>NC_086068.1:14804123-15121609 GCF_947568885.1 Cydia strobilella | reverse complement strand
TTCAAGCCTCACACTGCATTCGTTCAACGAATATGCATGATTGATTGCTACTTATTGAGGTATTGATTTACTATCAAGCTTACGCGGCGCTCAATGGCAAACATCATAGTATTCTCTTAGTTTATTCTAAGATATGTTTCGACATCATGCGCCGATTTACGTTGATAGCGATTAGGTACTTTATTGAATGTAAATTTTATTTCTATCTATCACTAAGATTTTATGAAGGACCCTCCTGCGCAGTAAGTGGGCTGCATCGGCAGGCTGAACGCAAGCTAATTAATGGTTAAGGTACCTACAGTCAGCTGCAGAGAAAAGGTACCCCCCTCCTGCGTAGAAGTTTGTATGCAAAGCTAATAATAGTATTGCTGACTGTACATACCTACTTGAATTTAATAAAAATATTTTAAACAATGTAAATTATTATTTAATATGATTATTAAATGTCATTAACATTTATATTTACATTATTACAATAGTTTAACTTGGTGGTACTGCGACTTCCAATGTAATTCGTTCCGCGGTCTCGTTGCTCCCATATACCTCAATGGTGTTGAGGGGCTTTCAACACCCAATGTCCTTGAAATTGATGTTACTTAAGCAGTTTTAAATATATGTTCATATTCATTATATTTCAGAGAACGTGGACGTACTCGATACATGATTGGACTAAATCGGCTCGATACAAAATAATTGCAAAGATTGGTCATAAAATTACCATTAAATGGTTCTATGTCTTTATTTTTTTGACTTATGGGTCTGCAGTTAAAATCACAATTTCAAAACATTTATACCTAAAGCACTACACAAATAATCTATATTTTTTTAATTATTTCAATAGTAGGCTTATTATTCCCTTGCCCAGGCCCGATAACAGTAACAGTTATGGATGATATAGAAAGGATGTCAATCTCTTATGGCAGAATTGCTGCAAAAGTGACAAGCTTTCAGCTGTAAATAATAGTTCCTAATCTCTCCGGTGGCGCTAGGTAGGCTCTGAGACCAAAGAGTATTGTAATATATAGGAGACTCTATGACATGAACCGTAGAGGTATAATAATGTAGAGACGAAATGGGGGAGGGGCAGCAAATAACCCGACCAAATTACGTAGGTTGTTTCTGGTATGTTGTCAGGAATGTTAAAACGTGTTTTTAGTTTTGTCACATTGCGTATGTTCTGTCCCTCACGGTCACACGGGTGCACATCGATATAAAATACTAGGTGTATGGTCTAGGTACTTCAGTCTATGGTGGCGCTTTTGATACATGAAGATTCATTTCCTTACCTCTACCTTCCATAGTAAGAGTGATAGTAGTAGTAGTAGTAGTAAAACTCTTTATTGTACAAAAATAAACATAAATCACGAGAAAAACGCATCATTTGTACAAAGGCGAACTTATCCCTTAAGGGATCTCTTCCAGTTAACCTTTGAGCAATTGAGGGAGAGTTGGAGAACGGTAGACATCAAAGCTGTACTAAACGGCATAAAAGAAAATATTTAGTTTCCTAACTTAACTTTTAGTGTTTAGATAGTGATATCTCATTTACTCCTATACAAATAGACAACATTGTCTACCTATTTGTATTAGTGTTTGCGCACACGCGCGCTTTAGGTATTGACAGCCTCTTAAGTAGGCTACCGATCTGCTGTGACTAAAGGGACCCGCTGATTATCGGTCCGCCGTACGATATCAGCCTGTCAGAACAAAAATTTGACAATTCCGATCAACTTACAGGCCGATATCGTCCGGCGGACTGGTAATCAGTAGGCCCCTTTAGATTAGATAGGTACTTCGGTCCACTCGTGACGTAAAAATCGAGTTAGCACACAGAGGATGAAATGGCGATGTAGGGAACGATTCGATTGAATAACTAAATAACAAATATGTAAAGGTTGACCAGGAATATATGATCACGCGCCATGTTGCGGAATTTCACTGGAATTAATTTTTTCATACTATACTGAACTGTCACCCTATACATGAGAATAAACAGCGCCCTCTTGACAATGATCATATATTACTGGTCAGGCTTTAGTTATATAGACGCGCCACCGAGCGACCGGGGGTAGGAGAAAGAATATTCATATAAAATTTGGGCAGCATAGGATTTTTTCTCTTTCACTTATAAATTTCGGTACCTATATCGCCATCGCCTCCTACCTATGATGCCACCCGGTCTGTGATAAGGACAAGGCATGGCACTATTTTCTCATTCCTCCTATAGGAATCGCAATAAGACTATCTTTCTCTATCAAAGAGTGTCAGGCCCTTGGTTCTGAATTATTTCAGGGGTCTATTATAAACCTTTAATATATCGTTGAATGATGTTGGAACTTTGTCTGTTGTCTCTCTCTTTTTGCTAATGGAGTGAAAGGGACAGAGGGAATAGAATCCAAGTATTTCGAACTTGTATAGGCTCCGCACGTTGAAATGACATTCGAATATAAAGGTCACTTGAATTTCATTTTGTCACACTCAATGAGCAAAATGCGTTTTTGTTCACTATTTTTAAACTTTTGGACGCCAATGACGGATATATATCGGCAGCGTCGGTCCAACGCCAAAGACCGATTAATCCGTCACAGACCTCAGAGCAACATAGAAAGACGTGCATGTGCATAAAGTTCAATTTCAGTTTTGGCACATCGGTGACGTGGCATCCGAGTGACATCTTTTGTGTTTGACACGGCGTCGAAAAGATTAAGCAGCAAAGTAACCTTGTTCGAGCTTCTGTTCGAGTTTATATTCTCATTCATCTCCCTACAGCCACGCCTGCCCGGTTTACCAAACTTGTGTGTAGCAACTTAAAGTTAAAATCATAGATTTTTTTACAATCGTATATAATGGAGAGCTTTTCAGTCGAGTACCGTGTTAAGGCCACGAAGCTTGCTCAGTAAAATTATAACGAATGCATATCTATATCAGATAAAAAAATTGCTATCTGTACTTACGTTAACTATATTTTTTAGACTAGCCAACAAATTTTGAAAGCAATCTATTTCGGAGAGATTTTTATTATAGTTTTTTACTTATGAAGCAATTGTTTCTACTATGCAACTATAAATAATTAATCTTAGCTATCGTTTTGATTCGTCGTCTTGACCGCGGCGAGCTGTGATTGGTCAATTTTATTATAGTTGACTAAATCGTTTCGAAATTAATATTATAGTTGACTTGGGAGCCCATACATGAAAAGTACCCAATTACAGTTTGGTATACAAAATCTTAATTCAACCACTAGTCGACGAGTAGAAAAAAAACCGGCCAAGTGCGAGTCGGACTCGCGCACGAAGGGTTCCGTACCATTACGGAAAAAACAGCAAAAAAATCACGTTTGTTGTACGGGAGCCCCATTTAAATATTTATATTATTCTGTCTTTAGTATTTTTTGTTATAGCGGCAACAGAAATACATCATCTTTGAAAATTTCAACTGTCTAGCTATCACGGTTCATGAGATACAGCCTGGTGAAAGACAGACAGACAGACGGCCAGCGGAGTCTACTAAGACCCTATTACTAAAGAGTCTATTACTAAATAGGGTCCCGTTTTTACCCTTTGGGTTCGGAACCCTAAAAAGTAAACAATAGTCTTTTTGTCGTTCCTTTACGTGTTCGATGAAGACGATGAGTAACAACGTAGACCCCGACGACTCAAACAGTACGGCCGGAGACATTTCCCAACAATTTAACATAAGCAAGGAAAACTAATTTGTCTCTTCGTTTTTCCTTACCTTCTATATTAACCCTTCCGCCCTCTAGAATTATTTATCCAAACGTAATCTGTCATGTGCTTTTATACTGAAGTAGTTAAAGTGAGTTATGTTCAATTATTCTTATTAGGTTCTATTATTCTGAATATGTATGCAGGCTAAGCTAATGGTTTTGCTGACTATACCTACATTATATGCATTAAATATAATATATACACATTATGCTTAGATATATAATATTTTCATTTTGTTGAAAAATTAAGTAATGTAAGTGTTTGAGTAATAAATCTTAGTTACGGGAGGATTGTACGATTTATACCATCCGACTCCCTCCCACCCTGCTGCTGTTTTGTTACACGGTAAATAAAAATTGTTAGGTACCTACCTACTATATAATTATGTATTACCTACTAATTCATAGACTTGCTTAGTACTGGTAGGATTGTAAGTAAATTGTTCGGTGGTATGGTGAAGTTTGAAAAAGAAAAAATACAACAAAGAGCTCTTATGTAATACAAAAAAAAACAATGAACCCCTGGCCGTGGCGCTGCCCATACTGAACTGAGAATAAAAAAGACAAAAGTCATACAAAACCTGCATGTGTATTTTGAAACCGATACTTGGACTTACTTTTTAGTGGCGTTTACATAAATAATAGTGTCAGAGTCTGACACACGAAGTTTCGGCAGGTTTCGGCATTAAAATTATGTTACGGCCGAAGGTTCCGTTCAGCTGCATAACTCCTAGATCGATCCTGCTCATGTTGGAACTTAAAAATATATATGCCTCTCAAATTTACTAAAGTTATTGCGGAACAAACTATTGAAAATAAAAATAGACATCGATATGCCGGATGTACCCTAGACAGCTGCGTTCCAAGTTGAATCTAAGAACTTCTCTTCGCTTTGTTCGTTCTTTTGATTATTCTGCTGCTAGTGGGAAGTAGGGTGCAACTAACAATATTTCTGAAAGTAAAGTAAAAATGATTTATTCTACACAAAGATTTAGGAAGAAACAAAAATTATCTGGTCTTAAAACTAAAAGACAATTATGTAATCTATAAATTGTATATACAGATGTCATTCACAAGGACAATGTCAAGGATGTGGGTTCGAGTCCCACGTTGACCAGAGTTGATCATCGTTGATTTTTTCATTGTGATTGACATCATATACAATTTATATATTGTAATAATGTGGTACGTACCACAATAAAAGAGGAAAAATATATTAACATTTAAGACAATTATGTACATGCGTAGCCTGTCACGTAGGTAACCAATTCAGATACGAAAGTAAATTCCGTGAACGGTGGTTTATCTGCCGCTGTGTAAAATAAAATAAGCATTAACAACTAATTAATAATATGACATCTGTGAGATGTCGAATTGCAACGCAGCATCTAGCGGCGGAGTCGGAGCCACGCCATGACCTACTACTGTATAATGTATACTACCACCTTAACCTTGCACTTGCATCATTTGACGCATAGACGATGTTGTGAGCCCACAGAGATACTTAACGCATGCTCAACGCCATCATCACTCCGATTAGCACATCTTTCCATATGCTAATTTGGAAATTTACAATATTACCCATAACCGAATATTTTTTGAAGATATGATTGCCAAACATTACGTATACCAATAAGTATATTTTAAAAACAACTTACTGGAGGCTATTTAAGATCAATAAACAATCTATCGAACCTGTCACATTTTGCTTACCTATTTTAATCAAAATGTTGTAATATCTAATACTTACGTCGCTGGCGTCCCACAGGGAGGGGTGCTCTCTCCACTCCTGTTCTCTATTTTTATTAATGGTATCACCAAATCACTTACGTCATCATACCATCTATACGCAGATGACCTGCAGATTTATGCAGCGGCTGGTATAGACGATCTCCCCTCATTAATTGCTCAGATTAATTATGATTTAGAATCCATACGGGATTGGGCGTGCAAATTTGGTCTAAAAATTAATGCTCAGAAGTCACAGGCGATAGTCATTGGCAGTCCTTACTACGTAGACAGGCTCTCAGACATGGTGGTACCTGATATTTTGTTCGATGGGACTAATATCCCTTTCTCCTCTACTGTCCGAAGTTTGGGTATCACCATGGATCAGACGCTTTCTTGGGCTCCCCATGTTGCTGAGGTGAGTAAAAACATTTTTGGATCCCTTCACTCTCTTCGACGGCTGCAGAATTTTCTCCCTCTTCATACTAAACTGACTCTTGCCCGTTCTCTCTTGCTCCCTCTTCTGGACTATGGTGACATTGCGTTTCTGGATTGTAATGAGGAATTGCTAAATAAACTTGAGCGTTTACAAAATGTTTGTATTAAGTATATATTTGGCCTCCGGAAATATGATCACGTCTCCAAGTTCCGCTCCCAGCTCGAGTGGTTACCGATCCGCCAACGTCGTGTCGTTGCTGTTCAATATACTCTTCGACCCCCGTTCCCCATCTTACCTAACGGAAAGATTTAACTATCTGGCTGAAGGCAGTGATCACCGCTTACGATCGAGTTATAATCTCACGCTTGCTATTCCTCCTAATAAGACGCGATCGTATGCAAATTCTTTCACGGTTCGCGCTGTGAAGTTGTGGAACGAGTTGCCCCTGTCGCTCAAACAGTCCCAGTCTGTAGCATCACTCAAGGCTAATCTGAAGAAGGTTTGGCTTTCCAATCAGCGTGATCTGGTTAAGTACTAACCTTTATTTTTATTTTCTTACACTTGTGATATTTATATATATTATAATATATATTTAGTATTGTATGTATGTATGCTAGTATGTATTTTATGTATTTTAATCTATAGTGTTATTTCTTTTTTTAAATATTAATTTGTACATCCTGTAAGTTTGTCTATCTGACCTGGCTATAGTTTTCCACTCATCTACTCGAAGGTTAGCTGGAAGAGATCCCTTATAGGGATAAGTTCGCCTTTGTACTTCCATTACTATACCTAATTTATTTTTGTAAACCTGTGTTGTGTACAATAAAGTGATTACTACTACTACTACTACTTACCTAGTCGTTTATATTTGTTAGAAAAACACAAAACCAACCTATTTTAACTAACAAATAATGTTAAAAATAAAACCTTGGATTTCACGGGCCTGTAAATCCCGGTCTTTTGATAGGCTTGCGTGGGGATAATAATCCAACACGTAGAGGCCCCTTGGAGAGATTTAATGTCATGTAGAACGCCTGCTGGAACCCGTTCACAGGCGCAACAAAATAAGACACCCATGAATATTAATCGCAGCAGGCATTGGGACTATTGTAGAAAAAGTGACGGTCTATGGATTGAAGTTTGGGTGGACAATGAGACAGTTATTGCAAAGACGTCCGGTCCCGACACCTGCCATAACAATGTTTTCACTAACAAGTTTGGGAACAAATCAAATTATTTTATTAAATATTTTGATTTGTGTTTTTTAAGTAGTCACACTACTATAGGTATATATAAATTAAAAACCGTAATATATGACATCTATTACAGTTTTTAATTTACAATGTTTTCACTAGTTATCGAGGCAGGCGGTGACTTGCCGCCCACTAGATGGGCCCCTGAAACTGCCGTCGTGAAGACGACCAGGAGCAACGCCGGTGTGAGCGGCTCAGGGGTTCGACTGGTTCGAGAGGTGTACGCCGCTTTCTATCCAGTGGCTGATAACAGCACAGCGTGGCTGATAACAGCCACTGTGCCAACTTGCGTCTTGTAACATGGCAAACCTGCATAGTGCAGCCACCGCGCGCACTGGCCGGCTGTAAAAAAAAACTAAGCCATTCGCCCGTCTTTTGTTTTTTCTCATAATTTTTCTCTGGATATTTTGTTGCAAATAACCCACAACTCTGATTACTTATATTTATTTAATGTGACTCCATGCTTATGTGATTTGTGTTAAAAGTATTAATACGATAGTAATACGAGGGCTGCGTCTAATGTAGGTAAAATTTGTATAGTATTAAGTTTATGTTTAAATTAAACCTAATCCAAGTCTTATTTGTACGTCACTAGTTCTTGTAACTGAATGAGGCTTGGGTTAGGTTTCAACCCGGAAACTAAGAACGCACGATTGTTGCAGCCCTTTCTTTTGGTTTAAAACTGAAGACGCATGATTGAAGCTACTTATTTCCTGGATATTCGCTCCTGAAGTTTTTATCTGCTTGCGCCTGGTGAGCCCGCGTAGCCCGCAGTTGCTACTACCGCTGCGGAAATTCATCGTTCGGCTCGACGAAGATTGGAAATCGAAAACGTTAAGGCCAGTGACGATATTTTATTGGTTTTGACTCGTGTACTGACAGAAATTAGTTTAATTTATTGTACATATTTTATTACTATATTGTTTTACTATAATAACCTAGTTTTCATTTTCTACCGCTATAGTTAGCCGGCTATGCATGTTTCTCTTCCACCCCTGGAGCATATAGCTCTAACGACTTCTCTCTGGACAGCCAAAGAAGGCAAACCAGAGTTGCGAGTCCTGCGGGTCCCCTTGGGGTCCACTTCGACCGACGAAGACATGCTGGAGACGGAGACCATGACCGACTCTCGGGAGTACCTACTCGGATCCTTGGGCTCGTTACTCCCCAACAACTCGCCACAAGTTGCCCTGCGGTTATTTTTATTATTATATTATATGTAGGTACTAAGTACTACTCAATATGATTCGTATTTGTGTGGTTGTTAATTTTGCTCGGGGTAAAGATTTGGTAAAATGCAGTTTAAGCCGATGCGGGAACTCTTCGACCCTTTGTTTTAGTCCGGAGACATGCCTATAAAAGTGGCTTTTATCCCCGATTAGCCCCGTATCGGAGAAGGAAAACATCGTGAGGAAACCGGATTAATCCCAATAAGGCCTAGTTTACCCTCTGGGTTGGAAGGTCAGATGGCAGTCGCTTTCGTAAAAACTAGTGCCTACGCCAATTCTTGTGATTAATTGCCAAGCGGACCCCAGGCTCTCATGAGCCATGGCAAAATGCCGGGACGACGTGAGGAAGACGATGAGATGTTAAGTATAATATACAGGAAATTATGTTTTTGTAAATGATATATGGAATTCGGCTCCAAATCAAAGGTTTACATGATATGGGAAATTGCGGAAAACTAACCGTCGGTCTAGCTAGATTTCAATTCTGAGAAAATCGTTTTCCTGTAAGTATTTTCACGCACTCAAAAAACTAAATACTCGTAGCTTTATACTAGAAGCAAAAGTTTATCAATAGAACGCGGAGGAAATGAATGCGAGACTAGAGCCAGAACGTCTATTTGAACTGGCATTATTGACCGCACGCAATGGGATTAGGAATTCTCTCTGCCACTGCCATCAAACTTTTTAAGAAAAAAACCGGCCAAGCGCGAGTCGGACTCGCGTTCCAAGGGTTCCGTACATTGCACAATCTTTAATAATGTATTTTTTTATGTGAAACGTGAGTGACATGTTTTAAAAAACCCGTAGGGGTCGGATCAAAAACTAAGTAATTAAGTCCGACTCACGCTTGACTGCACATTTCTAATAGGTTTTCCTGTCATCGAGGTAAAGAACTATTGTGTATTTTTTTTATTTTGACCTAGTAGTTTCGGAGATAAAGGGGGAATGGTCATTTTTTGGCTATTTTCTTAAATACATAACACCTAAACTATTTACAAGTTTGGAAACAAATCAAATTATTTTATTAAATATTTTGATTTGTGTTTTTTAAGTAGTCACACTACTATATATAAATTATAAACTGTAATAGATGACATTTAATTCATATATTAAAGAAAGAAGTGACGAAGCCCTCCAGTGGTTAAGGCCGGATTCGAACCATCCGCATCGCGTTAGCCGCGATAGCTAAAGACGTCGGTTCGAATCCGGCCTTTTTAAATATATGACATCTATTACAGTTTATAATCCTAAACTATTTATTTTAAAATTACAAAATAACATACCTATTTGAGATTTTCAAAATGTAACACGATATAGTTTGTTTTTTAATTTTCTCAATCACCCCCCAAAAGTGGCCCCCATGCTTAAAATTCATTTGTTTACGTTACATGTCCGTCTTTGGGTCACAAACTTACATATAAGTACCAAATTTCAACTTGATTGGTTCAGTAGTTTGGAGATAATGGGCTGTGACAGACGGACAGACAGACAGACGCACGAGTGAGGGTTCCGTTTTTTCCTTTGAGGTACGGAACCCTAAAAATAGATAGACATTCTATCAATGAACAAAACAAAATCGCGAGGGTGGCACTGATGTAAGACGGCACGGGTTAGAATAAAATAAAAATTAAATAATGTACAAATTGGAATAGAAAAAAAAATGCCAATATATCACGTCAGTCTTACCAAAGATATATATAACTCCGTAATAGATGGATACAGTCTAAGGAAAAAACGTGCCTCGAAAATCAAGAAAATTTGATTCTCGATTAGATGGCGCCACTACCTTTGGCCTACTCTCGTATAGATGGCGTTGAAGGTTTCGTTTGTTATTTAACAATTTTAACGCATATCAGTGAAAGAACATACGTCAAAATAATATAAAAATAATTAATGCAAATATTGCAAATAAAAAAAATCACATATCCATATACAAATACATTTTTTGATATTATTATTTTTAGTTTTAATAGTGTGTCGATAGATGGCAGTGAATTTACTTGGGTTACAAAATTTACTATGACAGTACCGCTCTATCCTATTATATCCTCTTTGGTCTTACTGATAATGTCTGGTCTGGCTGCATAAGATGATTTTAGTATCGAACGTTGCGTTGCGCGTTGGAAGTGTTCGAACTTTACCTTACTCATACGGAATTGACTCTTACTGCCCTCTGTACTGAATGACACGAACTAACAATTATACAACGAGGACGTGCCGCCGTTCTGGTAGAAAGTTCACTATTACAAAACTGCTTTTCGTTTCTTCGTAGTTGTTAAACTTTCGTCGCCGAGTCACAGATGGCTCTGGTGTTCCGAAAATTAAGACTAAATTATTACCAAAAGAGGAAAGTGGATGACCGCTTCTCCTTACAACCGTAGATTCAATTTCCCTCTCAGTAGCCTACAGCTAGGCGCGACAGTATCTCGCGGCGAGGTAGACTACCCGTATTTTTCTAACTATGTTAATTAAAAAGGGACGGATAGCCCGGCTGGATACTGACACTATGAAATACCCCGTTTCTCGCCGAGATTTGTATACTGCTTTTCTCAAGCTTGCAATGAAATAATAACATGTCAAGGGGGACAAAAATTTAATTTTTTGCGCTACGACGCACGGTTTAGGAGATACAGCTTTATAAAGATTTCTTTTTTTTTATTTAGTTATGCAGAAATCTTTTAAGCGAGGTTTAGACTAGCAAGAACTTGCATGCAATTTTCATTACATTGCAGTATCTGATCAAACTTTTAAATGCAGTTTACCTTAGTAGTCGGCAATGTAACGTAAATTGAATGCAAGTTCTTGCTAGTCTAAACCTCGCTTAAGGTGTGTAAGGCTGTATGAAATTCCTTTACATATCATCTTCACTCATCGCACCGGATAAGGGTGACTATGGTGTTGGTGTGCGGTAATATTTTTTCGTATTTCTAATTTGAAGTAAGTTATGTCAATTCATTGCAAGTTTGAGAACAATTAGTTTTTCACATCGGTTTTAAACACTGGCAACATTTTACCTACCATGAACAACAATAATTAATTAATTAATTTCGGTTTAGTTTTAAAGAAATGGCGCCTTGTTGTCTATGATTGGAAAAAATAAAATAAAAACATATGTAGTTTTAATTTATCACTTATTTTGAAACAAATTGCAGTATCTTCCATTAATAGAAAAAGCAAATAGCTCAAATAAGTCACTCATGGCTTAATATAATTTACCTTAGTTACATCAGTATGTAATAGGTAGATGGATTGTCAAAAGTAAGCCCTATTTTAACCCTTAATATATACTTAAGGATAAGGACCCATGGGACGCCACGCCTGTGGTTTCCCTCTTTTTTTCCTGAAGCTTACAAACTTTGTAATGTCTTTACTCTTCAATCCTGTTACGGTGCGATTGTTATTTACTATCCAAATCTGATCATTCTTCTTTTTCGTAGAATCGTCGACCGGTCCATTTTGCTGGTTTAAAAAATATACTTCGGGCATACTCGGTGTCCCGGAATCGTCTGTAGTGTCGTTAAAAATCATATATATAACGAGTGGGTCGGTGTCCCTCGCACTTAACTTGATGTACGGCGGCGCGGTCACTACGATGATTTTATATTTCTCAAATGGATGCATGACGGGCACATTAATGGAGTGCGAAAATTGTGTTAAATAGTCGGCGTGTTTACAATCTGCCTTGTTGTGTAACATTGGTTTGACCGATTCGATTGCGAAATCGGCTTTTACGGCCTTGTGAGCCGGAAGTGATGCGTTTAGCCGCTTTTGAGCAGTTCTTGTAGTGCGTTCCGGGATAAGTTTAAAGAAGAAAGCGCTCATCGACTCCAACGGATTGCCTTTGCTGAAATGATAGTTTCCTTTCGTGGAGTGTTTAACATTAAGTGGTCTACTCTGTGTTATATGCATAACAGACGCCATCGCTAGAATTAAAATTTTAATCTGAAATGTAAGGTATTTAATCAAATTTAAATAATGCAATACACAACAAGTGACTCAAAAGACACGACAAATCTTATTATAGGTACAGACAAATAGGTACCGGGTGCTAAACAAATAATTCTGATATGAAAAGAATAACACTATTATTGCGAAGCATCCCATTTCTAATACAGAAAGAACACACCTAGCGTGTTCTGGCAGTGAGTGTGGTCAAGATGGGAACAGTGGCTTAACCCATTACGCGTAACGGGCTTGAGCCACTGAACCCGGCTATTTCCTACCGAGCCACTGTTCCCTCCTTGGCCCTACGCTAAGCACTAATTCCTCAGTCCATAGTGTATGTATATAGCCAACACGTATCTGAATCTTAATATAAATTAATTAATTAATTAATCAGCGAAAAATCAGTGTAAAAGAAACTTGACCAAGATAATTTCCGTTTCCCGAAAAATGTAAGAGCGGCTTTTATATGTATATAGATCGTAAAATCCAACTACATAAATGCTGAATATGGTGCGGTAATATTTTTTTTTTGAGGAATTGATGCGCCGGTCAACAACTATTGAATAGCCTAGCAGGTCTACTCACAGTCTCCATCTTTACTACGCCCTCAATTACAAATTGCATGTGCAACCTTGTCCAATTGCTCTACTTCCCTCTCTGTGACTGACTGATCACTTTGTACTAAACCGAAACATTAGAAATGCAGGATGTTTATAATTCACCTACATGATTGACAATACAATTCACAGGTGTTCTAAGTAAATTGTTATCATTTCCAATAATAACTTAGCCACTGAAGAAGGCCACATCCTAATTCTACTTTGTTTATGGAGAAGTATGAATGTTTTTCGAGTTTGTTACTCAATGACGCAAAAACGACTGAACGGATTTAAATGAAAATTGGCCAAACCAATGGAATAATTGCGCAGCAATACGTCATCGTTGACACGAAACCTCGACATCGTACGAGTAGCTACAGATAAAGTAAGGACGCTGATCACGAGGAATTCCGTACAATGAGCCACCTATTTCTATCTCTATCGCACGCGCGCAATTTAGTCCCGGGGTAGAAAACAAGATAGTTTTTATTCCAGAAAGCATCGCTTAGGGCCTGAACCGATTTAAATGAAGTCTACGTCTAGATCTCTGAAGTTGAAAATGATACCAAACTTCAATAATTAAAATTTAAAACAAGGGTTTGGCAGAATTAATTAAAATTAGTTAATTATGCCTAAATTCGTGCTGTGAGAAGAGCGTATGTGGGGCTCCCGGGCGGAAAGCGTCCGTCTGGGCGTCCCAGATACCGTTGGAGTGACGAAGCCCTAAAAGACCTGTCCGCCCTCGGAATACCCAACTGGCGTGAAGTGGCGCAGAATAGAGCAGAGTGGTGCTCTCTTGTGTCGGAGGCCAAGATCCTTTTTGGGTCACTGAGCCAGTGAAGTAGTAAGACTAGTAAGTAGTAGTAGTAGTAGTAGTAATTCTGCCAAGTCTTGTTTTAGAGAAAGCATGAAAAGGCCAAATCTTTTTATGTAGTGTAGTAACACAACTATATCTAACCCCGAAATCGCATTAAAAATGCCTCTAACATTCCATAGAAATCATTTACATAAGATTAGTCAAAATTTATGAAATAGCCATTAATATCGCGGTTCATCTCACTAATTTTGGCTAAGGGTTGAAAAACATTATATATGTATTAAATAGGTACCTAACCATACTGTAATGCTAATCGTCGGTTACGACAGTTGACAAGACGTTCATTACTCCTAGCAAAGATACAACTCACGATATAACTCCCTAATAGATGGATACAGTCTAAGGAAAAAACGTGCCTCGAAAATCACGAAAATTTGATTCTCGATCAGATGTCGCTACTACCTTTGGCCTACTCTCGTATAGAGGGCTTTGACGGTTTCGTTTGTTATTTAACAATTTTAACGCATATAAGTGAAAGAACATGGGTCAAAATAATAAAAATAATTAATGCAAATAAAAAAAATCATTCATCCATATTTAAATACATTTTATCGTATTTTTATAAATCTTCATTTTTAGTTTTAAAGTGTGTCGATAGATGGCAGTGAATTTACTGTGGTTACAAAATTTACTATGACAGTACCGCTCTATAATATTATATCCTCTTTGCTCCTAGTTTTTTCGCCAACAAACTGTTTCTAGTTTGACGAAACTTGTATACCTAATAAATTTGTATATTTAATAAAAAAAATAGTATGACTCAATCTAATCGTTTAAATGGAAACATACAAACCTGGATGTGATAAATATGTAGATAAATTTAAATTAAATAAAAAATCCTTTATAAGTATGTCTAAAGTTGGCTCTGTGGCATAGTGCCGAGGATGCAATGCGTATACGAAGAGCGAGAAAGCTGCCAGCTCTTTTGTCACCTGTGATGTCGATCCCAAATGAGGGCTACCGTTTTTGTGCTCACCAGTTGGCGCCACTGTAGATGTAGGTCCAGAAAAACAGATCTCAAAATTCTTCTATGCTTCTTTTTATAAAATCAATACCTATACGTTCTAAATACACAAAGGTGTCATTTTTTCAACCTGTTTAATTTTGCATATATTTTAGTTGGCACTTTTTAGGGTTCCGTACCCAAAGGGTAAAAACGGGACCCTATTACCACAGGGCGGACACGCCATACATCAAAACTCGCTTGCGTTTATATGTGTGAACGGCACGTTTGTACACGCGTCTTTGTGTGCGTAAGCTGCTTAGGGCTGCCACTTAGATGTTTTGAGTTCACGGAGCGTTGTCGTAATACTCGTAATGTAAATATCTAACTAAGGAATAGAAATATTTTTATTCCTTAATTAAAGAAACCATTTTTAAGTTCGCAAAATTTACATTACGTGGTTCTATTCTTCCCATTTATACCCGTCATATTTATGAGAATACAGCGCAGCGTTCATATTTCCAATCATGGTTTGAGTTCCTCGGATTATTTGCACAAAATGTGAAAGAAAAGTACATGTTGTATTTGCAGGACAATGCTCTTAATTAAAAACTAAAAGTGTAACATTTAATTAATTTATCTTTTTCCAAGAAGTAACAACATCAAACACCATTAAAGTTTCAATTTCAACACACAGCCCTTGGTCGGTTTATAATCTTACACTCAACTGTACCTACTTTGAAAGCGGAACTATTATAAATAGGTATTTGCATTATTGTTTTTATTAATTTAAACGATAATATATAGATATTATATTTTTTTAGATATGATAAAAGTGTAACAAAAAACAAAATATTTACGAAGGAATAATATCTATGTACCTACCAATAGGTAGTTGAATGTTAGCTAACATTCACAAGTTCAACGAATGTGATTGTACCTATAAAACGCGTTATTTGATGTATTATCAGTATTATATAGGTACCTACATGTAGGCTACTTGTTAGGTACGCTACACGTAGGTATAAGTATTCTTAAGTACATATAAAAAAAACTTCTTTATTTCTCCAATTTGATAGGTACCCATACATCGCACAATACATCGGCATTTTGAACGTTACGTCATCGCGTGACCGCGTCGCTTACCGAACTGAGCGGCCGGCGAAAAGTCAGCAATCTGGTGTCGCGGGGCGAGGTAACTCGAGTCGGGGCGGGGCGGTGCGTGGCCGTTCTGTATGATAATACTATTACTTATTCTGTGCTATTACTAAGACTCCGCTGTCCGTCTGTCACCAGGCTGTATCTCGTGAACCGTGATAGCTAGACAGTTGAAATTTTCACAGATGATGTATTTCTGTTGCCGCTATAACAACAAATACTTAAAACAGAATAATATAAATATTTAAATGGGGCTCCCATACAACAAACGTGATTTTCTTGCTGTTTTTTTTCCGTAATGGTACGGAACCCTTCGTGCGCGAGTCCGACTCGCACTTGGCCGGTTTTTTTAAACCACTAATATTTATTGAGCTATAAGTATCTATTGTTTACCATGACTAATCAAAGATGGACAAAGATTTACCACAATTATGAATAAGGATAGAAAATTCCCAATAAAAAAGCTTGAAACCCCCCAAACTTCTATGCATTTGACATTTTGAAAGACATCCATCTACACTAGCGCCCCTAGCGGTGAAATTAAACGCGGTAGCCCCAATTGCGAAACAGGTGTTGTGCCGCTGGACACAAAACAACAAAGTTGTAATTGGCGTCGAGGCCCTTGTGTTTCCACTTCTTGAGTATTTGAGAGGAGACCCTCTTGCCATTTTTTTATTCTAAATAGAAACAACCTTCTCCTTCTTTAATTCAGTAGGCACGTATTACAATTACAGAATAGTTACGATAATTTAATATTGGTTTTATAATAACTTCGGTGCATCTCGCTCAGTCATATTTTTAAAATTAATTATAGGTACTTGCACCGGCTCATTGCCAGTCAACCGAAACAGATATCACTGTAATCCAGAATAAGGAAAAGTGCCTAAACTGTTAGGTGGTAATTGGAACCAAATATATGTTTTTGATTCAAGCGTATTTACTTACCTTACATTTAAAAAAATGTAGAGGACGCTGGTTCCTTTCCAGCCCTGGGCACTGAAGGCCTTGGTCACTTTTTTCTTTCGTATACGACATGTATTTCAGTATACATAAAAATATGATTGAGAAGGTATGAAGCCACATGAATTAAAATAATTATAAATAGAATAGAATAGAATAAAATTTTATTCGTAAGCACAAACAAACAAGACATTGCATAATATAAAATAAAACATAAAATAAGATTAAAGTGCCACGAAATGGCCTCATCTCAGCATGTTGCTGGTGGCTTCCAGCGCTAATTTTCCGATGAGACAAGAAGAAAAAAAACATAAAATAACATACAATGAACAAATAGTTAAATAAGAAAAAGTTACACAGCAGGAAGATACAACATAACGACTAAATTAAAATTATTTATATAAAACAAGCATCGTACTTATAATATAACACCGGTCCGGTCCAGCCATACCTTGGCTGAATACACAAAAGGGGCATTTCACGTCAAGCGGGCGGCAAAAAAATTGTCAGGTTCTGGATTTCGTTCATAATTGGATTAATTGGAACTATATGTGACTACTAACTATATTACTTTTTTAATATATTGCTTCGTTAAAAATTTATTCGCATTTAAAAAAATTACAAAATTTGAGGAACGGATTTTTTTAAAGTTATTATTGCAATTCTTTTAATGGATTTATTAATAACTAAATAGTGATTATTTGAGAATATTAGTTGATTTCCTTGAAAATTAATAAAAAAAGTCTTTTTAGTGTCGAAACAAAAAGTAGTTATATGTGGTAACCTTGTTACTACTTCATAATTAAGTACGCGTATACACAATGTGTCGTAACGTAGTAACGTTACGTTAATATTGGGCGTTGTGTTGGGCTACTGTCCAAGAATGCATCGGAGCACTAAAAATTCATCAAATAATGTAGTTATGCACCAAGTAGTAAATAACTAGCTGTGCCCGCGGCTTCGCCTGCGTGGAATTCGGTCTGTGTCAGTAAGCGGCTAATTCACCCCTAATTTATCTCCCTGTCCCCTGGAGACAGAACTTAAAGTAAAGTTGACAGATGGATACGCTAGAGGACTGTAGTCCAGATAAAATATTTTACAATTAGGTACCTACCACCAAAGTTACATAGATACTACGTAATAGTTGGATACAGTCTAAGGAAAAAACGTGCCTCGAAAATCACGAAAATTTGATTCTCGATCAGATGTCGCTACTACCTTTTGCCTACTCTCGTATAGAGGGCGTTGACGGTTTCGTTTGTTATTATTTAACAATTTTAACGCATATCAGTGAAAGAACATGGGTCAAAATAATAAAAATAATTAATGCAAATAAAAAAGATCATTTATCCATATTTAAATACATTTTATCGTATTTTAATAAATTTTCATTTTTAGTTTTAAAGTGTGTCGATAGATGGCAGTGAATTTACTGTGGTTACAAAATTTACTATGACAGTACCGCTCTATAATATTATATCCTCTTTGCTACCACTAAATAAAATTACACTCCAAAATGAATATTTTTTTTGCCCTTATTCAAATTTTTGACGTGATTTAAACGGCATAGAGTAGTAGGTGTATATCGAACGATACAGTACCATTTTTGTATTTTTACGTCCTTGACTGTACCTATGCAAATCGGGTACACTACATAATTCCGAAATGTTTTATTCCGAATTTTAGAATGTCGAATTTTATCATTCCGATTTTTAAATGCTCGACCCATCAAAATTCCGACTGTCATAATTACGAATAATGAAAATCACGAAGATTTATTTAAAAGCCGAATATTGTAAATTCCGAACTACATAATTCCGACTATAACAATTCCGATGGTGGCAAACACCGAATTTAACATTTACGAATTCGGAATTGCCCTTATTCCGAATTAACGTAATACGTAATACGTATATCCCAATTTTTAAATTTCCACTTTTCTGGCAACAGTTCGTTTTCTAGGGGGTCGCAATTCTAGCCTAACCTAACCCACTTCTGGCAACAGTTCGTTTTCTTGGGGGTCGCAGTTCTAACCTAACCTAACCCACTTCTAGCAACAGTTCGGGTTCGCAGGTTCGCAGTTCTGTCTATTTTATTTATGCCGAATTTTTATGCCAAAAATATTTTATGCCGAATTTAACATGATGCGGCACGACAGGTACCCGTAATAATTACTAAAACGTGAGTCTTCATTTGAATATCACTGATTTCATTTTTCCGATCTTGTAAAAAACCGAATTTCTGAATACCGAATTATTTTATTTGACAATGATTTTTCGGAATTTAGGAATTGGGAAAAAAAATATTTTCGGAAAAGTGTAAAATCGGAACTTTAAGCTTTCTGTCAAGTGACAATCGGATTTTAAGTTTTCGGAAATAGCACATTCGTGATTTGATTCCATCGTGTTTTTAAAAATCGTAATTTTGATATTTCGGACTTATAAATAATCGGGATTATGAAAGTCGTGGTTATAAAAATCGGAAAAACGTATTTCGGAATATTTGGGTGTTCCCATCAAAATCGGTCCTCCAGTCAAATCAGTCTAAGCATGACGTCGGCGGCGGGCAGCGTGTGCCCCCTTTTTTTTTGTTTTCGGAGTGGGAAATGCATCTGCCCCTACGACTTGTTGATGGTCATAGCGAAGCAGACGGTCACGGGGACCTTTAGGCGCTTGAAGCGGAACGGGAAGTTGCTCGGAATGAGGGGGATACGCGGGATGAACACGGCTTCTCCGGCGCCACACTCCGTCAGGATCTGCACCTACATATGTATTACGTACGATGTATTTGGGATTACAATCGAACTCGCGCTGGCTTGCCGTTTCACCCGAAAGCGAAGAGACCTGCCTGGCTAGAGCGCCACTGAGACTCTCACCGTGGTTTTTCTCAGACTCCTGAGACCGTGCCCTTCGTGACCATTATTAAGAGGAAAGGGCACGGCCGCTTCTCCATGCAAACGCAGTCTCCATTTTTTTGGTTAAAAACTACCCTATGTTCTTCCACGGGACTCAAACTATCTCTATACCAAATTTTATCTAAATCGGTTTAGCGGTTTAAGCGTAAAGAGAAATTAAAAAAAGTTTTTTTCATATTTTTTGTGTTTTCACTCGGGAATAGTGTCATTTTGATATCATAAATGAATACGGCATACCCGATTTATACAAAAACGATACCTAACTTGGCCTAGTAGCTAAAATGATATAGTTGTCAAGATAAAGTTTTTAACCCCTTTTTCACCACCATGGGGGATGAATTTTTAAAAAGGCTGAAAGTAATTTTCTTGCTTTTTAATATAATAACGTTTTGCAAAGTTTTAAGTTCCTAGCTTAAAATAAAATTTGCACCCCAAGACAAACTCTCATCCCCTTTTCAACCCCCTGAGGGGTTATATTTCCAAAAACGTCAAATTTAGTTTTTTTGTAATCGTCTATCATACCTATCTAAGAAGTTTCAAAGCATTTGTAATGGATGCAAACCCCCTTTTAACCCTGTTAGGGGACGAATTCTTGAAAACGCTAAAATCACTTTTCCTGTATTATAATAATATGCCCATTATACAAAGTTTCAAGTAACGCACTCAAAAAAAAATGATCTCCATACAAACTTTCAACCTCTATTTAACCTCCTTAGGGGATGAATTTTCAAAAACGCTGAAATTAGTTTTCTTGTATTTCAATAATATATATTCTTACGAAGTTTCAAATTGCTAGCTTAAAATAAATCTTGAACCCCATACAAACTATCATCCCCTTTTTAACCCCCTTAGGGGTAAAATTTCTCAAATTTTTATAGCCTTTAGCCTGGCCGTGGATTTTTTCGACAGATTAGTAAAGTTTACATCAAAATCTGTTCAGCCGTTTTCATTAGTTGCGCGGTCAAATAAACAGACAAACAGATAAACAGACAAACAGATAAACAGACAAAAATTCTAAAAACTGTTGGAATGTGTTCTGTTATCGATTCTAAGTATCCCCAGCCAATTTTTTTTTCGAATATCTTCCATGTACAGACTTTCGACCCTCTTCCGCTTTATTATATGTATAGATTTCATTGCTGGCTAAACTACGATAATGCGGTGGCGCGTTAAAACTTAGTCAAATTACTCGAGCAGTTTCTTTCCCATAGTAATCTAGCCATATTGTTATATAATTGCGAACAATAAATATTTACGCCTTAAAATAATTTTAGCAATAGCGTTTTAATGTCCCCATTTGCAACGAACAAAATGATCTAATAATATTGGGATAGCTAGTCGCTAACTGGGAACATTTTTATCACACCGCGACCACACTGTGCGACCAAAATTGTAACTGGAAAAAACGGTGTCGACGCAAAATGTATCGACACGTGTCGTAACGGCGACCGAAAATCGTAGTAGATACTTACTACGTCGCACCTGCCACTTTGGCTCGAAGCTCCTAGTCTGTTCAGCCATGATTTAATACGTGAGATATGAGGAGTACCTACCTATTTCCCTAGCTTGAAGGTGCGCTACAGCCTAAAATAAACATATGTTGTAATAGGTACATATATGTACATATCATAAAATATTACATAATTATGTATTTTCTATACTTAATAATATTGTGTCAACTTAGTAATTGTCACTTTATCCATACTTTGAATTTTTCTATACTAATTTAATTTTTGTATGTTTTGTTACAGTTACGGAGAAGGAAATCCGTCTTTGGTAAGTAATCAACCTTTATGGGTATATGTTCAAGTGTCAGAAAAGCTAGGTGTCATAACTCAGGTTATCATGCCCTAATGTCAGAATGTCAACAAGTCTACATTGTCATACCTATTTCTCTTATCTCGGTTGTCGTACAATTCCAAAAGCGTAAGGTTAATGAACCATATATATTTTTTTATAAAATAAAAAAGTAAAAAACTTTGTACTGCAGACTGTATGACGTCACAGCAACTACCCCCACCAATTTCGCGCTTGTCATCTGACATCTCATATATTTGTGTTAAGGACATTATACTGAATGCACTGATACCAAATGTATCCATGTCCGAGACGACATGGCCGAAAATCGATTTATAGAAGACTCCAAAACCGACCAGTCTTACCCTGCTGACGCTGTTGGAGTAGATGTTCTTTGTTATGTTGATGTATTAATTTTGTTCCTATTTAATGTGTTCCATATGGATGTGTGTATTAAGCTGTCAAATGCTTTTGAGTACATACAAACGCCACATACTGTGGTCTGCGGAATTCTTTGAATTTTTCTACAACTTGTTCGATGGTATGTATGTGGTCGATTGTTGAGTATTGTGGCCGGAAGCCGGCTTGTTCGATCAGCTGGTTTTTGTCACCAATTTCGCGCTTGCCATCTCATATATTTGTGTTTAGGACATTATACTGAATGCACTGATACCAAATGTATCCATGTCGGAGCCGACATGAGCGAAAATCGATTTCTAGAAGACTCCTATACCAAAAACCGACCCTGTATTTAGGAAAATAATACATTCGTAAGTAGGGCATGGTGACTCAGGACGTAGTGACACTGGTACAATGCCCCTTAACAATCACAATGCCCCTTATTATTATTATTATTATTTAAGCTTTAGTTCTCGCACATCCATTATAAAATTGACTTTTCTTTTGTTATGTTTTTACGATGTGTGATCCCTTGAAGGTAAAAGCCTCCTCCATCTTTTTCCATTTCTCTTTGTCTGTAGCATTATTCTCCCAAGTATTTCCTGCAATTGCTATGATGTCATCAACCCATATTTTTCTTTGTTTCCCTGAGTTACGTTTGCCCAGTGGGCCTTTCCATTTGGTTGTTTGTAAAGTCCATCTCTTGTCCTTGTATCTAGCCAAATGTCCAGCCCATTTCCATTTTTGTCTTAAACTAAACTGTAGTGCGTCTGTCAGTTTTGTTGTCATCCGGATATCTATGTTTTTTACTTTGTTTATTCTTCTTAGTTTCAATAGGCTTCTTTCCATTGCATGTTGGCATGATAAAAAAAATCTTTAACTTTCTCGGTGAAGACCCGTGTCTGCCATCCGTGGGTTAAACTGGGGATGATGCAGGGATCCATAACTATATTCTTTATTTTTAAACTATAGTTTCCTTTTAGGATTTCTTTATGTGACCAGTATTTTCTCCAAGCTATGTTTATCCTCCTTTCCACCTCGTTTATGTTGCTATTGGGGTCAAAAGAAATCATTTTTCCTAAGTATACATAGTTGTCCACATATTCTATTGGTTTTCCTTCTATTTTTTGTGACTGTTCGTTTCTTCCATCACCGCTATAAAAAGTTTTGTAGAGGGGGTCTCCTTGTCTCACACCTTTTCTGATTTTGAATTCCTCTCCTAACCTTTCCAGTCTTACCCTGCTGACGCTGTTGGAGTAGATGTTCTTTATTATGTTGATGTAATAATTTTGTTCCTATTTAATGTGTTCCATATGGATGTGTGTATTAAGCTGTCAAATGCTTTTGAGTAGTCCACAAACGCCATATACAGTGGTTTTCGGAATTCTTTGAATTTTTCTACAGCTTGTTCAATGGCATGTATGTGGTCGATTGTTGAGTATTGTGGCCGGAAGCCGGCTTGTTCGATCGGCTGGTTTTTGTCAATTTCTGGTGCTATTCTGCTTAGTAATATTGATGAGAAGAGCTTGTAGACTGAGGAAAGTAGGCTGATTGGCCTGTAACAGTTAACAGGCCACAATGCCCCTTTACAATCACAGTGTTTTTTTTGTTTATGGATTATATTGCAAGATACACAAATTGAAGCTATTGCTTCAAACCTTAACATTTGGACAATATTTTTCTTTTTTAGTATATGTGTAGGTAATTGTTATAATTACATTGTACCTACCGATTACTTATTTATTAGCTCAATCAGAAACCGGAAAATTACAAAGATTAACTTGCATCATTTAATGAAACTAACACATAGGGTTAGTGTGCTAGATACCGTCCAGTGATAAGTAGTTTCCGTCCACTAGGCGAAGTTGCTACAAAGAATTGCGTATAGTTTGAATTTAAACCTACCTTACCGCACAATGTTGGACTTATTGCAATCCTTAATGTCTAAACAATATTCTAAATAAAAATAATAAAATGATATTTCGCAAGTAGCAAATTCAGAATAAAACATATTAGTTGCAGCTTCGCATCTATGCCTTTCAGAGGTCATAAAAACAAGACAAGAAAGTTTAGGCGGGAAATGTTCATGGTAAGTTTAACTGTTCTAGCCATTTTAAGTAATATTTTTACTTAGAAGTAAGTATAATAAAACCAAAAAATATCAGTTTTAAGAAGTTTTTTAAAGAAATCTTAAAGAAATTTAGTGGACGAAAACTAACATACCAATTTTATGAAGTATTTAGTTTTCGTCCACGGACGGACGAAAACCCAAATAACTAGGCGAATATTTAGTATGATGATTTTATTTAAATATATCTACTAAATACATTGTTTGTTTTTCCTCTAAATATGATCTGTCAAAGAAGTGAACGTAACGCCTGCTTAAATAGGCGATCCTAGGCGAGCAGGCATTTAGTTTACGTTCATTTCTTTGTCAACGGTGCATTAATAAAATGGTATTTACAATTGATTCTGGACCGATTTCAATTAAGGATTGTTGAATTTGGTATGTAAATATCTTGAGTCCCAAGGAAGGATATAGGTTAGGTTTATCAAGAAAATAATCATTATACGCGGTCGAAGTCGCGGGCAGAAGCTATAAAACCAACTAAAAATGATTTATGTGTAATATAAGAACTAAAAACGTAATATATAATCGATTTTTAACTCAATAATGCAGTGGTCGAAAACTAACTCCTATCTGGACGGAACCTAAAATTATTGTTTTTATAAAATAAACCCAAATATTATTTAGATCAAGTAATATTAACATAAAATAGACAATATGAGCAATACAAACAAATATAACACATTTAAGTAAGAGTACCTACTACTATAAGGTCCTTTTTTCACATTTTAAAGTTGGCATCTCTTATAAGTGGACGAAATCTGACACACCTACCCTATAATTGAACGAAACAATGCTTAAACTTATTTGAAATAATTGGTGTTTCAGGCACAAAGGTTTCCTGAAAGATTGTCCGAACGGATTGCTGACCGAACAGGTAATAAATTTTGACAGTTTACATATGCTATAAGTAGTTAAATATACATGCACAATAGTAGTTTCAGTGAGTGAGTGCTACGTAATGAAAGGCATTAAAATACGAGTGTGGGGTTTACTTATGAAACGAATTAAATCAGTTTCATTTATGAAACAAAAGGATCACACGAGTGTTTTAATGCATAATTATATACAGTTATAGGTACAAAGAGTGCTTCATCTGCACACATATTATTAACCCTCTATAATTTATTCAGGAACCGGCATTGGGGCATTGTTGCTCTCTCGCGGAACTCGCAGATATGAGTTGGCCTCTCCAAAATATCTTTATCGCTCATTTTACACGATTTTTTTTGCTATAGTTAGTTTATTAAAGAACAAAACAAACTATTGTTATATTTCCAAACAAATTATAAACTGAACGTCAAATGTCGTTAAAATAAAACATTTTCACGCGGGGGTCGCATCCGTAGTTATTTTATTTTTATTCAGAGACAAACTAAAGTCGGAGGCCGACTGTCATATCGTTCGACATCAAGTATTAACACGCGAGATTTGTCAAAATTCCCTCATGCTGTCCCTTTCTAATATATGTCACTATCCCTTTCGACTATTTAGGGTTGTCAAAATTCTCATTTTATCCGTGCTTGTGCACGCAAAGGGACGTCAAGTTGTGCCAACCCTAATAATTGCTCGTAGCACTGCAATGCTGAGCCGAACGGAGCCGAGAATGCCCGAAAGGATCAGTGTCGCTCCACTGGTACAGTTTCCTAGGGCGCTGTCTCAAGTAAGCGGTAGGCCTGTAGAAAATTCTACTAAACTTAGTCTTGGTAAAGAAAAAGTAGACCACACAAATAAGGGGACAGACCACCGACATTTTTGAACAGTGCTTGAATAAAATGTTGTTTTCCGTGAACCCTTGTCCATAAAGAACATAATATCAACCATGTAAAATATAAATACCTGTATCATAATATAATTAACCAAAAATTAACATGTCGACAGTTAGTCCCGAGAAATTAAATTTTAAGTATAATAGGCAATATTATAATGAACCTAATTAAATATTCGTTGTCTTCCAGGGTTTCATCAAGATCTATAAGCAGTTCTTCCCTCAAGGTGACCCGAGCAAATTTGCCTCGCTGGTATTCCGAGTGTTCGACGAAAACAATGTAAGCAGAAGTTCCTTATTGACCGAAGCGTAGCGAAGGTCTACGGTTTGACTCGCGCATTTTGCTTTTGTATGTCCGGATGTTCTCCTCTACAGATCGCAATTCTCAACCGATTCTCGTGAAATTTTGTGAACAAATTCTATGACTAAATATAATTTTTTTGTCGATCCAGTTTTTGGAAAATTTTCAAAATGGCGGAGTCGTGATAGCTCACGCCTAAACAAATAGTCGTGTCGATATCATAACAATATTTTCTTTTTGAGATAAGTTTACAGATTAAATGTCGAAAAATGCCGAAATTTTGTATTGCTGGTTTTGGCGGTATTTAGATATTTAGTTTTTACTCGAGAATGAGTAGCTGAATTTCGTCAGCTTAGGTAAGTACTATCATGGCGTGTTTTGCAAACCTTCGCTTTTTTCGTTTGCACCGGGTGGTCCCTGGTTCGATCCCCAGTAATTGTATGCTGCTACATAACTTTTTGTGTTTTGTTTTTTTTTCACCTAAATTTCGTATTGTTTATTTTGTTTGTTTTTTATTTTTCTATTTTGAAGTTGATTGATCAAGCGCGGGCTAAGCGTATTCGTTTCATTTTTACAAGCTTTTATTTAACTAGCACTAAAAAATATGTTTTATTTTTGTTAATTAAATTTTCTAAAGTGTTCAGAACGGCGGAGCCATACATGTAGTTAGCTTTAAGTGGTTCTCCTTATTCCGAATTTCATACAACTTTATTTACAGTTTTTCTTTTAAAATACGTACATTTCTTGCACCATAAACTTTGAGGTTTATGTAGTATAGATTCGTTTGTCTGAGCGGGTTTATGGAGCCAATTATTCAATAATATTATTAAAAAATTCAATAAAAAATTGAGAAAATGTTACTCAACGCCTGTTTGTGTGAGTGACCTTTACACTATCCATGTTAAACAAGATGGTGAAGTTGTTTAAATAACTAACAAAGATGTCACTTTATCACAGGTGACCTAACTAAGTAGTACCTAATTTACTCGATAGGTGGTGACATCGTGAGGTCGAAACGGGCCGAGTATCAGGGTTCCGTACCCAAAGGGTAAAAACGGGACTACTACTACGACTCTTCTGTCCGTCTGTCCGTCTGTCTATCACCAGGCTTTATCTAATGAACCGTGATAGCTAGACAGTTGAAATTTTCACAAATGATGTATTTCTGTTGCCGCTATAACAACAAATACTAAAACCTACGGAACCCTCGGTGGGCGAGTCCGACCCGCACTTGTGTGGTTTTTAGAGTTTCGAGCGCTTGATTTCGTGTGGCTCCCTTCAACATATCTCCATTACTAAGCATTTCAATACTTTTAGAAATTCAAAAATCAGCCAGGTATACAGGTTGGTTTGGGTCAGTGAGGGCAACTACCATATCCCGTGCTGCTACGCGAAAATGGTCTTAAAAGACCTTCCCTCAATTTCAAATTAATAAAGATTGGGGTTTCCAGATTTTGGAAAAAACATAGCTACCTACAGGATGCAAGAAAAAGGTAATTTTTGACAAACTTTTTTTTGACGTGAAACGTAAGGTGCACGTCTTTAAAGGATCGAAAACCGATTATGGCGCGGTGGCGGTTATATAAAATTAACGCCTGGTTAAAAAGCAGAATGGAGAAAAACGCGAATGGAACAAAAGCTATTGGAGAACAAAAATTTTGGGTAGCTAATCTAAACATTCTTGGGCTTTACCTAACCTACAGTGAAAAAGTTGTAGGTAAGGGAAGAAGTCGCCGCAGGCGCCCTGTACTTAATCTTTACAGTGTAAAAGGCGCCGCAGGCGCCCTTTACGTAAGGCGCGCTTTTGATTGTCGGGCTTCGCTCGACCCTACAGTGTAAAGCCTGTGTGTAAAAGCGCGCTTGGCGCGCTTGAATGTCGGACTTCGTCCCACCCTACAGTGTGAAGTCTGTGTGAAAGAGCGCGCTTCGCACGCTTGAATGTCGGGTTATCCCGACCTTACAGTGTGAAGCGCGCCACAGGCGCCCTGTATGTAATCTTTACAATATAAAAGGCGCCCCAGGAGCCATGTTAAAGAGCGCGCTTCACGCGCATGAATATCAGGCTTTACCCGACCCTATATTGTAAAGCCTGTAGGTAAGAGCGCATTTTTCGCACACGGTGGCCTCAAACAAACGCAGTCGTGATATTCCTGTAAAAATGCCACATTTTAACGTTTTTCCAGCTTTTTATAATACCGCGTATTTTATTTTTATAATATTTCAAAAATATCTATCAAATGAACTCAATTGTATCGAAATCGGTTAACGGACAGATGAGTAATTATTAAATAAACACTGCAAATAGGGGTCATTTTAGCTCCGAATGCGTCGTTTCTAGCGCAGAATCAGCGCCATATATGTCAGCAGCACATGCAGTTCCGAGTAATGGCTACTTTCGTTGATACACTGATATCAAAACCATTCATAATATACCGCCACCGCCCCATAACACTTTTTCGTTAATATCGGTTTTCGATCCGAGCCCCTCTACGGGTTTTTAAAGACGTGCACCTTACTTTTCACGTCAAAAAAAGTTTGTCAAAACTGACCTTTTTCTCGCATCCTGTAGGTACCTATGTTTTTTTCCAAAATCTGTAAACCCCAAAATGCATTTATTTGAAATTGAGGGAAGGTTTTCTAAGACCATTTTCGCGTAGCAGCACGGGAACTGGTAGCTGTCCTCACTGACCCAAACCAACCTGTATACCTGGCTGATTTTTGAATTTCTAAAAGTATTGAAATGCTTAGTAGTGGAGATATGTCGAAGGGAGCCACACCAAATCAAGCGCACGAAACTCTAAAAACCGCACAAGTGCGGGTCGGACTCGCCTACCGAGGGTTCCGTACGACAGAAATACATCATTTGTGAAAATTTCGGTTTATTAGATACAGCCTGGTGACAGACAGACGGACAGAGGAGTCTTAGTAATAAGGTCTCGTTTCTACCCTTGGGTACGGAACCCTAAAAATCGGCCCGTTTCGACCTGACGATGTCACCACCTGTCGAACAAATTAGGTACCACTTAGTTAGGCCACCTGTGTTAAAGTGACATCTTTGTTAGTTATTATTAAACAACTTGTTTGACATGTATAGTGTAAAGGTCACTTACACCATAGAGTAACTTATACTAGAGCGGTACTGTCATAGTAAATTTTGTAACCCCAGTAAATTCACTGCCATCTGTCGACACACTTTAAAACTAAAAATAAATATTTATAAAAATACGATACAATGTATTTAAATATGGATAAATGATTTTTTTATTTGCATTAATTATTTTTATATGATTTTGACCCATGTTCTTTCACTGGTATGCGTTAAAATTATAAATAACAAACGAAACAGTCAACGCCCTCTATACGAGTGTAGGCCAAAACTAGTGGCGCCATCTGATCGAGAATCAAATTTTCGTGATTTTCGAGGCACGTTTTTTCCTTAGACTGTATCCATCTATTACGGAGTTATATCTATCTTTGCTTACACAAACAACCGTTGAGTAATATTTTCTCAATTTTTTATTGAATTTTTCAATAATATTATTGAATAATTGGCTCCATACACCCGCTAAGACAAACGAATCTATACTACATAAACCTCAAAGTTTATGGTGCAAGAAATCTACGTATTTTAAAAGAAAAACTGTTATTAAAATTGTATGAAATTCGGAAAAAGGAGAGGACCACTTAAAGCTAACTAAATGTATGCCTCCGCCGTTCAAAACACTTTAGAAAATTAAAATAACAAAAATAAAACGTATTTTTAAGGGCTAGTTAAATAAAAGCTTGTAAAAATGAAACGAATACGCTAAGCCCGCGCTTGATCAATTAATATCAAAATAGAAAAATAAAAAACAAATAAAAAAACAATACGAAATTTTACTTTAAGCGTAAAACACAAAATACAAAAAGTTATGTAGCAGCATACAATTACTGGGGATCGAACCAGGGACCACCCGGTGCAAACGAAAAAAGCGAATGTTTGCAAAACACGCCATGATAGTGCTGACCTAAGCTGACGAAATTCAGCTACTCATTCTCGAGTAAAAACTAAATATCTAAATACCGCCAAAGCCAGCAGTAGAAACTTTCTGCATTTTTCGAAATTTAATCTGTAAACATATCTTAAAAAGAAAATATTGTTATGATATCGATACGACTATTTGTTTAGGCGCGAGCTATCACGACTCCGCCATTTTGAAAAATTTGCAAAACCCGGATCGACAAAAAATTCTATTTAGTCATACAATTTGGTCACAAAATTAAACGAGAATCGGTTGAGAATTGCGACCTGTAGAGGAGAACATCCGGACATACAAAAGCAAAATGCGCGAGTCAAACCGTAGACCTTCGCTACGCTTCGGTCAACCAGTATTTAATTTCGGTATCTTGGTTGCTCATGTATATTTTTCCATTTCATTTAGGTGATCTGATAACTCATTGTCCTTACCTAAATACCATTCTACAATTTCAAAGAAATATTTCGAATGCTACGTGATATTTTGATTTTAAGTTATACCGGTAACGATCCCTGCTTTGAACTGCTCTAAATTGAAAATGACTGAATGCATTATTCCATAATTTTTAAGAAAAAAAAACCGACTATGGTGATGCCGCTGAAAGTTCACTTATTGTTGATGTTGCACTTAGATTCCAGACAATGAAATGAAAAAGACAGCATCTTTTGCCTAATTATGTAGAAAAGGAGGTAAAACCACCCACTTTTCTAGTAGCATTTCGTTTTTGTAAGGGTCGCAGTTCTAACCTAACCTAACCTACTTTTCTGATAGCATTTCGTTTCTGTAAGGGCCACAGCTCTAACCTAACCTATCCTACTTTTCTGATAGCAGTTCTGTTCTGTGAGAATCGCAGTTTAAATACACCCACTCACCTAACCCACTTTTCTAGTAGCATTTCCGGGTCCAGGTCTGGGTCGGGATCCGAGTCCGGGTCAGGCTGTCCCGGTCCAAGTTTGAGTCAGAGTTCGGTCCGGGTCCTGGTCCGAGTTGGGGTACATGTCCAGACCCGGGTCCGGGTCCAAGTTTGGGTCTGGGTCCATAAGGAAGAGAACAAATCGTCAAACGTGAACTATGTGTCATTGAAGAGTTCCATTCTGATCATCATCAGCAGTTCCACTTCATCAAATGTCACTTTTTTAAATGTAAATGCTGGATTTGTTGATGAAAATATAAAAATCACTATATGTATGCCTTTCACATTTGAGGAGTTCCCTCGGTTCCTCGTGGTTCACATCATCAGAACTCGAGCTTGACAAAAACATGTCTTAAAAACTTAAATTGCTTAACAAACTTTAAGAAGAGGACAAATCGCCAAACGTAAACTATGCGTCATTAAAGAGTTCCATTCTGATCATCATCAGCAGTTCCACTTCTCAAATGTCAGTTTTTAAAATAGAAATGCTGGATTTGTTGATAAAAATACATAAATCACTATATGTATGCCTTTCATATTTGAGGAGTTCCCTCGATTCCTCTTGGATCCCATCATCAGAACTCGAGCTTGACATAAACGGGACCAATCTGTATGTATTTACTTACAATCAAAAAAAGAATTTTCAAAATCGGTCTAGAAATGACGGAGTTATGGAGTAACAAACATTTAAAAAAAACATACAACCGAATTGAGAACCTCCTTTTGAAATCTTGAAGTCGGTTAAAAATACATACCAAGTGACTGAATATCCTACTGGAATGTATTTTTACCTGACTGCATCAGAAGGAGGGTAATATTTTTCGAGCGTGGGTATTATGTATTTATTTGGGTTCATTGTTATCCACCAAAGCTTGGCGGATAACAATAAACCCGACTAAATTGCGTTAGTTGTTTTTGGTAGGTATGTTGTCAAGAATGTTAGAACATGTTTTTTAATACAGTTGCTCAAAAAGTGCTACTTTTCGTGGCTGTTTAGCGTGCGGAAAGTTGGTTTTCGCGAACTAGTGCTTTTAACTTTTCCAATTTTTTTAAATTTTTACTTTTTCCAATTCATGACTACTTATTGATGAGTGTTAATATTAGTTTCCTTTAAACGTCGTAATCAACATAAAAACCTACTGTTAATGAAAGAATACGAAAAATATGCATATTTCATATTTTATTACTTACCTCTTCATCATTATAAGTATTATAAACACGTTTATTTTTTAATGTTGAAAAACCGTTCTTAATAAGTTGTCTGAATGGAACGGAACGTCTGTCAAAGAAGAGGCGTATTTTCTTACTGCAAGAATGTTTTAAGTTTCCAAAGGCAACATTCGATATTGTTTTTATAAATATACTATACACAAAATAATCGTAATTAACGATATTTAGGTAATAATAGTACAATGTTTTCATATTTACAATTGTTTCTGTCATATAGAACATGCAATTGAAAAAAAAACATTCATTGAAGTGGGTTCAATAATAATAACAAAATCTATTCTAGTCGAACACCTCTTCAGCATGTCAATGTCAATGATGTCAGTGTCACAGAATTGATAATATAAAAGTTTCGAATTCCATTCCTTACTTGTTGCTTTCTTATTTTCTCGCAACTGCATTAAAAAACGTCGTTCGATACACGTGCGGTTATGTCATTCTTCACTCGTCCCGAGTCTTATATCTCGGTGCTCGTGAAGTAATGACATACTTTCCGCTGCTGCTGTGTGCTGTGTTTTATGTGTAGCAGTTTCAGTAGCTTCTTGACTCAATTTATATGTATTTGTTGCAGGACGGATCAATCGAGTTTGAGGAATTTATAAGAGCGTTATCAGTCACGTCACGTGGAAATCTAGATGAAAAATTACATTGTAAGTAACTTACTTCCCTACTTCACTCTCTTATCACTATCTTACTATACTTAGTACTGTACTTACTAAACACACTAAATTTCATCTTTCATTTTTAGGGTTCTGTTATGAGTCGAAAATTGTACCCTTAAAAGTTCGATCTTTATTAATATGTCTGTTGAAGCGGAATATATCCATAGGAATCCTGTAATACCTTAAACAAAACAACTTATCTCTTCGAATTTGGGCTCGTTAGAATCATATTAATTAATGTTGTTTACTAAGTGAAGACTGGCACAATCCGCTCGGGAAGTCTGTGATTGTGACACAATGCATAGCAGGTATATGTAATAATAATTATATTTCCAGGGGCCTTCCGTCTATACGATGTCGACAACGACGGATACATTACGCGAGACGAAATGTACAATATAGTCGACGCGATCTATCAGATGGTGGTACGTTAGCAGTGTTTGAACTAGCTTATAATACTATCTTGGCTTCAAATAGGCTACAAAGTGTCACGTTTCAGGCGCGGCTAGACCAGAGGTCTTTAATGAAAATTCAATACAAAATTGCATTCCATTTCACAGATATTTGTGACACAGCATCATGGCACTCAGCCATTTAAAAAAATAGTACATTTCGATGCTAGTGCGGAAAGTATGTCATTACTTCACGAGTACCGAGCCTACGGCTCGTGGCAAGACTCAGGACGAGTAAAGAATGACATTTCCGCACGTGTATCGAACGACGTTTTTTAATACAGTTGCGAAAAAATAAGAAAAGCAACAAAAGCAAGCAAGAAATGGAATTCGAAACTTTTATATTATTCATTCTGTGACATCATTGACATTGACATTATGAAGAGGTGTTTTTCTAGCTTTTATTCGACTAGAATAGATTTTGTTATTATTATTGAACCCACTTCAATGAGTTTTTTTTTCAAATGCATGGTTCTATAAGACAGAAACAATTGTAAATATTAAAACATTGTACTATTATTACCTAAATATCGTTATTTACGATTATTTGTGTATCGTATATTTATAAAAACAATATCGAATGTTGCCTTTGGAAACTTAAAACATTCTTGCAGTAAGAAAATACGCCTCTTCTTTGACAGGCGTTCCGTTCCATTCAGACAACTTTATTAAGAACGGTTTTTCAACATTAAAAAATAAACGTGTTATAATACTTATAATGATGAAGAGGTAAGTAATAAAATATGAAATATGCAAATTTTTTTTGTATTCTTACATTAACAGTAGGTTTTTATGTTAATTACGACGTTTAAAAGAAACTAATATTAACACTCATCAATAAGTACTCATGAATTCGAACAAGTAAAAATTGGAAAAATAAAAACACTAGTTCGCAAAAACCAACTTTCCGCACGCTAAACAGCCACGAAAAGTAGCACTTTTTGAGCAACTGTATTAAAAAACTATTTGCTTCATGGGTCGTAATGAGTATAATGACATTCTGCCACTACGCCTATACATATAAAAAAAACAATAAACGATGTTTGCTATATTTTGCAGTTTTATTTATATTAAATCGATTGAGCATAATAAATAAGACATTTATAACAAAATTCAATTATTTTTAAATAACAAATTTAACTACACAAATAAACATTTAAAATATTTCATCTAAATGTTAGCGGTAAAAATGTCTACTCAAACACGCGTAGGTATTTTTTTTTAAATTGTTATTTTAAATTTATTGTGCGTTGTTGATTTAGTTATTTTGCGAATGCGAATAGGTAATTAGCAACTCGTGTCGATTTTAAACACTACCTTCGGTCGTGTTTTAATTTAACGCCCCTCGTTTCGAATTTCCTATTTTTCGCACTTGTATCGTAATGTACTATTAATGTGAATTCAATTAATATTAATAGTAATCGTAGGAGTTGGAATTGGCATCGTAAGCAGAATGAGCGCTATCAACTGGTGAGCACAAAAACGGTAGCCCTCATTGACTTTAAATAACTTGCTGCCGCCAAGCTAAAGGCGAAGTACATAATAGTATGGCTTATAGCAAATTCATTTTGAAAAACTATGAAAAATGCCTACAGTTAATCAGAAACAGTTTTTGTGGCATATTTTAAAGAACTGAAAGTAACTATAAAATTGTCAACACTATATATAAAACTGATTTCGTGGAGTTTTTTTAACCGACTCCCAAATCTCAAATTCGGTTGTACGTTTTTTTTAAATGTATGTTACTTATTTATAGTTGGTCAAGCAAATCTTGTCAGTAGAAAAAGGCGACAAATTTAAAAAAATGTAGGCGCGAAGGGTTATCGCCCCATAGAAAATTTGATTTTCACCTTTTCTACTGACAAGAGTTGCTTGACCAACTATATTTAATTGCATATTTGAGAAAAGCACTATTTATATACCTCGGCGTGAAAAGGGGTTGCCAGCCTCATAACTATCCATTCTATTCGACCGGCAACCTCACGGCCTCTAGTAATCATAGTAATGTACTATTCTACTTATTCTTAGTGATATTTATGTTAGGATGGAATAATATATTACTATAGAGGCCGGGAAAGTCGGGAAACGAAGGGTGTCAGGCTATAGGGTGTAGATATAGACAGCCGAGCGTAGCGAGGACAGATAGGGATAAGCCGCCGGCAACCCCGTCTCTCGCCGAGATTTGTTTAGTCTGCATGACTAAATAACTTTTCCTGCTGAAAAAAAAAGAAATATTTATAGAGCTGTATCTCCTAAACCGTGCAGCATAGCGCAAAAATAATCAAACACTGAATAACTTATCACATTATAACATGAAACAATCATCATCATCATATTTTTATTACAGAAATCGTTGTTTTAGGATGCCATTAATGCCCACAAAGACTAGTTTCTGTAGACGTTTCAGTTCCTACCTAAAACCGTTCCTTTACAACAAGTTCTGCAAGATAGTTGACCTCCAAAAAATGACTGAAAGGGAAGTAAAAATTGTCGTGACTAGAGCATGCTTGGACTGGAACTATCACGAGACTGAACGTTTCTTAAGAAACATTTATATTTGATACTCCCATCCTCTCCTCCTTCTCCTCCCATCCTCCCTCTCTCGTTCACACCCTTATATACAAACACACCCACACACACGCACTCTCACACATACTCACTCACCGACTTTAATTTGTAAATTTATTAGTCGTTATTAGCTGTAAGTTTCCTCTTATTTTAATTAATCTCTTCTTAAATTAACTTTTCCTTTTATAGTAGTATAGTTTTGTAGTCTTAATTATTCAAATTTAAATAGGATAGGTGTAATATTCTTTAATGTCAACTGCATTCTAGGACCCCAAGTCACAGGCATAGCCTAGTTTGGGATCCACTGTATCCATGTGCCTGCAAATTGTTTTCTATTGTCAATAAAAAATATTCTATTCTTATTATTATTACATTGCAAGTTTGAGAAAATAGTGTTAAGACTACGTGCCGTTACGTTTGCAGGGACAGACGCCTCAGGCGGAGGACGAGAACACGCCACAAAAACGCGTGGACAAGATCTTCGACCAGATGGACAAGAACCACGACGACCGGCTGACGCTCGAGGAGTTCCGCGAGGGCAGCAAGGCAGACCCGCGCATCGTGCAGGCGCTGTCGCTGGGGGGCGATTAATCCACGGTCATCCTCTCGCCGGACTTCACATTTACTTAGAGCTACCTGCGCAACACCGCACCGCCGTGTCGTTGGATACCTACCTTCGCCTTTCCCATATCCCCGTAGCACCGAGCAAAGCACATCCACCTAATAGATATATCATTTATTTACTTATTAATACTTGACCGACTACAAATGTCCTAAATTTTAAAGACCCATAAGATACGGCGGATGTTCACTAGAAATAGTATTTGCCAATATGAACAACGGGCAAAGAGCGAGGCGTTAATTTGAATTTACTTTCAGTTTGACGTGTGATATCGATAATTATTAACATACTTACTTAAATTGTATTCTGCTCAACATTAGGTATATAAAAATCTAAAACAAGTGTATTGGACACTTAGCAGAATAATAACAACATTGTAATGTATTAATAATGATAATCTGTGAGATTAATATTTTGATATGATTTATTACCGAAAAAGTTTTGTAGTTTGATGTTAGGGCAACCGTGTGCAAGCGGTCGCAGCTTGCGTCGCCTGCAACTTTCTATTTTCTATATTATAGCCACTAGCCAAGCACTCTCTCTGTACATGTTTTCATTCGGTTCTTCGCGTAATTCTATATGAGGAAGGAACTTCTCTTTTATTCTAAAATAGGTAATATATAACAGCAGAAATTAAAGTATAGACTCAGGGGCAGTTGATATTAGGGGAGGGGGAGGGGCATAATATTTAGTTACAAATGTTATTTTCTAGGAGGCGGCAGCTGACTCCCCCTGGGCCCCTGCCACCACCTCTCCTCACCATATTACCTCGACAACTCGTTTTGGCAAATTAAAAGCTCTCAGTAGATGATTACCTTGCATTACTTTTTTTTCGCCTCGACTGCACTGACAGCGAAGTAGTGAGTTTTAATAAGTTCATGATTTATTTAGCGTCTTTTTAGCACGCTTAAATTTATCCGTGCGAGAGCGATGAAGTAAGGCTTGTCAGCCGACATTTTTTCAAAGGTACAGCAAATAATTTATCTGTAGACTATGTACTTTCTAAGTCAATATTGCTATTACATGTATTCTTTACTTATTATTAGATATACATAACTTCGACCTCATAGACCTCATAGTAGGTATATTTGTGTTTATTGTCATTGGCTACATATTATGATTATCATAATAGATGGACGATTTTGTAGTCACCGATCAGAGTTCGATGTTTAACTTGAGAGTGGATAGTTTCGACAGCGGACGGTCAGCGCAAAGCTGAATCCACGCCGGTTATGGCCGGCGTCGCAATGGGTAAGTAATTCCTTGGGCTGCGATATATTTCACTGTGACTTAATTATTGTATAGCACAAGAATATTAAACGCAATGGATATCTCGTCGTCATGTCTCGTGTTGTGGCGCGACATGAAATATGGCCTTGAATGACGGGGGAGCACGCACTATTACACTAACTCCGTTATGGATATTTAATATTCTTAGTACTAGTGACAAAAACCCTATTAAACATCGTAAACCATTTATTCTATTTACAACTACTGCATACCTATTATTAACAGTCATTGAATTATTTCGACACTAGAAGTTACAAGTTTACTGTTATTGTTGATCAATAATTGTTAGGTTTTTAAGAGTTGCGCCCCATTAACGTTACATTTGCATTGGGACAATGTAAAATTTTTGGCACATATATTACGCGTTTTTGGGTTTTTACAGCCCCATTATATATTAAAGTTACCGAATAATAAGTAAAAAACGCTTGGCGAGGCCACAGTTAGAGATCATATTTTAACAGTTTTTGCACGTGTACAATTTTGAAACAGTAAGAAATAAATTACGTGTAAAACTTGTGAACTTATGACGAGTAATTTAAATTTTAAATTTAAGCGCCAAGTGATTATAAACAACAAAGCGTTGTTATAAATTCGAAAGCAATTTGTTAGTGATAAAGGCGTAGGTACTTACCATCCGAGTGTAAGGTGAGTGCGTAATGTAAATTGTAAGGTAGAGAATAATGAGTGAGACGAGCCCTGTGCCTCCATCAGTTGCAGCCTTGCAGCATTAAAATCTGCCGCTTACTCGCTTCACTTACCGTAAGTTGGGCTAATATATGCCTGACATCGATTACCTATTCTGCTTACTACAACCAACTCCGGCCAATGAAAGCGTGGACTATGCAGACTTAGCTTTAGAGTCGAACGAGAGAATAACTGTAGGAAACTTTAAAACCACAGCATACCCTAACTTATCGTTTATTACCCACGGATATTCAATTGCGAGTTACCTTCATATGAGAATTAAGAAACATGTTTTGAATATCACGAACTGGTATACCTAATGCTATTAGGGCTCGCGTTCACTCACTAGTCGAGTATAAACAAACAAACAAACAGACAAATAAGTGCATATTAGTAATGTACCTTCTTTGTTCATTAAAGTTTAAACTTATGAATGTATTAGAGTCGTAGTGATATGAAGTAGATTGTGTGTTTACCTTTCAACTAGCACATTTCTGCCCGCGGCCAACCCTGCGCGGCCCGCGGCCCATGCAATGCAGCACTCACTGTTCTAACATCTTTGCCAAATATAGTATGTACAAATAACTGTTTGAATATTTACTTACTACTTGTTGACATCTCTCCATCCTTTTCGGCGAATCCTGAATACATATTTTTTGGAGGACTTTTGGATATTTCCGTTAGCGACTCTCACTGTAACTTAGTATCGTTGTAAGTATTTATAACTTAAGGTAATGTACTCATCTACCTACAGCTTTATACGATAACTATGTTATCTTTCGCTTGTAAATTCTCTTATGATATTTATACTATTCTATAAAAATTGGTAATTGTAAGCCTTAAGGTTAAGATTGGGTGATATCTGTGCAGTGACCTGGCGTTACATTAAGACGGTACGTAACTAGTAATACCTTATAGGCTGTATACAGACTATTCGTATAAGTAGCTATGTGATACATTTCTTGTCTTTATTAATATTATTAATTAATGACTAATATTATCCTATTTTGACACAGCATTTATTTAAACAGCGGGTATAATGGGCACAAAATTATATATGGCGTCTCGTTTTTCTTTTTGGCCAATCCGCTTCACAGCGAACTTAAGAGTGAAGAAATGACGGAAATGACCACGTAGTAAAAAATCGTTAGAACTATCTTGAAGGTCCAGCTGATTATCGACTCTATCTCTATGAACAATATTTAGATTTAGATTACAAGTCACTTATTCTATATAAGTAAATATTTTTGGAAATAATCGCATCGAAAATGTGTGTCCCTCTAACTTTAAACGGTGTCAAAAATATGAAATAAATAAAAAACGAGCATGTTGGGCCTTGCTCAGTGTGTATCACAATAGGCTGCCTTAAACGGAGGCTTAGGAGGCTACTAATATGTATAATGTACAGTAAGCTGCAGAGATAAACCCCCCCCCCCCCCCCTCTCAGCAGTTAGTCAGCAGCAGTTGGTCAGTTATCTCTGCAGCTTACTGTACATAACAAGCAAAAGGGAGTACCTTCCTTCGCAGCGTTTCATACGTTTTTAACTAAGAGGGGAAGAGGGGTTTTTTTTTCTTTAATATATGACATCTAATACAGTTTTTAATTTATATATAGTAGTGTGACTACTTAAAAAACACAAATCAAAATATTTGATAAAATAATTTGATTTGTTTCCAAACTTGTTCATAGATGGCAGCACCAGTCTCTCTCGCTACAACGTAAATCCGTAAGGAGTTCGTGTAGGAGGTGCAAGCGCGCACTGCTTGCCCTTAGAGCTGGTTAAAGACGCCTAGTCTTACTAAGATGGCATATAGTCGAGAAATTCGGACGGGCACCGCCGTGGCGGGGTGGCCTAGGGGTTCATGGCGTTAGCCGCGATAGCTAAAGACGCCGGTTCGAATCCGGCCTTCACCACTGGAGGGCTTCGTCACTTTTTCTTTAATATATGACATCTATTACAGTTTTTAATTTATATATAGTAGTGTGACTACTTAAAAAACACAAATCAAAATATTTAATAAAATAATTTGATTTGTTCCCAAACTTGTTCATAGATGGCAGCACCAGTCTCTCGCTACAACGTAAATCCGTAAGGAGTTCGTGTAGGAGGTGCAAGCGAAGCGCGCACTGCTTGCCCTTAGAGCTGGTCAAAGACGCCGTCTTACTAAGATGGCGCATATAGTCGAGAAATTCGGACGGGCACCGCCGTGGCGGGGTGGCCTAGGGGTTCATGGCGTTAGCCGCGATAGCTAAAGACGCCGGTTCGAATCCGGCCTTCACCACTGGAGGGCTTCGTCACTTTTTCTTTAATATATGACATCTATTACAGTTTTTAATTTATATATAGTAGTGTGACTACTTAAAAGACACAAATCACAAAATATTTAATAAAATAATTTGATTTGTTCCCAAACTTGTTAAGAGGGGAAGACTTTTTGCGATAGGTAACTCAAAACCGATCATTTTCGCTAAAATTTCTTTAAAAGTCTTTGTAAAGCTGTACTTTTATTGGTTTTCTTTCCGAGAGATTATTTCCAAAAATATTTACTGGACAAAAATTTTTTGTTAAAGCCCTTCTCGTTTTAAAACACCTAACAACATCATATGGTTAAAGCCAAAAAAAACGATATATATGTTACATGCAATAAACTACTTATTGGAATCCTCTAAAAACGCCGTACCTAATTCTGCAAGAATCATTTGATGGTCACTGCACTTACAAACCCGTCTAGAAAAAACATTCTCATTTCTATATTGCATTTCCGATTATTCGGAGTTTCCAATTAATCTTACTTGTACTTGCTTCGGACTGTGAGTCAATTTATGTCATTAGACAATTTTTATAGGCGTAAAGAAGTTAACGAACTAGAGTAGGTAAATTGTTGCGGGCTGTGCATTTCGATTAGGATAATAGTAGCCTCTACGACATAAATGTTAACAGTGATGTATCTACAAGAACTTATCATAGATGAGGCAACACTGCTCACGCCGAGCTTGCTTCCATGTTTTTGCTTGGACTTACATCTTGATGAATGAATGAGTTACAGATTTTATTTATGTAAGCAATATCTAATCTTCTACTTTAAGATAAAACGATTTACCTAAACAATATTGAAATAGTTTCAAGTTTATTTGCGATTTGAATGTTTAGCAATCACTGGTACTAAACTAATGGTAATGTTTTTTTTTAAGATTTAAAAACCATTTATTTGCATAATTAAATTTACGATAATGATTAAGGATATGTGTTGTTAACACTCATCGCTGCATTGTAGTTCTCATTTATTATTTCGTAAATGTTATTTAAATAATTAGAGAAAACCTTCCAAACTATGTAGGAACGGTTACATCATTTTGTACTTTCGTTCGTTCGTGTATTAATTAATTTCGTACGTATTTGCATAAAAATTAATTCAAAATCAATGTTTTTAAATCTATTACTGCGTTACTTACACTGTATTGTATTACACAAAAAGTACGAAGACAATTTACTCGACATTGACAACTAAATAGGTACATATTTATATCTTAACATAGCAATGGAATCTTAAGTGGACAGAAATAATCAAACTTGAAAGAGAAGCAAATAATGAGTTTGCTAACCATACGTTATATTACAAAATACAACTTTTGAAAATGGAATGTATTCGAACACTTCATTCACACAATACATGCAAAAGGGGCTTTAGTAAAGTTTTGTTACCAGACGGACGCCATTTTTCGAAATGTTTTAGGCATTCTGTAAGAATCCGCCGTTTACAAACGACGCCGTCATTTCATAAACGCGAAGCGGTTTGCAAATTGCGGACGGCAATTTGCGCTTAATAGCGTCAACGTCAAATGTGTGGGTTTTGTTAGGGTGTCCATGGCTTAAGAAAAAGCTTAAAGGTCACAACTTAACTAGACGGAGCCCCGCGAAGCGGGGCTCCTATTTCTGGGCGGTTTGCCCTTCTGGCATCTGAAGCTACCTAACCAACCTAACCTACCTACCTATAGTGTTAGTGTGACGTCCATGAAAACATTACACCTTGGAGGAAAGAAGCGTAGGTAGGTTAGATGTTTACACGGACGTCACACTAAATCAATACCTAGGTAGGTAGGTTAGGTTCGTTAGGTAGCTTCAAATGCCTGAAGGGCAAACCGCCTAGTTCGCGGGGATCCGTCTAGTTAAGTTGTGAAGGAAATGGTTTTTGAAAAGAAACAGTCCCACAAACTCCAGATTTGATGGACACCCCAGCGTTTTTCATAGTTTTGATTTGCAGCGCCACGCTTGGTAAGTTAAAGAACTAATTCGACCAAAATGCCGCGGCAAAATGCAAACGGCGCCGTTAATGCTATAAGGTATCTTACATAATGCCGACTTTTTACAAATTGCCTTCGGCAATTTTCAAACCGCTTTGCGTTTTTCAAATGACGGTGCTGTATGTTAACGGCGGATTCTTACAAAATGCCTGCGACAGCGACATGACATTTCGGCTGCCCTGACAGATTCTGTATTGTGGGTTGTCCCGATACAGGTAGAGTTAGACCAAGAAAAGTCTGCAACGATTTAGATAGCACACACAGTGCAAGTGTTATTTATACGTCATAATTTCATAATGTGTAGTTTGACGTTTAAAATAACACTTGCACTGCGTGTGCTATCAAAATCGTTGCAGACTTTCTTGGTCTAACTAGCACACTTTGCCTATGTCCGAGAAAAGAGATTCATCCCTCTCACACTTATGTACCTACCTATTTATATTTGCCCGATAATCTGATTTCACGTATGTGACGGCTTCATTCTAATCTATTGTGTGTACAGTCGAAGGCAAAAATATCGATCCAGACAAATGGGTCAAAAATATGTGAACACGACGACTTTATTGTCTAATTACAGTTTTGAATGATTCACGGTTAATTTCACTAGACCAAAGAGGATATAATAGGATTGAGCGGTACTGTCATAGTAAATTTTGTAACCACAGTAAATTCACTGCCATCTATCGACACACGATAAAACTAAAAATGAAGATGTATAAAAATACCATAAAATGTATTTATATATGGATAAATGTTTTTTTTTAATTGCATTAATTATTTTTATATGATTTTGACCCATGTTTCTTTCACTGATATGCGTTAAAAGTGTTAAATAACAAACGAAACCGTCAACGCCATCTATCCGAGAGTAGGCCAAAGGTAGTGGCGTCATCTGATCGAGAATCAAATTTTCTTGATTTTCAAGGCACGTTTTTTCCTTAGACTGTATCCATCTATTACGGAGTTATATCTATCTTCGACTAGACTTATATTGACCGGGATATAGACCGTGATTACCTTTTGTATTATTTATGAGCTCCCGATATTTCGACGCAGTTACATGCATCATGTTCACAGGTGACTGAAGATTGCGGGTGGGTGTCAAAGTTGTGTAGACCGCGCTCGGTCTACCCTCATTCTTGCGCGTCGGCTGCGTTCGCGTTCGCTTCCAACGTTACCATCGGTCGCATTTACACTCGTTGGTCTGTCCAAGCATACTACACTCACAGTGTCACTACGCGTGTTTGATTCGGATATCACTGGTTTTTACACAAACAAATCACAGGATTCCACACATTTGACAGTTTAAACCCATCTTTACGATAGAAATTTTTGTATTTGTGCATTTCAACGGCTTTTCTTACCAATCTTGGTATATAGTGGCGTTCTGTTGAAATGACCTTGGGACTATGCAACTCGATCCAGTCATTTGTACCCAACTCAAGGAGATGCTGAGGCATAGCTGACTTGCGAACGTCATTGTTCTTGACCGCAGCAATGTGTTCTTTAATTCTGCAGGCAATAGTGCGTTTGGTCTGCCCAATGTACGAACTACCACAGCTGCACTCAACTTTGTATACACCAGGTTTTTCCGGGGGGGAAATTGTCTTTAGGCGACCGTAGAAATTGTGCAATTTTCCTGTGCGGGTGAAGATAGTTTTTACAGAGTAGTTATTTAGTATTTTTGATCTTATCTGTCACTCCCTCGACATACGGCATAAACGCTGGCTGTCTCTCAACGCATGCTCAACGCGACGAGTCAGGCGCTTGGTTATTGTGTCCCGCTTGTCAATGTTAACTCTGTAGCCATTCCTCCGCAGGACTCTCTGAACATGGTTCAACTCCTGGTTCAGATGTAGTTAGTCACACAGAGCGTGTGCTCGATTGGTCAGTGATGCCACAACCGAGTTTAACTGTCTGGGATGATGGTGCGAGTTCGCGTGTAAGTAGCGGTCCGTGTGAGTCGGTTTCCTTTAGACTGAGTGTCCCAGCATGCCACAACCTGTAACATTCAGTCTCACATCAAGAAACGCAACACTCCTTTCTTGTTCCATTTCCAATGTAAACGACATGGATCGGTGCATGCTATTAAGGTGTCCTAGCATCAGCTCAGCTTCCTGTTTACCACCCTTAATTATGCAGAACACATCATCCACGTACCTCTTCCAAATTTTAACGGGAACTCGCGTAGTAACACTGTGAGTGTAGTATGCTTGGACACACCAACGTGTGAACGCGACCAGACTAACAAGTGTGAATGCGACCGATGGTAACGTTGAAAGCGAACGCAGCCGACGCAATGGAATGAGGGTAGACCCGTGAACATGATGCATGTAACTGCGTCGAAATATCGGGAGCTCATAAATAAAAAGGTAATCACGGTCTATATCCCGGTCAATATAAGTTTATTGTCTAAGGTGTAAGAGCGTACACATATTTTTGAAACTTTGGGAATGTATATATATTTATGCCCTTGACTGTACAACCCGAAACTAATATGGCCGCTGGTCTAAAAACACTTCCTTTACCTCCTTTCCAGGTCCTTTGCATATCATAAACACAGTAATCAAGTGGGAAAATTATGACTTCAAATTATCGCTTTGGTTGCATTTCACCTATTTACGTTTCATGTGCTTCTCTTGGAATGCTAATTTATGAAATAAATATATTTTGTTTTTTAACTTTCTATTTTCATAATATCTGCGCCTTACGAAAGCAAATGTTGACATTGTTTATTTATATATTTCTAGCAAAACCATAAGTTTTATGTAGTCTCTAGTAAAACTGTACGTACTATATTTTCGGATTAGCCTGTTGTCTGAGATACTATCTCTAACAATTTAAGGCTGTCCCGTCACGACATATATATTCATTAATATGAGTACCTACTTACCTATTTTTTTTATGACTACGACAGAAAACTTGCAATAATAATATAATGAGATATTCCATTCATAACTAATTATTAAATTAATTTAAACTGTTTATATTTTCTTATTATTAAAGGTATAATACAATAATAGTTGGTCATTGAGAATTACATACTTTCTAATTAATAAATGTGAATATAAACCTCGTTATGGATTTTATTTAATATTAAGTATATTTTAATAGGGAGTAAACCAGTATTGGCGGTAGTGTTGTAAGTTATTATTAAAGACTCGAGGTCTTAGGTACTACAGAAGGTTTTCCTCGGTTTCCTTCAAGCTTTAACCATTGAGTTATTATTACTATTTATTTTAAAAACGTTGCCTTACAATACGAGCCCCGATGCAAATTAGTTCGTCTATTAGTTCCACACAACAATTTTGTTTATTCTAATAAATTTTACACATGAAGATAAAATGACCCAGTAATGGGAACCGTAATAGTAATGTTTAATCTAACGCTTTTAACACTGTCGACCATCAAATTCTCCTCGCCCTTCTTGAGCATTTTAACGTGTTGCCGGGTGCTTTAAATTGGTTCTCGTCCTATCTTTGCGGGCGTCAGCAGGCGGTACGGGTTGATCGCGCTTTGTCGGAATGGTGTGACCTAGCCACTGGCGTGCCCCAAGGAGGTATCCTTTCACCTCACCATTGTTATTTTCCATCTTCATCAATTTTATTACTCCGGGCCTTCGCTGCTCGTACCATCTTTACGCCGACGACCTGCAACTTAAGGATCATTGTAGCGTTACTGACCTTGCTGCTACTGTTAACAAATTAAATCTGGACCTCTTGCATATTCAGCGTTGGTCTGAGAAGTTCGGTCTGTTTGTTAATCTTTCCAAGTGTCAGGCCATTGTCATAGGCGGCGAACGTCAACTTGCGAAAATCGATTTTACACCTCCCGTATATTTCAATGGCACTCCGATTCCCTACAGTCAGAGTGTAAAAGACTTGGGCATTTATATAGACAGCACCCTGAGTTGGAAGACTCAGGTGGCTGAAATAAGCCGTAAAGTTACTGGTTCTCTACACGCCCTTAACAGACTCAAACACTTTTTACCCGTTAAAACCAAAATATTATTAGCACAGACATTAATTTTGCCCATAATTGACTACGGGGATGTGTGTTATCCGGACTTAAATGAAGAGCTCTTGAACAAATTAGATCGCTTACTAAATAATTGCATTCGGTTTATTTTCTGTCTCCGTATATACGACCATGTTTCTTTTTTCCGCTCTAAACTTGGATGGTTTCCTATACGAGTTCGTCGCAACATTCGCATGCTTTGCAGCCTTTTTTCTGTCATTAATGATCCTCGATCCCCCGAATATTTGAAAGCTTTCTTCAACTACTATGGTGTTTCTCGTGTCCGTCAACTTCGCTCTACTGGCAACCTTTCTTTATCTATACCATCTCACCGAACAGGTTACATGTCCAATTCATCCTCCATTCAGGTAGCTCGCCTTTGGAACAGTCTCCCCGTTAAAATTAGACGGTCTCCAAATAGATTTGCTTTTAACAAAGCTTTAAGTGAGTACTTTGCTGGCAGAATGGCAAATTCTTAGCGTCTCTATTTTGTTAGTTTCATCTGATTTCTTATGTATGTGTATGTATATGTATCTTTATATGATTATATATATATATTTTTTAAAAATGTATATGTATGTATTATACCTATGTATTATTTATATTACTTGTATTTGTTTAGTTGTATGAGTTGTGTAAAATACCTACTTTGTTTTGTAATTACAACGTGATGTTGCACCGCCCACAAGTTATCTGCTTTGCCCGAAGGTTGACTGGTAGAGAATGCCTTGTAGCATTAAGTCCGCCTTTTGTACATTTGTATTTTCTTTTATGCAATAAAGATTAAATAAATAAATCTAGTTTATTTTGATCGTATAATAAAATTGCATGACTCTTATTGTAAAAAAAATTTACTTTTTAAAAACGTTCTCCAAATCATATTGTCCTCTCCTATAGCACTGCTGCATGCATGGACTCGAAACAAAATTGTCAGTACATTGGTAGAGCCGTGTTGCTTTCCCTAGTAATAGCCCTTTTCACATCTGTTATATTCCTACCCGTCAAATAAAAAATCGTTTTTTTTTCTTTCAGTACAAACGGTATTTCTTGTATTTGGATTTAGTTATTGGAGAATATTAACATTTAAAATTATAATACATTAGCATTGGCATTAAATGTTAGTGATTTTTAAACTTAAACATTATTTTTGTACAAACGCGAGAACCTCAAAAAATGATCTGACTAGGCGAAAACATATGCATCGGGGCTCGTAATTATAATATCAAAATTCTAAAGCGGTAAAATTACTATTTAAGTTAAAATTGTTTGTTGTTTTTTTAGTGTATAGTGTCACATAATAAATAACCGAGTAAAGTTGGATTAAAAGTCCTAGTTAGAGGTTACTTTGGAAATTAATTGTATCGAGCGAAGTGTCATAATTCGTGTATCGGAAGCTTATAAATTAAAGAAAATATAATCAAGAACTACATATATTTTTTCCAATATCAACGTCTCTTAGAAAAGTATGATCATATATGGAGATTTTTCGCCTTCTGGCTCAGGGAACCGCCTTAAAAACGACGTTTTAAGTGCCGCGTAGGTACGCCCTTTTACTTGTTTGGCCTTTTGATATCGTATGCAATATCGTTTGAAGGTCACATTCAGTGACAGCGCGAGCTACGCGCTACGAGCGTAGCCAATAACATGGGAAAACCCGTATGTAGCAAAAAGCGCCTACGAACAGAGCCCGCCTAGCGAGACGCCGGCAGTGCATGTGTTAAACTATGAAATTAGTAAATGGACTAATAGTGCTCATAAAGAAGAGCCGATAAACCTGACGTCAACGTCACCGACAGACTTATTTGTTTTCAAAATGATTCGTGCTGCTTGTGGCCACACCCAGCGGCTGCTTTAATAATTATAATAAGGATTTGATGAAATAAAACTATGAAAACTGATTATATCGCGTATATTGAATTTATCCCCCGTCACCCGTTGACCACGAACGCTGTAAAGGGTTCGAAACGTCGGGATGTATTATAAATTCAATATACGCGATATAATCCGTTTTCATAGTTTTATTTCATGAGTAACTATCGCGGTAACCGAAGACAATATTAAGGATTTGATGGTTTAAAGTTGCCTAACCGACAGTTATAATTTCTGTACGTAGGTATTTACTTTCTCTACCTTGTACTTATGGGTACATCTACAAATTATCCCTTATTCATCCCTTCAGCCGCTTATGTTCCAGAGTTCAAATTATTTGTCGAAACTAATTTCTATGAAAATATTCTCCTGATAAATGATTTTTATTGTGTGACAGTTTAGGTCATATTCATTAAAATAAGCACAAGCACACATTTGTCCATTGCTGTAGGTCCCTGCTTGGCTATATCAGTTGACGTTAAGTTCGGTGCAAAGCACTAAAAAGATATTTTCTAAAGAAACCTACCTTATAACTATCTTTACGTGTATATAAATAGTGATTATCTTCTTAATTATTATTCGCCTATTATTATTAGATCAATACGGAAATATTCACTTTTAATATCAATTATTGGTAAATAAATAAACCATATAAAATCGTGTTTGTTATTTCATTTTAGCCCTTTCCTCCTACACCGTAATGCAGTTTAGCTCAGAACCCCAAGGATGCTGCGTAGAGTCAGACCAAGCTAAGTTGGCAGCGATTATGATAGCACAGACTGTGGTATATAGTGTTATTTTAAACGTCAAACTTTTATGAAATTATGACGTATACTTAACCCTTTCAAAGTATATACTATATCAAAATCGCTGCCAACTTCGATTGGTCTAACTCAACAGACGGCTACATAATTAATTCTTATGATTTTACTGATCAAAAAAAGTTATAATTTAAAACTAATTGAAATTGAAAATCTTTATTTCAGGTCTGTCGGCCCATATTTTGTTAGTTTACAGTTCTTAAAAATAATACGAGACTTAATCGCGTACAAACTTACGTTTATTTATGGCCTGACGTTTCGAACGTGACGTTACGTTCGTGGTCACAGGCAGACTGGCGAGAAATTGTATCAACATCTTCTTGCCGCGCGGGTTTTGCGAACTACCCGCACTTGATCTTGATTATTAACTTGTACGCTAGGGTTGTCACTTTGCCTATAGACAACACTCACGACATCCAATGATATGTGGCGGGATGTTTTGTCAGGCCATAAATAAACGTTAGTTTATACGCGATTAAGTCCCGTATTAGTTTTAAATTATGAGTGAAAATCGTGTTAGTTTAAATCAGTATACAAAAAAAGTTATTTTTAGAATTAAAAAGAACTATAGTTTTAATATATTTTTTTTCACATGCTTAAAGTAAAAAAATAAATAAACTGAAATTTTATTATTTGTAAATACTCATCCTCGCCCAGCTACAAATACGCTGAAAATTCTTCCCCCAGGAAGTTGTATTTCAAAAACAAGCTTTTATACAAATACCATCTAATGGCCCCGAAATTGTTTAACAAATTACCGGATCTGCTCATATAAATGAACAACTGTCGACGTTTGAGATTAGGTTAAAATAGTTATTTGTTATACAAGGGTGCAAAGTTGTGTTTCAAGACACGAGAAGTAAAATACATTTGCACCCGTGTGTAACACAAAACTTTTCCCCTCACGATTTTCCCCTTCCCTTTACGATATTATAACAGAAAACACTAGAAATTCTGATTTTTACGTGAGCCGGTGAGAAGAACAGTAAAAATTTTGTTGACAATGTTGACATTTCTGTTCGACGTATGAAATGTCAACGATGCGTTTTGAAATTGCATCGACCCAACTTGTGCGTTCAGAATTATATTTAACATCATTATAAAAAATCTAACGTTTCTTATGGAATTTTAAGGACATAAAGTTATTAAATAAAGCTAAATTTGGTATTTTTTATTAGATTCTCAAACCATTTATTTAATGATATTTAATATCGAACGAACCATTATCATGAGCGTTTTACGTTTTGTTATCTGTCAAGCTACTTAAACACGCTCCATCCAAGGTCAAATTACTTTCCCCTCTAGTGGATAAAATGCGTTTTTCCCCGCTTGTTTTAAAGGATAAAAGACGGCTTTCCGAGCTAGTGAGGGGAAATTAGTTATTTGTTATACAAGGGTGCAAAGTTGTATTTTACCCGCGAGTGTAGAATTGAAAGACGAGCAAGCGAAAGGATTCTATAGGTGAATTCTAAGGTTCTAAAATAGAATCCTGAGCGTAGCGAGTGTTTCAACACACGAGAAGTAAAATACATTTGCGCCCGTGTGTAACACAAAACTTTTTACCTCACTATAGCGAGGAAAGTGCAACATCCACAGGCGTTAGATCATCTTGATCACTGGAATCACTCATTTCTTTACGATATTATAACAAAAAACTCTGGAAGTTGTGTATTTTTACGCGAGTCGGTGAGAAAAGGTTTTAAGTAAAAAAATTGTTGTCAATGTTGACATTTCTGATGTATGAAATGTCAACAATGCGTTTTGAAATTGCATCGACTCCACTTGTGCGTTCAGAATTAAATTTAACATCATTATAGAAAAACAAACGTTTCTTATGGAATTTTAAGGTTTATGACTTAAAATCATTAAATAAAGCTAAATTTGGTATTTTTTATTAGATTCTCAAACCATTTATTTAATGATAATTAATATCGAACGAACCATTATCATGAGCGTTTTACGTTTTGTTTTCTGTCAAGCTACTTAAACACGCTCCATCCAAGGTCAAATTACTTTCCCCACTAGTGGATAAAACGCGTTTTTCCCCGCTTGTATTGAAGGATAAACGACAACTTTCCGAGCTAGTGAGGGGAAAATAACGCTCCCTACGTATATTGTCCAATAAACGACACACAAATTGCTAATACGCATAATGCCAACACGAGCGATCAGTCGCAAAACGTCCTACCTTAAATAATACGCGAAATGACCAAACGCAAATTGCCCAATACGCATAATACACACACGAGCGATACGTAGGTAGGTTAGGTTCGTTAGGAAGCTTCAGATGCTCAAAGGGCAAACCGCCCAGAAATAGGAGCCCCGCAAAGCGGGGCTGTCTAGTTAAGTTGTGAAGGAAATGTTTTTGAAAAGAAACAGTGCGGTGGGACCATGATTAGCTATTTTGTACAATTTGCGTTTGGTCATTTAGCGTATTATTTAAAGTAGGTCATTTTGCGACTGATCGCTTGTGAGCGTATTGGTCAATTTACGTATGTCATTTTGCGTAGTAGGTACTTCGTTCATTCTGCGTATTGGTCAATATGCGTAGAGAGGAAAAGAACCATGTTGTATTTATTTAATACGACATTGAATTATGTCCAGATTTCATTCCACATACGTTATATTGGTATGTGGCGAATGAATTTTTCAACGCGCGTTAAAAAAGCGCTTGAATCTGCCCGCACGCCAAACTCGATTTAAAGACCAAGGCTTAAAGTTGAAAATCCAACAACTCTTGATAAATAAGCGCTACCGCCATCGTGTGAATCCATCGTGATTGTTATGGATGGTATAGAAAGGATGTCAATCTCTTATAGCAGAATTGTTTCAAAAGTGACCAGCTTTCAGCTGTAAATAATAGTTCCTAATCTCTCCGGTGGCGCTAGGTAGGCTCTGAGACCAAAGAGTATTGTAATATATAGGAGACTCTATGACATGAACCATAGAGGTATAATAATGGAGAGATGAAATGGGGGAGGGGCACCAAATTACGTAGGTTGATTTTGGTATGTTGTCAGGAATATTAAAATGTGTTTTTAACCGACTTCAAGATTTCAAAGGAGGAGGTTCTCAATTCGGTTGTTTTTTTTTTTCGTTTTTTTTATGTTTGTTACTCCATAACTCCGTCATTTCTGAACCGATTTTGAAAATTCTTTTTTTGATTGTAAGTATATACATACAGATTGGTCCCGTTTTTGTCAAAAAGCAGTTCTGATGATGGGATCCATGAGGAATCGAGGGAACTCCTCAAATGTTAAAGGCATACATATAGTGATTTTAGTATTTTCATCAACAAATCAAGCACTTACATTTAAAAAAGTGACATTTGATGAAGTGGAACTGCTGATGATGATAAGAACGGAACTCTTCAATGACGCATAGTTCACGTTTGGCGGTTTGTCCTCTTCGTTATGTTTGTTAAGCAAGTTAGGTTTTCAAGAAACATTTTTGTCAAGCTCGAGTTCTGATGATGGGATACATGAGGAATCGAGGGAACTCCTCAAATGTGAAAGGCATACATATAGAGATTTTTGTATTTTCATCAACAAATCCAGTATTTACATTAAAAAAAGTGACATTTGATGAAGGGGAACTGCTGATGATGATCAGAATGGAACTCTTCAATGACACATAGTTCACGTTTGGCGATTTGTTCTCTTCCTTATGGACTCAGACCCAAACTTGGACCCGGACTCGGACCCGGACCCGGGTCTGGACATGGACCCCAACTCGGACCCGGACCCGGACCGAACTCTGACCCAAACTTGGACTCGGACAGCCGGACACGGTCCCAGACCCGGATCCGGAAATGCTACTAGAAAAGTGGGTTAGATGGGTGGGTGGGTTTTGAACTGCGATTCTCACAGAACAGAACTGCTATCAGAAATGATAGGTTAGGTTAGAGCTGTGACCTTTATAGAAAAGAAATGCTACTAGAAAAGTGGGTTTTACCTCCTTTTCTACATAATTAGGCAAAATATGCTGTCTTTTTCATTTCATTGTCTGGAATCTAAGAGTGCACCATCAACAATAAGTCAACTTTCAGCGGCATCCCCCATTTAAGTCGGTTTTTTTTTCTTAAAAATTATTAATTTTGTCGCATTGCTTATGTACTGTCCCTCACGGTCGCACGGTCGTACTTCAGTGTATGATGGCGCCGCCTATTTACTTTTTTTTGATGGACACTTTTTGTTGTGGAGTATTACAGGAGTAGAAATTAAAAACGGCTTTCTATCTTAGCACACGTGTAATGTCTAATGTGACACATACAAGAGAGGAATAAAGTAAAAAAGCGCCTGCCAGTTTTTGCATAGCAATCTTACATCTAATAGATTTCGCTAAATTTGAACATGCCCCCGGGGTGGAAAGGAGCCTTTCAAGCAGAATCGGTAGCCACAGGAAGAGGACAAATCTTGCTGAAAGCGAGTCGAACGACTCCTCCAGCTGTCTCGTCAGCCACTCGAGATATGCCACCCTGTCCAGGGTGAATGGCTACAATGCGTCCGAGTCTCCATTTCAACGGAGGAAGATTGTCCTCCTTCAGCACAACGAGGGTATTACTTTTGAGGAAATCGTGGTTGAGTCTCCACTTGACACGCTGTTGCAGTTCTGGGACGTACTCTTTAGTCCACCGAGCTCAGAAATGTTGAAGGAGCTGTTCGATTCGGTGGAATCGTGTCAGATGCTGGTAAGTGTGGTCCCGCAGATCCTGCACCGGCAATGAGGTGAGTGAGCGTCCGACAAGAAAATGCCCAGGGGTGAGCGCTGAGAGATCGTCCGGGTGTGATGACAGAGGCGTGAGTGGCCGAGAATTCAACAAAGCTTCAATATTGATAAGTGTAGAGTTAGCTGTTCATAAGTTAAGTTACAATTGCCCAACACTCGTTGCAAATGAAATTTAACTGATTTGACACCCGCCTCCCAAAGACCCCCGAAGTGAGGTGCATAAGCAGGCAGAAAATGAAATCTAGTGGTTTTACTAGCTAACTTCTCAGCCAAAGAGTTGCAGTTTTCCTTCAGAAACTTTGTAATTTCATTTTAGGCTCCGACAAATGCAGTGCCGTTATCGGAGTAAATGTTGTCTGGCTGTCCCCGGCGAGACATAAAGCGAGACAGTGCCAGCAAGTAAGTTTTACTATTTAAATCTCCCACCAATTCTAAATGTATCGCCTTGGTTGTGAAGCATATAAAAATAGCAACATAAACTTTAACTAGTGCGCAACCACGACCTTGACGGCTGGCTGCCATCAGTGGACCTGCGTAGTCCACGCCCACATTCCTAAACGGGTAGCCTCCAGGTGACAACCGAGAATTTCGCAAATTCCCCATCAATGGAGCAATTACTTGTCCTTTCATAATTTTACAACGCACACACTGATGGTAGCAAGCCTTTGCCAAATTACGACCTCCTATGGACCAATAGGTGGCCTTAATTGTTGCTAGCAACAGCTGGGGCGGTGCATGGAGAAGCCTTTTATGTTCCTGATTAAATAATAATTTTGTTAATCGATGTAACATAATGGGATGTTTTTTCTCGTACGGAAATTCTGAATTGGAAAGACGGCCTCCCACACGCATTAAGTTGTCGTTGTCTAGGAATGGGTTGAATTTTAAGAGCTTACTCTTTTTTGGTAAATTTTGTTTTTTGGCTAATATATCATATTCTAAAAATGATTCGCTCTGACTGAATTTGGTAATCACCTTTAATGAATCATTTAATTCGTCATGATTGAGGTACGTGGACGACGTCGACGTTGCATTTTTGCGGCATTTTCTAATGAAACGAAGAGCGTAAGCAATAGCACCAATGAGCCGCGAGAGGTTAGAGAAACGATTGAAATCTATTAATGGCTCATGAATTATGTTAACGTGCAATGAAACCTCAACGCGGGTTTCAGGCAGCTCATCGCATTGCTTTGTGGTAGGATTAGAAGGCCACTGAGCCACGTCTTGCTGCAAGAAACTGGGACCCGGCCACCACAAATCTAGCGAGTCTATAACGCTTGAATGCAATCCACGGGAAACTAAGTCCGCTGGGTTTTGGTCTGTTGGAACATGCCTCCAAGTACAACTGCCGGTGATTTCTAAAATGTCCGACACTCTGTTCCGCACAAAGGGTTGCAACCTACTTGGCATCATCTTAAGCCAACCTAACACTACAGTCGAGTCGGTCCAAAATGTCGTGCTTCTGACCTGAGCTCGAAGTGAAATCATGACCTTGTCATACAGTGAGTGAGTGATGGAGCTATCATGCAAAATTCCATGGTGGGGTATTATACATATAACCTTTTTCTTCCCTTGTGACCTGCCTACCATGCGACATGTGACCCAAACTGTCGCACTCTGCCATGAAATCAGTGTGTAAACCTTTAAATGAGGGCTTGGTTTTAATTCTGCGTTCCAATGATAGCATGCAATGCTTTGCGCGTTGAAATGCTTCGCCTAAGACACTTTCGCTTTGTTTTAAAGGAAGCCTGACACAGAATCATCCGTCGGCTAGCCGCGTAGTATTTTCAACGAAATGTTCTTTGCACATTTTCTCTTCAGGTGAATAATGAGACGACTTATGGCTAACTTCTTCGAGTTGCCTAAACCGCGTTAATTGGGTTTGGATGTCGTCGTTACATTTTAAATCATTATTACCTGTGTGCGAGAGACCAGAAGCAAAAAAGCACTGCATACTGGAAGGCAGATGGTCGGCAATTGCCCGACCAGCAACCAAAAAGCCAAAGCGAGTTTCACAGAGCATCGGCAGCCCTAGACCTAGTCTGATGATCTGAGGCTGTGTAGGAAACGAGTCCCAAAACACTTCAGATCCTAATATTATGTCGACAGGTGCAGGTTTATAAAAGTTTGGATCGGCCAAACAGATGTCGCTTGGGATATTAAGATCCCTCAAATCAATTTGACGACATGGGACGTCATCAGTAAGGGATGGCAGAACGTAACAGTTTACTCAATTGTTTATCGATGGAAAATATAACCTATTACATTGGAAAAAATGTAATAGGTTATATTTTCCATCGATAGACAATTGAGTAAACTGGGTGCGTAGACAAGCTGCCAATCATTCACGCTCCGTAGTGCTTCGCAGCGTAGCGTAGTTATAGCTCTTTATCACTTCCATATTAGTGCGACAGACAGATGAATTTCGTTCGTTACGGAGCGTTAACGATTGGCATCTTTTCTACGCACCTTGCTCTTTAGATAATATTTACGTAGGTATTTTGTCAGTATAGAACATTAAAATATTTTGGTTCCTACCAAAATAGCCGAGAACAACCGAGAAAAATAATTCCCAATACAACTGAGAATAAAAATTACTATTTGGAATTATTTTTCTCGGTTGTTACCACTGGGAAAAAAATTCTCAGTTATTACAACTGGTAACAACTTGATGGGATGGTGGTAATGATAATGGGAATAATCGAAATAAAAAGCAACAAATCACTAAAATGTAATAAATACTTTAATAAATGATAATAATAAAACAGAAAAAAAAAACTACCTACATATTTATCATCATTTTTTTACTTCAATACTTTGTAGGTGCAATTATGTTGACGCGACTTTATTGTTAAGAGAATAAGATGATGTCAAGGTAATTTTGAACACCTCGCCCGCTTAGCAACTTCTGCTGCTGACTGTATTATGTGATAATAATTTGATAATGTATGTGCCAATAAAATGCTCTCTCTCTCTCTCTCTCTCTCTCTCTCTCTCTCTCTCTCTCTGTAATGCTTATTTTACAGTCTTGCAATTCACTCTACATATTAGTTATTGAAAGTTTAAATTTGGCCGAACTTAATAACGTCCCATGGAGATGTAAGATCTTGCATCGGGTTGAGTACAAATCCGAAAGTAAAAAGTCAGCTTCACATTAGCCCTTTTAGTGCACTGCCTTATGGGAATATAGTTCAGATCCGGAAACCGCTACCAAATTTTAGTATGCTTTTGGGCATGGTACTGGGTCTCCAAAACTGCCGGGAGACAGCGGTAATATATTTAATAACCTTTCGTTTACACGTGTATGTATGACTCATGGTATAGTTATAATTTAGATTATGCAAATTTCGGCAGTGGTCACATGTATGACGCCATTATTTGTCACTCAGGCACTATAGAGATTGTCTCCCGGCAGTTTTATGATCCTTTTTATATTGCTAATAACATAGTAGAAGCTTATGCGCATGGAGACTATATAAAGGAGCCAAATCTCTATGTATGAAAAGTGTCCATCAAAAAACAGTAATTAGGCGGCGCCACCATACACCGAAATACTACCAAAAACAACCTACGTAATTTGGTCGGGTTATTTATTGCCTTATGTCCCAGAGCCTAACTAGCGCCACCGGAGAGATTAGGAACTATTATTTAAAGCTAAAAGCGATCACTTTTGCAACAATTCTGCCTTAAGAGATTGGCATCCTTTCTATACCATCCATACTTATGCGGATTATCCTGAAAATGACCAATTTCGATTTTTTTTAACTTTCATGCATTTGTTCTAGCAAATACCTACATTTGGAGGCATAATTTTCACATTTTTGGTCTGATTTTGATTATTTTGATATCAGTGTATGGCTTGAGACATCAGCTTTAATTTTGTAGTACATTGTTTTAACGTCCGACTTTTGGTTTGGTTGAAAAACCCAAATAATCGTTTTTTTTTCATCATTTTGATTTATTTATAAATTTCTCTTAAACTATTGTATATTTTGGTACATAGTGTATTAGTGAAATATATAATATTTTATTGGCTTTCGCTTAATACCCCACACGTCGTGTATGTGCAATGTATAGCTTGGGTGCAAAATGCAATATTCGCAACGAGGCGGGAGTCATTTTGATGACGTCATTCCGCTGAAGTAGATGGCCGGCGCCGCTGTCTCCCGGCAGTTTTGGAGACCCAGTACCATGCCCAACAGCATACTAAAATTTGCTAGCGGTTTCCGGATCTGAACTATCTCTTCGACCGTTTCCCATAAGGCATAGTACTATTTGGAAACTATACAAACGAGCCTAATTTCTACGATAAGTCCCCGGCAAGCTCGGCCGAATTACACCTTCCCATACAAACGTAGTTCCGCTCTCATTTTAAAACTACGTGTTGGATTGAAATGAAACCAGGGACCGGCCCGCTATCCCTTATCGGGGTTTTATAAGGGTATTGCATAAGGCTTAACTCACCATACCCTTTGCCAGACGAAACCCTTTGTTTTGGTTTTAAAAACCCTTATATAAAGCTACCACATTTGAGTAATCGGTAGCCCAAATACCCTTACAAAACCCTTATCATCCGCTCACCAACACCTTGCATATTGCTTATAAGGGTTAGCCTTATAAAGGGCTTCCCTTTTAGCATATAAGCGTGCTAATTTAAGTCGTCTACCTTGTTCATAAAGCACACATTACTTCGAATCCGAGCGATCGTCGGCGGCGACGGCGGCGTTCTTTGACTAGGCAAGTATTTTCTTTCTTTTTCATACACTACTATATACTAATCCTGTCTCTTTCACGCAAAGGGAAACCTTTATAAAAAGCGCTTAAAGATAAGGGTAACCCTTATTAAGAGCTAGCCTTATTTTTGGTTAGCTTTTCGGTAAGGGTTAGTCAAAGGTAAGGGTATGAATGGGCTTGCAGCTCAAAAGGGAAAGTCTTTCAATGTGTTAGCCGTGTTTAAGTGTCGCCCATTGAAAGGGTTTTATCGCGGAAAGGGTTGTCCGGTCCCTGAATGAAACTTCGCACATACAATGACATGAGGTATATCTAGGTCTGAAATTAGTTTATATAGCTCCAGTTTATAAAACAAACGAAATAGAGCAAAAACAAGTTTTGTATGAAAAACTTAAATTCCTTGTATTTTTTTTTAACTATGGTATCTGAAACTATAGTTGGTTAAGCAAATCTTGTCAGTAAATAAGAACAAAAAAACTATACTCATCCTTTTCTTTTGGGTGCTAGTACTAGTGTAAGACAAAGATATTATGATTATCTCTGTCTATGTTTGAATTGAGACAGTCCCTTGACAGACTATACATAAACTAATTACAGACATAGATATACCTTATCCCATTGTAAGTACATAGTTTCAGAGCAATCTAGCTAGTAGGGTAAGACCTCCAGTGAATGAACAATTAAGCAATTATCCAAGTTTGAAAAATCATTTCTCAGCATTCATTAATAATTTAATTAATTGCAATTTAATCAATCCTCATTTAATAATTAAGAAAGTTATTTCTGCGATTTTTTATTACTTTCATAGTTTTTGAGTTATAAAATAATTTATCAAAAAGTACCCAAAAACCTAAAGAACATGAAAACTAGTGAATGAACACCGCAGAACCCAGTGAATGAACATAATATCGATCTTTTTAATCAGCATTAAAAAGACATTTTTAACACAAAACCCGTTTCCAGCTCTATTCTAGTAGATATAGCGAAAGCGTTCATTTCTTTTTATCCCTTTTATTTGATATTAAATACATTTGAATGTAATAAAATGATGGTTATTCACCAATAACACAGAAGTCTCGTTGGCCATTCAGCGCGGTAACGCTGCCAGCGTAATGGGGACATTTGAGCCAGGTACGATTCGTGACGGTTATTTTATTTAAACAAAAAAAAATTACGAGGCCTGTTGCGGATATCATCATTGGTATTTTTGGGACGAAGCATGTTGCTGATTTGCATTTGTAGCCACCAGACTAAGCCTGCGTTGCGGATTTTTTACTATGTAACTAGTTTATTTTTTAAGATTTTCTCAATTTCTGTATTTTTTTTATGTAGTGGGCACATTTTTATCGTTTTGTGTGAATAAATGATTGTTCCATAACACAGAAATCTGTTACATATTAATAAGAAAAAGAGAATCAATATTTAAAACAAGAAACAACGAGCATATTTTGATGAAAAAAGGTCAGGCTCAGCAAATAATGCTTAAAATAATAGACTTTTCATTCCGTTGTTCGTGGTTACATTGTTCATACATAGAATTAGTAGAAACCCAATGAATGAACAAGCCAAATTTTGTACTGTTCTTACATAGGCATGAAAAATTTAGTAAATGGACTATAGAAATTTGGTTTATTCCAATACTGGCTGAATGAATCAGAATCGTTTTCTATGCAGAATCACAAAAAACAAGCTCAATACCATTTCGTTTATATATAAATTTAGAAAAAAATATGAAATTTAGACAACACCAGTGAATGAACACACCATTCACTTACTGGTTCCAGAACATTTGATAAGCCAGTAATGGAACTCTAAAAAATAAAGACTTAATCGCATAATACGCCGACAAAGTGTGCATTTATAGAAGGTTTAACTCTTAATCTATCCAAATAACTACTTTACTTACTTTGTACAGGTAAACATTAAATAAGCACTTCATATGTTGCTCCAAACGTCCACTGTTCTTATCTGGGATCTAATTTTTCCATACAAAACTTCAAAACCAGAAACACGTAAATTTCAAACGCCAGTCACATTCAAACTGGTTGAAAATAAATTTATCACGGGTTGCCATTGCATAGGAAATATAGTTGTTTATAAGAAAAAAAATACGACAAGTGTATAGTAGTAGAAATTGCTATATTTCTTATTTAAGACAAAAAACGTGAATTTGTTCATTCGCTGGGGGGAGTTCATTCACTGGAGGGCTTACCCTAGTTTTAAAATGAGAGCGGAACTACGTTTGTATGGAGAACTGAGCTTGCCGGAGACCCATAAGTCAGACAAATGCAATCGTATCGTAGGTCAAGTTCACTTCGGCACACATTAATCTAGCGAACTAATGACTTAAGTGAAATAAAAGAAAAGTTTGCAAAAAGAGGAGAGAGCCAACTTAACTAATAATATTTAAATTTACCATTGAGAAAATCAGTTCTAAAAGGGTTTATGCCGGGCATTGCCTTAGGAACTCCGAGTCGAAGTAAACGACAGTGACGGTGATGTCGTCGCGGAACATGCGGCACACGTCGGGCGCCAGGCTCAGCAAGTGCGCCAGCCGCGAGTGGTCCACGCCGTACTCCGTGCCTCCGATGGCGTGCCTTATCAGGTGGGTCGCGGCGTTCCGATCTTTAGGCTTACTCTTCAGACTTTGCTTTCTGTGAAGCAGCAACTCGTTTATATCTCCTAACTGTATATTCTTTCGCGGCAACTTGAGCGGATTGAAGAATACTTTTCCTTTCATGTGTTCTCCGACTAACTTCACCGTCTGCAAGGGAGTCATCATATCCCACAATCCATCTGAAGCTATAATCAAGAATTTGTCTTTAGGTGTCAGTCTGTGATAATATATGTCGGGCTTGGCCGTTAAGTAAGGTGGACTATGGTAGTAAGCGGGTATTGCCCTCTCTCCGTATATAGGGACCGCTAATGCAGTGAGTGTTTCCACGGACCATTTATACCTGCAGTCTCCCATGCTACGAAGGGGGGCCAGCTCGCCCAAAAGTCTATCTCTCCTGATTACGGTTTTTTTCTCATCCTCTGGGTGTTCACTCCAAATCCTTTTTAATTCATCAAAATTTTCAGAATTGTGCTCTTTTGTAATTTTAGTAGCTACCCATTCATCATCCTCGGTCTTGGTCCCTATCACAGCGTTACAATCTCCAACATTCGCCACATGCAGGTGGGGGCCATTTACATGAGATACACAGGTGACAGCACCTGATAAAGCTACCGATAATGTCTTTGGATTTATTTTTCCAGTTTTTTCAAATGGTTCTACTGCTTCTCTTGAGATATCACTATCTAATTTCATAATTGCCTTTTCTAACGCCGTGCCGATGTCTACATTACTTTTACGTGTTTTAGCTAGTTCTGTTAAATAATCCTTGAAATTATTTTCATATGTCAACTTGAGGTCTTGTACAATTTCAACCTGCAAAACAAAACCATTAAGTAAGATTATGCTCAGTTGTTAAGTATACTTATAAGGTCAACGTGGTGAAGGTCAGGTTCAGACTACCACATTCCTGGGTTTTGAACTGGACAGAGGGCTGCAGTGGGAATCGCTCATAGGCAGAGTGTGTAACAAGCTAGCGAGCGCCAAGAGCAAGCCCTGCTTGGTCTAGCAAGAGTGGTGCCCAGAAATGTGGTACGGTCATGTTACTTTGCCACTGTACACTCGCTCCTACAATATGACGCAGAGCTGTGGGGTCGCGCTGCCGAATGGGAGCGCATCTTTCGCATGCAAAGGAGAGCCGTCCGAGCGATTGTGCAGGTGAGTCAAAGCACCTCCGCAAGACCTTACTTTAAGGATCTTCGGATACTTACTCTGCCCTCCCTTGTGATATTCCAAGTGGCTACATTACATACGTGCGATGTCACCTTGACGAATACTCAAGTGGAGCGGATATTCATGGGCGAAACCTACGAAACGCCCATAAACTCGTGGGCGTCAGGCATAAATTGGCGAAATCCGCAAAACTGACACATATAATGGGACCGGCGGTTTAGGTTTACAACCGTCTGCCACCACACGTCACAGAAGCGCCGTCGCTAAACAGTTTTAAATGCAGGCTAAAACGGTGGCTTATCGAGCACACTTTTTACAGTTTTGCAGATTTTATTAAATAAGTAATTACCTAATGTTATTGTAGGTATACTTTTATTTGACATGTATATTGATAACGATAATTGTAATTTAATTGTAAATCTTATTTTTTTTATTTTGAATGTAATTTTTCTATTTATAATGCTAATTTTATTTTAATTGTTATTTTTTTTAATTTAATTTTTAATGTTATTATACAAAGACATGTAATATGAATTATTATGAATATACAAAATATGAAATATATGAAATATGAAGATCTTCTTGCCCTATGACGGTCTTTCCAACCAAAAGTTTTATATACCGGTCTTCTCCACATTGACCTTAAGTAAGACATAGGATACGTACTCTATCATTGTAAGTTTCCAGCAAACTCTCCCGAGGGTGGTCATTTATAACTTTGGTTAATATGTCGTCAGGGAGGAGTGCTGCCGCTATATAGTTAAACAGCCGCTTGGAAATAACTTGAGCGCAAGCGGGCCCGCCGTGACCATCAAATACTCCCATTAGTAAGCCTAAAATTGCAATTACAGTCATATCTTTACTAGAACAAATAAATGTAAGAATTAGAAGCAACCCAAGAAGCTTGCAAATACTTACTACCTAGACAAGGATATTCACGCTGGTACAAAAATCGCATTATAGACCGCGAGCCATGAACAGATTTCCATGACCAATCGCCTCCCTGGCGATAACTCGTTTAGTGGTTAACGGATATGTATGATGATCCCTCGTGGACACCAGCTGCCGCTCCGTTGGTAGGTTGAGGAATGGCAGCCACCGAAACACGTTTAAAAAAAAAGTTTGTCATCGCCTCCCGTTTGATACTTTGTCAGATGATAGTTTAGATGCTATTGTGACTTAGAAAAATTGTCAGCCGGTTGTATCGCGGTGGAAAGAACGTCAGCTGGTCGCATAAACATGTAAAAATAAGCGCTTTACCTTTTTATGACAGTGATACCAAATCATGAAACTTTGCATGTAGCATCCCTCAGGCGTTTCAATAAACGGATTACGCATTACGCATACTTTGCGGATATAAGTGGTAAGGCGCGTATTTTTTACATATTCATGTGATCAGCGGACGGCCTTTCCACCGCAATACAACTGGCTGACGGTTTTTTTAAATTTAAAATAGCATCTAAACTATCATCTGACACAATATCAATCGGGAGGCGACGACTAAAAACCTAGCTTTTAAGTTTACCACCTGTACAATTACTTTGTGAATTTGCAATAAAATATTGAGTATTGAAAAACATTATTTTTTACATGTTCATATCATCAACTGACGGGTTTTCTACCGCGATACAACCGGCTGACTATTTTTTAAATTCATTATTTATAGCATCTAAACTATCATCTGACAAAGTATCAGCGGGGAAGCGATGACTGACGATGTGACGATATATGCTCCTGGCCCACGGTCTATTACAATAAGATGTAATAAAACACGCTCTTATGTAAGAGTACCAATACACAATAGTATTGTTTATTTATTGTGTAGCTTGTTACTAGAGGTATTGAACAGAATGTAAACACACAAAAGCAGATGACTCGGTCATTGCACATTATGTTTAGGGGTTTGCGTTGTTGGTTTTGCGAAATATTATCTATTCGCATGTACCGCAATAATAAATACACACACCAGAAGAAAAGTAATTAAATATGAATAACGTTATATGGCTACATCACCACTGTTTCAATTTGCTTATGAATATGCAGATCTACCTGGTATCATCTTGCATTGTGCCTCACTCCTTGTATCTTCAATTGGACTATTTGAAGCCAATTGATTGGAATCATAAGATTTGATAGATCCTGTTGTGAATTCTTTACTGAACTCATTTTTTCGTAATATTACAGTTACCTAAAACGAAAAAGCAAAACCTTGTGAAATAATTTTATTAATTCTTTATAAGAAACATAATGTATATGTAGAACATATACACTTGCTTAGGGATAACTTCAAAGGCGGGGTAATTTTAAAAATAGCAAATATATACTAAAAACCAAGGAGAAGTGCGAGTCTGACTCGCCAACCGAGGGTTTCGTACTTTTTAGGTTTTTGTTGTTAGAGCGGCAACAGAAATACATCATCTGTGAAAATTTCAACTGTCTAGCTATCACCGTTCATGAGATACAGCCTGGTGACAGACAGACGGACAGCAGAGTCTTAGTAATAGTCTCGTTGTTACCCTTTGGGTGCGGAACCCTAACTAGAAGCACTTTCTACTGTAGTAACAGTAAGCAAAATGCCTGTAAGATATACGTTACGTACAAATAGCCATACATTTGACGCGCCCATCCTCCGCACAAATCGGCCGACTGTTTTGTACAAAAAGTTACAGACAGTCGTTAAATGCTCTTCATTGGCATGTCATTCAGTATGCAAATATAGAATAGTGGTGAAGATTAACCATAGGTATGCACAAGTATCTGCTCCAGATAACTTTATTTTATACATTAAGATGCATACTCAACTTAAATTTCAAATTGTTTTTAAACTAGAAAGGTATTGATTTTAGCTGACACAATTCATTCTTAGTTAGGAAAACGGGACTTAATTGCATATAATTAAGTTTTTAAATTTACCGCCGACGTTTCGAGGATTGCGTTGTCCCCGTGGTTCTAGCCGCGAGTTTTTCGAACTACCCGCACTTGATCCTGTTTATTAACTTGAATGTTTTGAGCACTAGGGATGTTACTCGGTCGACATACTACACTAACAATATTCGATTTTTCAACTATCGATATTTGTTTCTGCTTACATTTACTAATGACTGGATTCCATGTAGATGCGATCCTAAAACCCTCGCCCCGATTGAAAATTGCAATGTTTTTTTTTTTCAATGGCTTCCCCGCACTTTTCTGCTGTAGAAACTGCGATCCGTGGAAAGGATTTTAGTGTTATGTAGCTCAATCCAGTGGTTTGGTCCTGACTCCAGTAAATGCTCAGCTATGGCAGATTTTTTCAGCTGCGACAACACCATCCTCGAAACGTCGGAGGTAAATTTAGTAACTTAATTTCAGTGATCGAAATAGGCAGATTATAAATACCTAAACTTGGTAGAACAAAGTCATAAAGCGGAGACTGCCTTGCTATAACATTCTTGTGATAAACGTACTAAGTAAATAATATTGTTATAAACATGGTAAAAAACAATAAATAAAAAAATAAAAATAAAATACAATTTTTATTTCCAAATTTACAATTTTTTTACATTAGAAGTTTTAGCGTATTGGTTAGTAAGTTTCTTATAGTTAGTAGTTAGTTTTAGGTTTATATGTATGCTATTTACTATCTATTTATTTAATTTGGACCGCTCTTCAGGTGTAGGCCTCCTCCAATTCTCTCCATTTCTGCCTGTCTTCCGCTATGTTTAGCCAGTCTTTCCCTGCAGTTTATTTTATATCGTCTAGCCATCTTTTAAATGGCTTTCCTACTTTCCTTTTGCCAATAGGGCCTTTCCATTTCGTTGCCAATATTGTCCATCTATGGTCTTCCGTGCGATATGTCCTGTTCACCGCCATTTTAATTTGAGGGCTTGAGTTAGTGCATCTTGTAACTTTGTTTTTTCTCTTATAGATGTACTCTTTATTTTTTGTATCTTTTTTATGTTGAGCATGCTCCTCGCCATGGCTCTTTGGGTGGTTCTTATCTTTCTCTTTATTTTATCTGTAAAAGTACACGTTTGGCACCCATAGAGCAGGCTCGGTAGAAGGCATGTATCTGCCACTATCTTTTTTAGGTTTAAGCTGTATTTGCCTTTTAGGATTTCTTGCAGTGACCAGAATTTCCTCCAGGTCCTGTTGGCTCTCCTTTCTACCTCTTCTTCGTTGTTTGTTTTTGTGAAGGACAGTTGCTTTCCTAGATATATATATTGGTCTACATAGTCTATGTTGTTGCCGTTGATATTTATTTGTATTTGTTTGCTGTTTGTCATTATTTTGGTTTTATTTGTGTTCATTTGTAAGCCTGCTTTGGTGCTTTCTTCATCTAGTTGGTTTATAAGCTCTCTTAGTTCTGTTGCATTTTCAGCTACTATGACTATGTCGTCTGCAAATCTCAAATGGTTTATTAACTGGCCCTCCAGGTTAATGCCTTTTGATTCCCATTTGAGATTCCGAAATATGATTTCCAGGACAGCAATAAAGATCTTGGGTGATAAGGGATCTCCTTGTCGGACTCCTCTCTCTATCCTTATCTGTTTCCCTCTTGTCTCTAGCTTGACTCGGCTAGTGCTTTTCGCGTATTATTATTATTATTATTATAGCCTCTTTGTTTCCATACTCTTTTCCATTATTTAGTTTTTTTTTTTTTTTTTTTTTATTTAAATTTGGTTAAAATATGTTTTTATGCTGTTGTTGTTTCTGTTATTTTTTCTTCTTTCTTGGGGTATGGATCCCGTTTGGGTAAAGGCCTCCTCCCATTTCTTCCATAAATATCTATGTTTGGCATTGTACATCCAGTCTTTCCCGGCAACCTCTACTATGTCATCGGTCCACCGTTTGACAGGTCTTCCAGTTTTCCTCTTCGCTGGTAATGGTCCTTTCCATTTTGTTGTTAATGTTGTCCATCTGTTATCTATACACCTTGAGATGTGTCCTGCCCATTGCCACTTGAGCTTTAGAGCTTGTGTGAGCGCATCCTTTACGTTTGTTTTGCTTCTTATAGTTTCGTTTCTAATTTTATGCATTTTGTTAATTCTCAGTATGCTTCTTTCCATAGCTTGTTGTGTAGTATTTATTTTTTGTTTGATTTTGTTAGTATAAGTCCACGTTTGGCATCCATATAGTAAACTGGGCAAAAGGCATGTGTCCATTACTATCCTTTTTATCTTCATACTATATTTTCCTTTCAGAATTTCTTTGAATGACCAGAACTTTCGCCATGTAATATTCTTCCTTCTATCTACCTCTTCCTCGTTATTAGTCCGTGAAAAGGAAATTTGCTTGCCCAGGTATATGTATTTCTTTACATACTCAATAGTGTTTCCATTGACATTGATGGGAATGTTTGGGCTGTTAGTCATTACCTTCGTTTTGCTTCTGTTCATTTGTAGGCCTACTTTATTGCTTTCTTTTTCTAGTGTGCATAGCATATTCTCTAGTTGTTTGGCATTTTCCGCAAATATGATTATGTCGTCTGCAAACCGCAGATGCGTTAGGTGACATCCTTCAATGTTGATACCATATCCAGTCCAGTTTAAGTTTTTAAAAATATTTTCTAGTACGGCAATGAAAAGCTTAGGCGACAGAGGGTCGCCTTGCCTCACTCCTCTTTCAATTTTAATATGATCTCCTCTTGTTTCAAGTTTAACTCTGCTTGTGCTATGTGAGTATATGTGTTTGATGATATTTATGTATTTCTCTTCTACTCCTGACATTTTCAGTGCATTCCAGATTGAGTTATGGCTGATGCTGTCGAAGGCTTTGCTGTAGTCAACAAAAGCAACATATAATGGTTTCCTGAATTCATTAAATTTTTCGATTAGTTGTTCCACTACATGTATATGATCGGTGGTGCTAAAGCCTGAGCGGAAGCCTGCCTGTTCTCTTGGTTGTATGGTGTCGATTTTTATAGCAATTCTTTTCAGTATAATCGATGTGAAGAGCTTGTATACACTTGTCAGTAGGCTAATGGGTCTGTAATTTCCAATGTCTAGTGGGTCTCCTTTTTTGTATATTAGTACTATATCAGAAGAGCACCATTGTGTTGGAACTATTTCAAATTCTAGTATCATATTAAATAATCTCGCTAGGTGCTTAAGTAATATTGGAGCTCCTAGTTTAAGGCAGTCATTTGCTAGTCCATCTGGGCCAGGGCTCTTTTCATTTTTCAATTTCTTTATGTGAGAGTTTACTTCGTCTTCGTCAATTGATTTAACTGAGTTGCACTCATTGTTGTTGATATGTTCTTGCTGTAATGGAGTATTTTCTTTCTTGCTGTAGAGTTCTCTATAAAACTTAGTTGCATGCTCTAATATCTCCTTTCTTGATTTGGTTTCGCCTGAGCCATTCTCTAACTTTTGTATCCAATTCTTGTGTAGAGCCATTTCCTTGTAAGCTCTTTTGGTACTTCTGTGCGTTTGTAGATTTCTTGTTATTATCTCTTCCCTGTAATTATTGTAGTCTTCTTTGATTGCTTTGTTAGTATTTTTAAACATTTTTGTGAGTTCCTTTTTTTGTTCTTTAGTTTTGTTTTTAGTTTGTATTAATTCTGCACGTTTCTTGATTAGTTCTTTTGTATGGTTGCTAAGTATTGTATGTTGTTTCCTTCTAGTTTCTTCCCTACTTTGTAAACTGCGCAATATATTCTCTTCCAAGTAGTTGTAATATGTTTGTACACTTTCAGGCATATTGGTCAGTTCTCCATTAAGATTTGTTTTTAGGTTGTCTATGTAATTTTTAATTTCATCAACAGTTTTAGGGCTTCTTATCTTGTTTTTATAATTTTTTCTGTTTTTACTTTTGTGGCATAGATTGAATGTTGCTCGAAGTAGTCTGTGGTCCGAAGAGAAGTTGATTTTGTTTAAAACTTCCATGTTTTGGACCATATGCGGTTTATTTGTCATAATAAAATCTATCTCATTTTGGATTTTATGATTGGGAGATGTCCATGTCCATCGCTTTCCCTTTTTTTTCTTGAAAAGTGTATTGATAATTAGTAGGTTGTGTTCGAGAGCATAGTCTACTAATAGTTGACCCCTCCTTTCGCGTATATATTCTTTATAATATTAATGGATTTTTGGTCCACATTGAGCTGTTTCAATGCATTCCAAATTGCGCTGTGATTGATGCTATCAAATGCCTTACTATAATCTATAAAGGTGACGTATAGGTTCCTCATTTTTATCCAATACAATCAATAGGCGTAAAATAAAGTAACTAATTTTATAGGGGCCAATAAGCGTTTTGAATGTTACGTGAAAATAGCAAAGTAAAAAACTTCTGTGCCTCGTTTAAAAAAAAAATTGATTGTTTTATTTTACGCCTATTGATTGTATCGGACAAAAACGAGGAATGCGCTGTTTTTACCGCATTTATTACAATACTACTTACTCAGTACATTTCCAGGACTTTAGTCCTGCAAAAAAGTTTATCGCAAGGCAGTCTCGACTTTACGGCTGTATTCTACCAAGTTTAAGTATTTATACACTACCAATTCCGATCACTGTTATTTTTTATATGCAATTAAGTCCCGTTTTGCTAAATAATTATGAGTAAAATCGTGAAAGTTTCAATCAGTGTTTTACGAGTTACACAGTTTAGACACAATAAGTCGGCTATGGCAGACTATGGTGTCCAAAAGGTTAATTAAATTTCAAATAGACATTCCCATTGCAAGAATTTTTAAGCGTAAAGGGCTAACCTTTAGAATGGATATATCTGTGTTATGTGCAATAATTTGATAATTAGGTTTTTTTTTTAAACACAGTTCTAACAACTGTGTAAATTTCTCAAATTCAGACTGGATGAGTCCTTACAAACCATATTGTTAATTGTTACCCACCACTTAGAGAAGTCAATTCTGAGATGTGTTCATTGTGATTTCAATACATTTTTTGTTCAAAAAGTCGTGATGCTGACCCAAAAAGCATTCAAAAAGGGGCCCCAAATATACATCAATATCAGTTAATGCATCAAGTGCACGAGAATGCAAAGGATAAAATATTTTGGATAATTTTGGATGTAGATTTTATATGTATAAACAGATATAATTAAAAGGTCTGCTTACCTCCTGCGGTGAAGGTAAAACAGTCGTACCATCCTTCTGGACCTTTCCTTCTCCTGGCGTCGTGTGTAAGTTTCTTGTGAAACAAAGGCTTGGTAAGTTACAAAGGATACTACGACATTCTGATTTTGTACTCTTACCCCAAATACTAATAATTTCCTGTCTTAACAACCTATCTAATTGTAGACAAGTTCTTAGGATTATATTTACATGCAAGGTATTCATATTCTATATTTCTTTTGGGGTTAACCGGGCATGTTATGCAATCACTTTTTTGATGTTCGTGTATTCAGACGGCTGACTGACAACGGACAACTTGATTTATTAAGTTTTTGATCCAATTAACACCTCCAATGACTTTATTTTATCACATAATTTAAAAATGAAAAGTAAGTTTTAAAATAAATAATGAACATTCAATTTTTTTTCTGACGTACAGGTGCTGTGCTACCAGCGCAAATTATCTTAGTTTAGTTAGTTTTAGGACTGAGTTCTTTTTTATTTTTTTTTTTCATTTATTTGGAGCATTGGCAACACGGCCATCAGCTCAAACATCAATACATCAGTACAAACTACAAACACATCCTTAACTACTTAGAAAAGAAATACATAAACAACTTAAAAACTACTAAAACACAAAACAAAAGGAAAGAAAAAAAGGGGTCACCTATAAGAGGCCGAAAGTATTTTTAACGAAATCAAATATTACTTTATACAATTCAAAATGTCTTAATAGTTCCTGTACGGATGCTGGACATTTTTTGTCTTTCAATATATCACTACAAGTACAAATAAACAACAATCTCTATACATTAAAATAGGGGCAATTAAAAAATAAATGGTCTAGATTAGCGGGACAGAACTTACAAACAGAATTACTTGACAATTTTAACCTATAAAGATGAGCTGGGAAATGGCAATGGCCAAGACGCAGCCTGCACAAACTTTTAATAAACTCTCTTCCTGAGTACACGTTACCTTTTTCGAACCAGGCTGAAGTTGACGGGTCAGGCTGAATCTCAGCCAGCCATTTCCCTTTGATAGTTCTGGAACTGATTAAAGAAGCATTCCACCGCTTTAGCATGATATCTTTAAGAGGTTTGAATAAATCCGAACGAGGAACTTTAAAACTACAAATTTCAGAATTCACTGTGTGTTTAGCAAGAGCATCAACAATTTCATTGCCCAGTACACCTGAATGACCAGTAACCCAACAAAACTCTACATTGATTTTACATTTAAATAGATCATCAAATAGCTTTCGCAATTCATAAATTAAATAATTAACATTTGCTACAATTAGTTTTGATGAAAGACCTTGAAGGGCACTCATAGAATCAGATAAAATCAAAAAAATGTGTGACGCAAAATCATTACACTTAATATACATCAAGGCATAAATCATAGCTAGAATTTCGGCTGAATAAATTGAAAAAAGATTATTACAGGAAAATACTTTGCCTGATTTAATAGAAGAATCATAGAAAGCAAAGCTAGTGCGAGTATTGGTTTTAGATCCATCAGTATAGATCTTAATATAATCTGACTTATCATTTAAAAACTCATAAAATTCATACTTAGATTTAAAATTAATTATAGTAACCGGAATATCTCTCATTAAGCAATGGTAGTTGTAAGTATAACAGGGCAAGAGATGGTACCAAAATACTGTATCTTGAAACTCAAAATTTAAATATGTAATCGATTTGCTTAAGGTATTACTAAAAGGCATTGATATTAAATTATAATTGGGAACAGTAAAATCCTCTAAATACCGACTCACAAGAACATTATCGGAACTGACTAAGGAAAGGCAAAATTTGTCAATAAGATAAATTCTCCTTGTAAATAGTGGCGGAACACCAGACTCAACTTCTAAAGAATTTATAGGGGAAGACATCATGGCACCAGTGATAATACGTAAGGCTCTATTCTGTATGATATCCAGCCTTTTCAGCAAATGACTAGATGCGTTAGCATAGAAGATGCATCCATAATCAAATTGACTACGAACCATAGAAATGTACAATGTTTTTAATATCTTAGGGTCAGAGCCCCAATTGACTCCGACTAATGACTTCAAGATATTTAAACGAAGCTCGGCTTTTTTACAAATATATTCTATGGGTCCAAGATAATTCAGAGTCTAATATTATACCTAAGTATCGTTCAGAAGTACTATATGGTAACAGAGTGTTATTATAATAAATTTTAGGACGAAAAAGACAAGTATGACTAAAAATCATAACTGAACTTTTTCCTCCATTAACTTCCAGTTTAAGTTGATTATGGAGTATTGTATACAGTGTGATTCATTGTAGTCTCACCGGCTGAAATATCATCACAATCTAAATATAAAACTAAATCATCAGCGTAAAAGGAATACTTGACATACGTAGGAATATGTTTCATAAAGTCGACGAGGCTCAAAATAAACACTAAGGGTGAAATAACAGATCCTTGCGGAGTTCCTTTGAAAGTAGATTTAGGGCCATATAAATTGTTTTTTATTTTAAGTGAGACACTACGGTCGTTTAAAAAATTGAAAATCCAATACAGAACAGATCCAGGAACACCGAGGTTGTGTAAACTTTTAATTAAATATTCGTGATTAATATTATCAAAGGCCCCTTTTACATCCAGAAAAACTGTTAAAGTATTATTCCTCATATTGTTATTGATATCACCCAATAAGCAACCCATATTATACATAGTATTTTTGGCTTTACGAAAGCCAAATTGAAATTCTGGAATCAAAGAATTATGTTCAATAAACCATTCAATCCTTTAACATAGTTTCAAATAACTTAGCAAAACATGAAGTAAGAGAAATGGGTCGATAAGCATCTAAACTATTAGAATCCTTATTTGGTTTTAAAATAGGAACTACAAATTGAACTTTCCAGATAGGCGGGATTTTTTTATGTAACCAAAGTTGATTGTAAATACTAAGTAGAATTTTCTTTACATTATTAGGTTAATTTTTAATAACTGAGAATGGAATGAAATCAGGGCCGGAAGACGTGTTCTTTTTATTTTCCAAAGAAGCTTCAAATTCATAATATTCAAAGGAGTTCACGATCCATCGAGATATTTCGGAGCCTTCAGAGGCAAAAAATAAATCTAAAGTATTACGATCAGGGTCAACGCAATTAGAAGAGGCAATTTTATCTAAAAAAATCACGAGCATTAGATGGGTGGTCCAAAAATTTAGATCTTGTATTGTTATTGTTTAACTTGGCAAACTTGAATCTTTTAATATGGTCCCAAATACGTTGCAAAGGAGTCATTCGATTAAAAGAAGAACAAAGTTTAACCCTGTTGAAACTGGCCATCAGGTACATACTTTTTATATAACTGCTGTATGTTCAAATGTATTTTTGACAGACTTCATTAAAATGATCCGAGAGGAATATTTGTCACATTAGGTTATGGTTAAATATTTACAAATATACCTTTTATAGTGACTTATCTTCTATTTCCGGATGAGATTTATCTCTTGAGTTTTTTTTTGTGTTTCGTATAAAATATGAGTGGTCAAAAAATAGATCGCTTTAATATTGAAAAGCTACGCGGTCAAGACAACTGGTTAGAATGGAAGTTCGATATAAACCTGCAACAAACTATGCACAAACTGCAAGGTATAGTAAAAGGCGTCGAGACTGTTCCTGTTCCGCCAAGTCATGACGCGCCAGCTGCCGAAACCGAAAGTTATCAAAAGAAGCTTATCAAATACGAAGAACGCGATTCACTATTACAATGCATCATAGGATGTAGCGTGTCCGCCGAACCGAAACGGCATATTCTCACTGCCAAATCTGGTAAGGAAATGTGGGATAATCTTCACTCGGTCTACGAGCAGAAGAATGAGAGAAGACTCGATTTGTTGTACTGCCAGTTGTTTACCTATACGAAAGATGAAGCTGATGATATTGCTATGCACGTCTCTAAGCTACATACATTATGGCAACAACTCAACGACGAATTAAAGGAAGAAGGAGCACTCCCTCAATCATTACTTATGAACAGGATTTTGAATACCTTACCTTCTGCATACCTCGAGTTCAAAAATGCTTGGGAGTCAGTGCCTAAAGATAATAGAAATATCTCCACCCTCATGGAGCGTCTGCGTCTTCACGAGCAGCGCCTTGGAGATCTTGGTACTAATCCGTCTACATCTATGTCTGAAGAAGCTCTCATATCAAGTAAATCGAATGTTAAATGTACACACTGCAACAAAATCGGACATAAGCGATCGGCTTGTTTCTTGCTCAAGAAATCTAAGAAGCGAAACAATAAACAGAAACCTGCGAGTAACGAGTCCACTCCGAATGATGGAGATGCGTTCCTGTCTCGTCTTAGCGATCCAAGCCCAAACTGGATCGTTGACTCTGGTGCGTCTCATCATGACACGTCTAGCGCAAATTGGTTTAGAAGCTACACGCCTTTCGATAACCCAAAAGCCTTGCGCCTTAGAGATGATCGGGTTGTGTATGCATTCGGCCAAGGAATTATTGACGTAGAAATGTCTGTACATGGCAAATGGAATCGTGCTCACTTAAATAACGTGTGGTATATACCGCAAGCAGGACAAAACCTATTCTCCGCTGGTTCAGCCTTAGATCATGGCTACATTGAGCATGCCGACAAGTATAAGCGCGTCTTCAAAGACAAGAGCGGCGAAGTTAAAGCTGTCAGTATCAGAGATGGTAATCTGTATAAACTTCTAATGAGAGTAAGAACTGCAAATGCATGTGTGGTCAAAGAAGGAACTAACCTACAAATTTGGCACGAAAGGCTTTGTCACCAAAACAAAAGACATGTAAAGGAATTTCTTACACGCAACGGTATAAAATTTTCACCAGAGAAAGATGACTGTGATGGCTGTGTTTATGGAAAAATGACTAGATTGTCATTCGGTACAAGGCAACATCGTGGCAACAAACCCGGCGATCAAATTAACGCTGACGTTTGTGGACCTATGTCAGAACTATCACTTGGCGGGAAAAGATACTTCGTTGTGTTTAAAGATGATTTCACCAAGTTTAGAAGAGTATACTTCCTAAAACAAAAATCCGAAGTAGCCAGTGTACTACCCAAATTTCTCGCTGAAATTAAAACGGCTGGTCATGTTGTTAAAGAATTACTCACAGATGGTGGAAAAGAATTTAACAATGTCGAAGTTCATCGTATCACCGAGGCCATTGGCTTACACTACCGCATGAGTATGCCTTACACGGCAGAACAAAATGGCGGAGCAGAGAGAGAAAATAGGATTCTTGTTGAGGCAGCACGAAGCATGCTGTACAATAAAAACCTACCGAAAAAGCTGTGGGCTGAAGCCATTAATACTGCGAGTTATGTAATTAACAGGACTGGACCAACACAGATTAAAGGGAAGACACCTTATGAGCTCTGGTATAACAAGATACCTTGTATTGACCATCTACGTATTTTCGGCACAGAATGTTTTGTACATATCCCTAAGCAGAAACGTAAGAAGCTCGATAAGAAGGCTATAAAAGGATATTTGGTGGGTTATTGCGGAGATAAAAATGGCTATCGTATCTGGATACCCGAAAAGAATGATGTTATCATCTCAAGAGATGTACTATTTAGATCAGAAATAGTTTCTTCAGACTTCTGCAAGCTTCCATGTGTTATAGGCGAGCATGAAGATCAAGAAACAACTGAGATTGAAACAGAAAACGATTCTTATCGTGAGGCTTTTCCAGATGAAGCTCAACTACAACTACCCAATATACCCGAAACTAGTGAAGTTGAAACTCCTCCTGACGCTATTGAAGAACCAGTAAATCGCTACAATCTAAGAGATAGACGATTACTTCAAAGTTCGCGATCTAACTGCTGTATATGTCTTTTAGAAGATGAACCTCAGACTTACAAGCAAGCAATGGATTCAAAGAACCATAAAGAATGGCGTAATGCAATGAAGGAGGAAATTAATTCTCTTAAAGAAAACAATACGTGGACTCTTGTTGATTTACCTCAAAATAGAGAGGCCCTCAGCAATAAATGGGTCTATAAAATCAAAAAGAATGTTGATGGTTCTATTGAACGTATTAAAGCTCGACTAGTCATCAGAGGATTCAGTCAAGAGCACGGGATCGATTATCATGAAACGTTTAGCCCTGTTGTACGCTGGGACACGATTCGGACTATGCTGAGCGAAGCAGTTCTTAGAAAAATGCACATGACCCAATTCGATGTCAAGACTGCCTTTCTGTACGGCGACATCGACGAGGTTATATACTTATATATATGGAGCAACCTGTGGGGTTCGACGACGGATCAGGCCGCGTCTGCAAGCTTCTCAAAAGCCTATATGGATTAAAACAAGCACCACGATGCTGGAACAAGAAGTTTTGTTCGTTCTTGTTGAAATATAAGCATCAGCAGTGACTCAGATCCATGCTTGTTTATAAGCCAAGATCGGCAACTCATCGTCATGATCTACGTGGATGACGGATTAGTCCTATCTCCAGACAAGACATGTATGGAAGAGTTCCTGAGTGCCCTGACGGCAGAATTTCAAGTAAGAACTTCCGAAGTTGGCTGCTATCTTGGTCTAGAAATAAATCGCCTAACCTACTTAAAAACTATTTTAAAACATTATAACATGTGTGATGCAAACTCTGTTGTCATTCCGATAGACAAAAGTCAGATGACAGAAAATTCGAAACTCGACAGTGACACGAGTGTCAATAATTTTCATTATAGAGAATTGGTCGGAAAATTATTATATTTATCGGTTGTGAGCAGACCAGATATTTCCTTTGCTGTAAATGTTTTAACAAAACATGTTGAAAAACCCGATACGTGCCACTATGCGATCGCTAAACGAGTCTTGAGATACTTGAAGGGAACCCAATGCCTTGGTATATTATACAAGTATTCGTCAGCAGAAGGAAATTCTTTCCTAGCATATAGCGACGCGGACTACGCCGGAGACAAGGCTACGAGAAGGTCGACTTCTGGCTATGTATGTCTGGCCGCAGGGGGAGCAGTGTCGTGGTCTTCAAAAACGCAAAGATGTGTGAGCCTTTCAACGACCGAGGCAGAATTTGTTGCAGCCAGCCTAGCAGCCCAGACGGTAATATATGGCTCAATCGTCTGTACAAAGAAGTGCAAGGATTCGACGTTATACCTACTTTGTTTGTGGACAACCAAAGTGCAATCAAGCTAGTCAAAAACCCTGTGTTTCATTTCAAGACTAAGCATATAGACACACGGTATAAGTTCGTGCAAGAACTGCCTCACGAAAAGAAGGTAGATGTCCTCTACGTGCCATCCAAAGAGCAAGTAGCGGATACGTTGACAAAAGCTTTGCCCAAGGAAAGCTTCCTTAGAGCACGCACCTTGTTGGGCATGATAAGTAAGCCTGCCCTGATGTAGGGGGTGTTGAAACTGGCCATCAGGTACATACTTTTTATATAACTGCTGTATGTTCAAATGTATTTTTGACAGACCTCATTAAAATGATCCGAGAGGAATATTTGTCACATTAAACCCAACACAATAGTTTTTGTTCGGAAATAATTCTTTTCTTTCTAGCATCAAATTGTTTATAAATCAAATAATTCTCCAACGTAGGATACTTCTTATAAGAAAATAAGGCATATTTAGACTGATTGACGGCCCGAGAGCACAAGTCATTCCACCAAATAAGAGCTTTTTGTTTTTTAGTATGGCAAGCATAAGATTTCTTTGGAAATGTCAACAAAATGTCACAAAGATTGCATGAAGTTACTATAACTATCCAACGGATTAGATGCTAGTACAAAAGACGCAAATTTTTCGGTGCAAAGTTTAGAAAATGTTTCCCAGTTGATTTTATTGAAGTTTATATTTGATACGGAAGAAGGAGTAACGGTACAAGAGTCGAAATCCGAATGCTGTGGAGAAGAGCGGTCTACATCATTAAAAATAACATTAATCAGAATTGGGAAATGGTTACTACTTAAAAGGTTATCGTGGACAGAAAACGAACAGCTAGAACTAACCGCCGGCGATGCAAATACTAAATCAAGAGTGTTACCTAGTTGGCCAAACGGGGCAAAAGTGGTTTCAGAGAAATCATTTAAACAAACTAAATTATATTTGTCTACAAAAGAACTAATAACATTGCCTCTACTATTATTACGACGGCATCCCCAAGCTGAATTATGAGCATTAAAATCGCCTATGAGCAAGTAGTTCCTACTTGTAATTTTAGAAAAGGAATTGAGTAACATTTCTAAATTAAATCTACCATTAGGAGGGGGTGGTATATATAGACAAAGAATCTCAATAATAGTAGAGCCAATGATTATAGACAATAATAGGTTTTGAAAATGATAAGTGGCAGGCGTATTAATCAGAGTAAAAGAAAACTTATCTTTAACAGCCACTGCAATGCCTCCATGAGGGCGATCAGAGTCTCTGCGCACAATCCTGTAACCCGGTAACTTAAAAGACTTGGAAGGTTCCAACCATGTTTCATTTAATAACATTATATCAATGTTATTGCAAGAAATGAAGTGTTTTAATTGGTCTATTTTAGTGATGATGCTGCGTGAATTCCAATGAAAGATATTAAGGTTATCAATGATGGTATTAGTATACATTATTGAGTAGATAGATTATTAATTAGAGTTTCTTTTATTACCTTACTACATATAGGAGCATCAATATTCAGTTGTTTAGACTGAATTAATTCCATTAATGTTTTAGTAAAAACATTCAATACCTCATCAGAATTAATTAAGTCTGTAAACAGAGCTCTGGAATGAGGCTGCTGGAGGGGCTTCTTGGGTTGTGGCTGTGGCCTGTTAGGGACACCGGGAGTAACTGGAGTCTTGGCCGATACCGTTGCGTAGGTAATCTTTCCATTTATTCTATCCTTCACCTCTTGATTTTTTGCAGCTTTGACAGGGCAGACATTACTTACGGCCATGTGAGGGCCGCTGCAGTTGACACATTTTAAGTTGGATTTATCTGTACAGTCCTTGAATAGATGGCCAGCACCGCAAATAGAGCACACCTGGGGGCTCCTACAGGAACCACGTCCATGGCCAAACTTATAACATACGTAACACTGGCGAATTGGCTTCACATACTCTTTAACATCGAACCAGATGTAATCATATGTGACATGATCAGGTTGTAGCGAGCCTAGAAATGTAATCAGAACAGTAGGCGTTGGCAAAGTTAAGCCATCAACAGCATTTTTTCTTGTAAATCGCTTGACTCCAATGATCTCAGCACTTGACTTCAGGTCCTTCAAAAGTTCTTCAGTAATTTCAATAGGCACTTTAACTATTCCTAAGCATTCTAGGTGATCATAAGGAATTTTAGCTTGCCAGCTATGTGACTCCTGCATCTGGGTATTTAAAAGAAAGTTGTTGGCATCTTTCTTGTTAGTGAAGAAGACTTTCATCATGAAATTTCCAATAGGTTTAACATGGCTTAAGCCAAGACGTTTTCAGGATACCTGTGGTCTGCATGACTTCAATTTTGGTATTTGGTGACGACATAGACAGTAAAATGGGATATTCTTTTTTATTGTCTTCTATATATATGTGGGTATAGTCCTTAAATAGACCTCTTTTGTTTGATATAAAATTTGCCGCCATTTTAGTTGGTGGAGACTGTACCGCTTCACCGGCTTCACCCGATTTGCGTTTGGCGGCCTTGCCGCCGCTATCTTTACCCATCACCCAAACACTTTAACTCGGATAGTTAATAAAACTCGAAAAATGGATAGGGAATCAAAAAAGGGCTGTAGTAAAGAATTTACAAAATTAAATTCAAAAATTCCGCCTGATGTCGACGAAGTTCCCGCCCTTCCGTTAAGACTCTTTGGTTAAGAACAAAGAGTATATAACCACTAAAGACCAAGTCAATTATACTACTTTGGACCAAGTTAAGACATACCAGATACCAGCGTACTACAGCGTACATGGGTAAATATTTGGTCAAGCAAATCTTGTCAGTAGAAAAAGGCGGCAAATTTAAAAAATGTAGGCACGAAGGGTTATCGTCCCATAGAAAATTTGAATTTCACGCCTTTTTCTACTGACAAGATGCGGTGCACCGTGACCTTGGTGCGATGCGGTAGAGTGTTACGGTTATTAAAGCAGAGGGCCTCCGCGAACAACGTTCAACATGTTGTCTCTCTGTCGCACTTGTAAATTCGTACTTAAGTGTAACAGGGAGGCAACTCACGTCGAACCTGGTTCACGGTTGGCCATGTTGGCCCTCAGGGCATGAAGGGATAATTGTAAAGTGTTGCCAATTTTAAAAAGTGTACGTTGATAAAGCAAGACCTTACTTAATGGGCTCTCCAAACGGCTTCTATAGACGTTTCAACGAATGGCATGCGATCAAAGAATACAATACTCACTAGGACAAGAACGATAACTCCATTCAAAAAAACGTCCCTCAAAAGTTCGTATATACTAGCGCTCTGGTTGTATAGCATTAACTAAAATTGACAACCCGTTTAGCCATTTAGCGCGTATTGGCAGTATAGGCCAGGAAATAAATGCCCAAAAAAAGGTATAGAGGGAAATGCAAGGAACACAATTTTTAACTTTGTAGCTTTGTTTGGACTAGTTAGGAGATGAACATATCAAAAGTCCCCGGCCATAACCCTGGTGCTGGGGGGGAGAAGGGGGTATGAAGGTTCCATTTTTCGGTTTTTCGAATATATCTCGGAAACTATGCGTCTGAGCAAAGATAGATATAACTCCGTAGTAGATGGATACAGTCTAAGGAAAAAACGTGCCTCGAAAATCACGATAATTTGACTCTCGGTCAGATGGCGCCACTAGTTTTGGCCTACACTCGTATAGAGGGCGTTGTTTCGTTTGTTATTTATAATTTTAACGCATACCAACGAAAGAACATGGGTCAAAATCATATAAAAATAATTAATGCAAATAAAAAAATAATTTATCCATATTTAAATACATTTTAACGTATTTTTTTAAATCTTCCTTTTTAGTTTTAAAGTATGTCGATAGATGGCAGTGAATTTACAGTGGTTACAAAATTTACTATGACAGTACTGCTCTATCTTATTATATCCTCATTGGTCTGAGCGACTTGGCCACTTATACAAAATGAAAAGAGATTTAATTTGTTACAAGTTTTATTCAGTCAAGTTTTTTGATATCTTGTATAGTTTTTGAGATATCCGCTCTTCAAGGTTTATTTAGGGCTCTCATTTTTATCTTGATTATCTACATCGGTGAAGCTGCTAGGCCGGGTTTGGGATCATTTTCGTATAAATCGGGGGTGCTGAATTTATTTATGGTATCAACATTGACACCATTCCTAAGTAAAAACAAAATTAAAAAAAATGATTTTTTATAAAACTCCTCTTTACGCTTAAACCGCCGACCCGATTTCTTTGAAATTTGGTATAGAGATGGATTGAGTCCCGGGACAGTACATAGGATAGTTTTTATAACCAAAATCATCTTTTAAGGGTGCGAAAAGTGGGGTGGAAATTTGTATGGGGAATCAATAACCGCTGAACCTATTTAAATAATATTTGGGATGGTCTACATATTTGATTTAGTTGATAATGATACCAAACATGACTTCAAACCTAAATTTAAACAGTATTAACCTCAGGAATTCAACTTCGGCGAAGAAGCTGAATTCCCCTCACACCAAATTTCACACCTTCAAAGTATGATTTTTGAGATAAAAACTATATTATATCCTGTCTCGGGACTTAAAACACCTATTTACCAAATTTCAACTAAATCGGTTCAGCGGTTTAAGCGTGAAGAGGAGTTAAAAATAAAGTTATTTGTTTAAAGTTTTTATGTTTTTACTTCGGAAAGGTGTATTGTTGATACCATAAATCAATTCAGCACCCCCGATTTATACGAAAACGTTACCAAACCCGGCCTAGCAGCTTTACTGATGTAGATAATCAAAATAAAAATGAGTCCTAAATAAACCTTCAAGAGCGGATATCTCAAAAACTATACAAGATATCGAAAAACTTGTAACAAATTAAATCTCTTTTCATTTTGTATAAGTGGCCAAGTCGCTCACACGCATAGTTTCCGAGATATATTCGAAAAACCGAAAAATGGAACCTTCAAACCCCCCTCTCCCCCCAGCACCAGGGTAACGGCCGGGGACTTTTGATATGTTCATCTCCTAACTAGTCCAAATAAAGCTACGAAGTTAAAAATTGTGTTCCTTGCATTTCCCTCTATACCTTCTTATTGCTTGGCCTAGTAATCCAGTTCAGGAAGCTAAAATGGTCCTGGGTTCGAATCTCGGCGAGAGAATTTATTTTTTTATTTTTTGTTTTTTTGGGGTGAAGTTTCCAAATTAGCATTTCTCAAATAAATAAATAAATATGAAAAGTAACAAAACAGTTATTGCTAAGATATAGTTGGTCAAGCAAATCTTGTCAGTAGCAATGTAAAGCAAACTAAAGTAGGGCAACACTCAAAGAGCAGTATTCATGCAGTATTGCGCTAAGAAAAGCAGCAATGTACATCGAAGTCATCGAACCACAAAATGTTTTTTTTTCCGCTGAGCGCGCTCTTCGTATATCCGTCAACTTAAATTGCCGCTCGCCGTTTATACTTTATTGAAACATTTTAAAATTGTTATTATTATGGAGTAAAAACGATGTTAATATTGTTAATTAATATGATTAACAGGTTTGACAAGATCAAACAATATTTAGAAACGGACTATGTTGGAAAAAATAATGTGAAACAAATCATTGTTTCCGCAGGTACATATCCTACTGGATTTTAATATTTTATTATGCTTACTGGGCGGCTCCATCCCCTTAGATCATTTTGTAAAACTAATTTATTAAATAAAGAATTTTGTATTTGTATAAACCACTGAGCAGTCACTGGTAGAGGGTATCACTGTAACTTTACAGGACTTATTAAATATCAAATATATGGACTATTTACATTTTGATATGATTTTGTTTTAGAAGACAGGGAGCAAACAGAAAATCAGCACAGCGATAGGGAGCTGTTTTTAACGCCAGTTCAGAAACTGAAGGAGCTCGAACAGAATAATTGTACTTTTCCTGAAGAATGTCACATACTTGTGTAAATATTTTATACGGTTGTATATTATACATATTAAAAATAAAAACAAAATTTATATGTTGGTGTTTATTTATTTTAAAGGTAAAATACCTATAGATATGGGTCACTTTAGCTTACACTATAATTCAGGTGATTCATTGAAAGAATATAATGAAGAACAGTTACCAATATTACAAGAATAATCTAATCCATTGCTCTCAATATTTTTGTTAAATTTGAAATAATAAGTTTATTTTTCGCCTTGGTTGCGTTGTACACGTACATAAACCGCCGTAGGTAAAGTTATCTGAAGAGAAAATACCACGAACGCCTTATATTGGGCGAGTTTTAATCCTTTGTAAAAAGTCGAATCAGTCGCTGAAAATAGTAGACATTTGGGCCTATGGACGGTTTCCAGAACTCCATTTGTGGTCTTATTGGATAGATTTAGGCATACTTTGTAATTTTATTTCTGCCTTTTAACCCTAAAACAAAAAAACAGCACAATCTTAAAATTACTGGAAGAACTGAACTTCTTCCAGTAATTATCATAACCTCAAATTTTAGAAATGCTTACCATCAATGAGCATGATTATGCATTGTAGGGACCTTAAGTTCATGCACATTTGCACAATCTTATTTAATATAGTTGGTCAAACAAATCTTGTCAGTAGCAATGTAAAGCAAACTAAAGTAGGGCAACACTCAAAGAGCAGTATTCATGCAGTATTGCGCTAAGAAAAGCAGCAATGTACATCGAAGTCATCGAACCACAAAATGTTTTGTAAATTTAGAAGACATAGATAGGGAGCAACGGAAAATAGGCACATTGGATGTCGAGTTGCGGAAAATGCCCAGCAAAACTAACTTACTAACTAGGGAGCAACCAGAATATCAGCACTGCGATAGGGAGCTGTTTCTGACGCCAGTTCAGAAATTGAAGGAGCTCGAAGAGAATAAATATGCCACTTGTTAATGTAAATAATTGAACTTTTCCTGAAGAATGTCACATACTTGTGTAAATTTTTTATACGGTTGTATAGTAAAACAAACAACTGATATTTTGGTGTTTTTTATTTTAAAAATAAAATATAGGTAGATATGGGTCACTTTAGCATACACTATATTCAGGTCATTCATTGAAAGAATATATTTTTTTTTTTTTATGAAATAGGAGTCAAACGAGCAGACGGATCACCTGATGGTAAGCGATTACCGCCGCCCATGGACACCCGCAACACCAGAGGGGTTGTAAGTGCGTTGCCGGCCTTTAAGATGGGAATACGCTCTTTTCTTGAAGGTTTGAAGGTCATATCGGTAATGAAGAACAGTTACCAATATTACAAGAATAATCCATTGCTCTCAATATTTTATTTATTTATTTATTTAATCTTTATTGCACAAAAGAAAATACAATCGTACAAAAGGCGGACTTAATGCTATAAGGCATTCTCTACCAGTCAACCTTCGGGCAAAGCAGAGAATTTGTAAGAGTGATCGCATCATTAAACTCAGACTTGAAACTCGGCCTTGCGCTCTACACGTCATTCAAGTCTATGCACCAACTTCAGCATCAACAGAGGAACAACTTACAGAATTTTATAACGACCTTGATTCGGTTCTGTGTTCAATTCCAAACAAGGATGTTTAGCACGCAGACGGGCTTCACGAAATAACTGGCGGTTTTTTTTGTGAGATGATCGTTAAAAAAGATTTTTCTGGAAGTACCTGTTACTTCTGCACCAAATACAAATATGTATCTTCTTCTTCAGTCGGTCCCTCAATACTGAGGATCGTGATATCATGTCCTTCTGTTGAAGACCAGGTGCCTCCATAGGGTTCTGTTTTTCGCCAAGCGAATGTCTTCGTGCAGTTTAATTGCATAGCTGCCGTAATTTGAGCACACCACCTAGTGGGAGGAGGGCCCTGAGGTCTAGTGCCTTTAACTTTGCCCGTCATTATTACTTTTACCAGGCTATCAAATAACGAATTGGCTCGGATAGTCCATGTCTCCGTACCATACAGAAAGAACGCACAAGTATAACCTTCGTCTGTCTTAATAAACTACGATACTTCCAAATCTTATCTAGCCGAGCCATAACTCCCTTCGCTATTTGAATCCTCCGGATGATTTCCCCGTCACAGCTACCATCGCTAGATATAAGTGAGCCGGGGTAGGTGAAGGCGTTGACACAGTCGAAATATTTTAGTTCTAAGCTTCGTGGAGGTTTTTTCCGATACACAAACTTCAGCTTGGTCTTAGCACGGTTGGCGTGAAGTTCAAATTTGATGCTTTCGGCTTCTATTCGTCGGAACAGTCGGCTCATCTCCTCCTCATCGGAAGCCAAGCCCAGTTTTCACTCAGCCAGCAGCCCAGGTACCTATATTTGGAAACTCTTTCTATTTGTTTACCATCGATAAGCAGTTTGTTTGTTGGAACTGTTTTGCTTATTACCATTAGCTTGGTCTTTTTAACGTTCATTTTGAGGTTGTAATGTTTTACCTTGGTATTTAAGCGGTCCAATAGCTGTTGTAGTTCTTCTATACTGTTAGCTAGTATTACAGTGTCGTCTGCATATCTTATGTTGTTGATTAATCTTCCGTTACACTTTATGCCCATTTAGCGCTGGTGGCCTACCGGTAAGAGTGTGCGACTTTCAATCCAGAGGTCGCGGGTTCAAACCCCGGCTCGTACCAATGAGTTTTTCGGAACTTATGTACGAAATATCATTTGATATTTACCAGTCGCTTTTCGGTGAAGGAAAACATCGTGAGGAACCGGACTGATTCTAACAAGGCCTAGTTCCTCCTCTGGGTTGGAAGGTCAGATGGCAGTCGCTTTCGTAAAAACTAGTGCCTACGTCAATTCTTAGGATTAGTTGTCAAGCGGACCCCAGGCTCCCAGGAGCCGTGGCAAAATGCCGGGATAACGCGAGGAAGAAGAGAAGAGACACTTTATGCCCATCACAACACCGTCCAATGATTCCACAAACAAGCGCTCTGAGTAGAGGTTAAATAGGCTTGGAGATAATATGCAGCCTTGGCGTACACCTTTTAGGATTTTCAGCTCTTTTGTAGCAGATTGTCCGACCTTGATATGTGCTGTTTGGTTCCAGTATAGATTCGTGATCATTCTCATATCTTTGCTGTCGACATCTGTTAGATTTATAGCTTCTAGCAGTTGTTCGTAGTTCACAGTATCGAATGCTTTTTCGAAGTCTATAAAACACGCGTATACGTCTTTTTGGTGTTCTAGGCAGTTTTGTACGAGTACCTGAACTGCTGTCAGAGCTTCCCTGGTTCCAAGTCCATTTCTAAATGCAAATTGGGTTTCACCTATGTTGTAGTCAATTTTGTTGTACATTCTGTTATGTAATATTTTCAAGAAAATTTTAAGGACGTGGCTCATAAGACTTATAAGACGATATTCATTGCAGGTTTTTGCATTGGGGTTTTTAGGGATTGGCAAGAAGGACGATTTCAGCCAGTCGTTAGGTAATTCTCCAGTCTCATAAATGTTATTGAATAGACTAGTATATCTATTCCAAAATTATCTAAATAATTTGATTAATTCTACCTGCACACCATCTGGGCCTACAGCTTTTCCGGTTTTCATGCTACTGATGGCTCTTTCGACCTCTTTATGAATAATCGATGGTCCTTGTAAATCTCTGTTTATAATAGGAGGAATTTGGGTTCTGTTGTCTTGAAATAGCGTTGTTATATAGGTCTGCCATTCCTTTTTCTGTTCATCTATTTCAATCAGAAGCTCATTTCTATTGTTAAATAAATTTGCTGTGGTAAATTTTCTTCCTGTATTTGTGAATTCTTTTACCTTTTTATGTAAATTGAAACTGTCATGCTTAAGGTCTAATTCCTCTATTTCTAAGCATTTAGATTCCAACCACTTGTCTCTTTCTGCCCGGATATTGGTTCTGATTTCATTATCTATTGTCTTGTATTTTATGCTATCTATTTCTTTATACTGTCTTCTCTCTTCCATTTTTGCTAGTATATCTTTTGTTATCCAAGGCTTTTTAGTTTCCTTTTTCCAGTAGCCTAATACTTCTTTACCTGTATCAAGAGCAGTAGTTTTGATTTTCTCCCAAGTGTCTTCATTACTAATAGTTGTACCATCGCATGGGATGGTATCTTGGAAGTGTCTTCTTAGTTTCTCATTAATTGTTGCAAGAGTTTTTGATTTTACTTCACTATCTTTTAGCTTATCTACTGCAATTTTTCCATGTTGTGTATTGTTCCTTTTAACTATTTTTAATTTTAGATTATGCTTAGCTACCACCGGGTTATGGTCAGATCCAATATCCGCATCGGGATATGTTTTTACATTAACTATTGAGTTTCTATATCTAGCAGGGTGCTAGTACTAGTGTAAGACAAAGATAATATGATTATCTCTGTCTATGTTTGAAATGAGACAGTATTTTAACACTATAGATAATAACTTATATCAAAAAATAAATATTAATTAACATAGTGTGTGTAAGAAGTGTGACTACTTTATAAATACAAATCAAAATATTTGATAAAATAGTTTGATTTGTTCCGTTTGTTCCCGAAGTCGCATAGACAAAGCCAGTTGGGAGCAATGATGCTGTAGTAAAATATTTTTATGTTAATTACTGGCAACTTTTTCTAGAGAGCTATTGTATATACTGTGTCTATGTAGAGAACTGACAACACATAGAAGCCATTAGAAGGCTTTGGCGCACACATGCGCTATTATACAGGGTCATATATTTCCAAGACAGTCAATAGGCCTGTTTTTGACTTCCTGACCTACTGGTGAAAATATTAGATCAAACTATGGATTTCATGCTTAAATACTATTTAAGCATGAAATCCCGAAATCCATGATGATCCAGATGACGTATTTAATAAATACGTCATCTCCATCACAGAAATGTTACTAAGTTACGTTACATACCGAAGATATGCTTTCTTCTTCTGTTAAATATATTTTATTACTTACATGCAAAGACAAATTATATATTTAAATGTAACTAGGCTTTACTTGCAGCTTCTTAAAATGCTAATCTATTTATACTTTACTTTTATTCACAAACGTGGTATTGAAATTACAATAATTAAAATAGGAACAATTCTTTTTACCGCATAGCCACTCCATTTGGCTATAGGGCTCCACTAACCTTGCAGCAAATCATAAGAAGTGATTCTTGATGGAAATACATTACGGCATTTGATTGATAGATGGAATTCTTTGCACATATGCAGTCGTCAAGTATCAAAAATCGCATGCGATTTGTTGCAAAGTGTGTGGAGATTTTGACAAATGTACCTAAAATATTATATGATTTGAACGTTTTAGTCATTATACTATACCTACTTAAAGTAGGCTTAAAAATAGTTAAGTATTGTTTTTATGTTCCCTTTTGTACAATTTTAATATTGTTATTGGTTTTTTTTTACTTTCCAGGCACATATGCATAAAGCCAGTTGGTCATAAAATCAGGTATTTGGTAAAACTACAACTACACTAACGCACATTACGCATGCGCATGTCGGATTCGTCATTCATCGTTCGCTGTGGCCGACATCACGAAACCGTCATTTTCTAAAATCAGTTAATTTTGCCAACGAATTACCGCATTACTAATTATAGAAAATGCCGAACCAAGTGTTAACTATAGAGCCGCAAAATGAACTCAAGTTTAAAGGTGAGTGTTTAATGTTTTGTGACGCGTAAGCATCAAACCGTCGCATTGAAACTTGGGCATCATACATAGGTCGGGAGCTAACTGCTGACAAATGGAGTGTCTATTTCCAGATATCGGCGTATTGTCAGGGTGCGGTTTTTCTGTTTTCCTCGATTAAACTTACCGATACCTTTTTATTTTGCTTTAGGTCAGCTAAACTAAGTGCTCAAATATTAGATAAGGGGTAGTAATCCTTGATATATTATTATAATAGGATAGGCATGGCCTGCTCCGGGCACGGACGTATTATCTGCCATATGAATAGCTAGTGTGTGTCTGTACGAATGTTTATTAGTGAACATTTACTTCAATTGCGATGAATAAATGGAAATTAAGTGGAACTGGTTGATATCACTATTGACTAAACTGTGCTGCGTAACATAAGTACTTAGAGGTGTAAAAGTCCTACGACATCACCATTTCCAATATGAAAGTACCTTTTGATATGTCAAAATAGGCTTTAGCAAAACAAAGCTGCTACTGCTAGAGTCAAATTGAAGCCTTAACCTCCATGTGATTTATTTTAACAAAGGACTATGTAATGATGATAAGCTGTGGTTAATATGTCATAAAGTCATAATTACATCTTAGGAAGACAAATGTGTTGTAATAATGCTATAAATTGTATTATTTTGTTAAAAAAATTATTGTTGACCATTTGTGGCAGCTGTTGTTTATTATTGTGTGTTTTGTTTTATTGTGTGTATTTCAGTTACGCTTGAAATTGCAAACACATGAGTGTGTGTCTGAATCCACCAAGTGCCTATCAATAAGTATATTTTTTTGGTCTTGTTTTATTATTTTAGAGGTTTCAATGGGCCAGTCAGATAGTCACTTTTTGGAAACGGTCATTCGTCATTCTAGAAGCTGTGATACTCTTAATTGGATTACTATCTTGGCATAGCTAGCTATCCTTGTAATGATATCTTTTTTAATATATCAACAATTTCCTATGAAAGAAGCATACAATGTACCATTCACTTTCATTTTATACATGCAAAAATATAGTTCTGGTGAGTTACCGGACATATAATATTTTAAAATAAATCAATAAACTTAAAAGCTGTCAGAATAAGGTGTTTTTGTATTTAGTATTTGTTACCTGGTATTTAACCTTTCGTATGCTTAGGAGCAGATCTGCTCCATATACATTCAACTTAAACGTGAAGTTGTCACGATTGCTATTTATATGGCAATTTTTTGACATGCGCATACGACAGGTTAATCATAATGGCACACCATTTTAATTTGTTATATATCTTGTGTCAAATGATGATTCTAGTCTCTTTTGGTTAGGTTTAATTTAAAGAAGTATTTAAGAATTATATTCTTACCGTATTTTTATTTCATAAAAGTTACATGGCAAGACTGCGTTAGATGGACGAACATGTTGAACATACTCTCTGAGATGGGTGTCCCTGCTCATTTAGCACACCTTATAGAGAACTTATATGCCGAAAGTACTGCCAGCTTAGAGTACGCTTCGCGAATACGTTGTCAGATCAGTTCAAACCGGAAAGACAGGTGTATATTGTCTCCGAAGCTCTAATATCTACGGCGAATACATCGTGAGCAAGGCCGCTGAGAACTGGGACGGCAGTATATCGATTGGCGGGAAGACAATATGCAACCTGCGCTATGCTGACGACAACACTCTTGGCTTCCGCTGAGGAGATGAGCCGACTGTTCCAACGAATAGAAGCCGAAAGCATCAAATTAACAACCATGCTAAAACAAAGCTAATGTTTGTGTACTGGAAAAAACCTCCAAGAAGTTTAGAAAGAACTACAACAACTTAATTGTGTCAGCACTTTCAACTACCTCTGCTCACTTATATCTACTAATCAGTCCATAGTGGAAGAGCTACGCATAAAACGCCGGTTGTCAACGATATGCCAGGACCACTGACGTCCCCGCAAAATGCCCCCTAGAGTGCAGTGTATGATAATATCCTTCAGAACATTGACACTTTGAAACTGAATATTATATTTATAGTTTGTCAAAGGACTGTCTCATTTCAAACAGAGACAGAGAGAATCATACTATCTTTGTCTTACACTAGTACTAGAACCCAAAAGAAAAGGATAATATACACGATATATATATTAATACATAAGACACTCTTTCAAGCACTTAATTGTTTTTGCCTGGATTCTTTCTTTTATAATAATAGTGGTTGAACATAGTATTCTGAGCCAACGTAAAGCGAAGTTTAGACTAGCAAGAACTTGCATGCAATTTTCGTTACATTGCGGTATCTGATCAACCTTTTTATTTTAGTTTTATTTTATTTTATTTTATTTTAAGGTTCACCAACAGTTATTACATTGAGGCTTACATCTATACAAACATTAATAACATGCTAAATGTATAACTAATTACTGGTAAACACCACAAGCGAGTAATTAAAAAAGCAAAGTCAACAACAAAGCCGACACATTTGAACACCTTATTATTGTAGAATAAGGAGCAAAGCGCAACCATGATGTCGACTGGTTAAGTATATAACTAAATATGGAATTAGAACTAAATATACTAACTACTTACTAGTGAATAAATTTCTAATTTTGGACAAAGAGTCAAAGTGAATATCGAACTTGTCACTATATTTATTTATTAAAATGCTCCAGCATGGTACCGGGGAGTTTGTACCCTAAAACAGTTCGGCGCTGGGGGCGAGACAGTGGCTTGATAGCAAAACGCGGTGTTTTTCTAGGCACTGAGAAACGAAAGCTACTCAGGAGTTGTGGACAATCTATACTATTTCTTATAAGCTTTGTGAGAAATTTGAAATCGAGTAGATCTCTACGACTCTCAAGAGATAATATTTTAAAACGTTTTAACCTATCCTTATAAGAGAAAGATCTTTTCGCAAGACCTACCGATCGAGCCAAGTGCCACATAAATCTTTTTTGCAATCTTTCAATCCGAAGACAATGAGTTGCATAACTACTACTACTACTGCGTACTAGACTATTTTGTATCCAGTTTGTATCCTACGAAATACCTTTCCGTTTCTTATGACAAATCCTAACATACTTGAAGCTTTTTTTACTATTGCATCGATGTGAGGAACGAATGTTAGTTTTGTGTCGAAGATAATTCCTAGATCGCGTATAGTCTGCACTTTAGGAAGACATTCGCCAGCAATATGATAGGATGAAGAAACTGCATTGATCTGATTGATTGTGTAAAACTAATAGAGGAGCATTTTTTGGCATTGAGAGACATACCATTTTCTGAACACCATTTATTAAGTCAATGTCATCCTGGAGAAGAGCGACATCGGAAGGACAAGTTACCACTCTAGCGAAATCTGTTTTTTTGGCTCCTAATTTTTACAATAATCAAAAAATCTAAAAAAGTTAAACGTAGGGGCATAGCTATGGTAAATGTACATCAAATAATGTAAAAATACTTTCCATAATGTCAATATCCATAGAGGAAAATGGGAACTTCGTTTGTATGAAGAAGCGACCGTCCCCTTTCCTCTTAAAGCAGGCGATTGGAGCAGCGGATGTTCCCTTTCAATTATTATTTAGTTTTTAGGGTTCCGTACCAAAAGGGTGAAAACGGGACCTAAGACTCCGCTGTCCGTCTGTCTGTCACCAGGCTGTATCTCATGAACCGTGATAGCTAGACAGTTGAAATTTTCACAGATGATGTATTTCTGTTGCCGCTATAACAACAAATACTAAAAAGTACGGAACCCTCGGTGGGCGAGTCCGACTCGCACTTAGCCGTTTTTATTTATGTTGCTTTATTGGTGCCTAAACACGTATATGCAATTTAATTGATCTTTAGTCACTATTGACGAAATTAACTTCATAATTGTAACGCTTATTTCTAGACTAAGTATTGAGGTGTTGTTTCAGTAATTTATTAGAAGCACCGATCCTAATTAGTACAGGCATACCGCGAACCATGTTCGACGTGTTGCCTCCCTGTCAGACTTACGTACGAATTTACAAGTGCGACAGAGAGCCAACACGTCGAAGGTGGTTCGCGGTAGGCCCTTTGTACTAATTAGCATCGGTGTGGTGGTGAACTTCATTAAGTTCGAAAAATCTATCTCATTCAGACTTTTACGACGCTTACGAGCAGGGCCCCGTTTCACCACGTTGACAATTGTCGCCTGACATTGACAATTCATGGTACATTGCTGGTCCAACAATTAATATTAACGTTATGTATCGTGGTTACTTACCTACGTGCCCAGAAATTTACAAGTTAGTCATTAGTCAGTGTCAGGTGTCAATAATCAAGTTGGTGAAATAGGTGTCAGTTGATGTTGCGATCATTGTCAGAAGTATGCTTCTCGGCGATCACTGTGTAACGCACGAGTTAGTATAAGTAGGGCATATTGCAGTCGCCTCCTGCCCTCAAAAGTACAGTCATTATTATTGAAATTTTTAGTTGACTTTTCAGGGCTCTTTGAGCAGGGCTACACGACGTACATGCGGCTGATAAACCCGACCACTGATACAGTTTTGTTCAAGATAAAGACTACCGCGCCTAAGAAATACTGCGTGCGCCCCAACTCTGGCGTGCTGGAACCAAACTCCAAAGTGGACATAGCCAGTGAGTGCTTCTGTTAATCATCACTACATAGTATAAAACAAAGTCGCTTTCCGCTCTGTATGTATGTCTGTCCCTATCTATGCTGAGATCGTTAAAAGTAGGTTACGGATTTTGATGCGGTTTTTTTTAAATTGATAGTGATTCAAGAGGAAGGTTTATATATATAATTTCTAAAGGTTTTGTGTAAATTAGTTGACTACCCGTGCGAAGCCGGAGCGGGGGCGGGTCGCTAGTTGTATATTTTATTTATTTAAACTTTATTGCACAAATTTACACAAAAAGAGTACAAATGGCGGACTTAACGCCTTGAGGCATTCTCTACCAGTCAACCATTGTATATAAATGTATTACACGAGTCATATTTTATTGCAGTACTTATCTAATCTATATTCTCTGTGAAAGTAAAGTGTGTGATATGGTAAATTGTGTTAATAACCAAATGGTAGATATTATTAGTGTTCAAAATTGAATTTTTACTACCTAATCCATAACTTTAATTAAGAGCCCGTTATCGATTTTAGTCGCAAAAATGTAAAATTGATAGATTTAGTCGCTGAAATTGTACACCTTTTGATACGTAATAGAAATAACAAGTACTGGTTTCTATTAGCACGTCTTCTCATCTTGCCGTTGACAGATAATTTTATTGAAAACAGACTCACTAAATTAGTAATGATTCTTTTTCTTATGGGCGTTTAGGTAAACGCGCGTAAAGCACTGATTTTGTCGATCTTATTTGTAAATATCGTAAAGTTTGGACGGCTAAGAATGGCAATTTTGTATTACACATATCCAGATCTTTTACAGACTACATTTTTATTATTATGACTTTGAAGTTGTGTAAATGAAAGTTAGACGAAATCAATTTTCTCCAGAAATTACTTCAAAACAAGTGACAATTACTCTGAAAATCGACTTAATTTCAACGTAATTTTGATACTTAAACAATCTACAACATTTACTGAAACTGTTCTTATACATCAATTTGTATAATTTACCACCATAATTTTTTGAAGTATTTTTAAAAACTGCCCCCTTCTCTTCATATATTACCGGTGACGCACGCTCGCGACCTCATTATTAAAAGGCAAGATGAGAAGACGTGCTAATAGAAACCAATACTTGTTATTTAGATATTGCGTAACAAAATGTGTATAATTTCACGACTAAATCTACCAATTTTACATTTTTGCTCAAAAATCGTTACCGGGCTCTTAAACCTAAAATAAACCGGCCAAGTGCGAGTCGGACTCGCATTCCAAGGGCAGGGGGGTGTCACTGCGCAGTTTAGGTATATTTGGCCGGCGCACCGCCCGGGCAGGTGTATGGCAGTGGGCTGCCGCTCGCGCAAAATTGAAAATACGCAATGGCTTCGAATCCTAAATCGCGATCTAATCTGTATAAAAGATAATGTTCTGTTTACGGATGTCTGAATAAACGGAAGAACAAGGAAGCAGAAAAAACATTTTTTTTAAATTCCGGACTACATTGACCGACATATTTTCAAAGGAATAAGTACTTCTGTGGCATACCTACTTCCGTGAGAATCAGACATACTATCTCCGGCTAAAAATTTTATGTTTACGTTTGTAATTCCTACATATTTATCTTAAAAACAATAAATCAGTAGGTATAGGTACAAAAACTTGTAAAGTGACAACCCCGTGCCGACACTCGCAGCTCGGTCATAAAACTGCGGCGCGCAAAGAAGATTAACGGTTCGTGCGCGGTTATAAGTTTCAATTTTGCTTACAGGCGGCGAGTGTAGGTATAATTTTGTACCTAAATCTGGCTTTTGTGAAGGAGTGAATTTTCTGTACGGTAGTACTATTAGTTATTCTGTGCCAAGGGTTCCGTACATTACACAATTTAAACAATGTATTTTTTATATGAAATGTCTTTAAAAAACCCTTAGGGGTCGGATCAAAAACTAAGTAATTAAGTCCGAATAAATAGAATAGAAATAAAGATCTATTTTGTGTATTTTTTTCAAAATTTTTGACCCAGTAGTTTCGGAGATAAAGGGGGGAATGGTCATTTTTTGCCTATTTTCTTGAATAACTCCTAAACTATTTATCGTAAAATTATAAAAAAAAAATTGAGATTCTCACAATGAGCTCTTTCATTTGATATGTAACACGATATAGTTTGACAAACTTTTTTATTTTTATTTTCTCATTTACCCCCAAAAGTGGCCCCCGTGTTTAAAATTAATTTGTTTACGTTACATGTCCATCTTTGGGTCACAAACTTGCACATGTGTACCAAATTTCAACTTAATTGGTCCAGTAGTTTCGGAGAAAATAGGCTGTGACAGACGGACAGACAGACAGACAGACGCACGAGTGATCCTATAAGGGTTCCGTTTTTTCCTTTTGAGGTACGGAACCCTAAAAACCACCAATGTCAAACCCTGTGGGCCACTTAGGTAATACCTATATGTATACTATACATAAAGCTTGTCCCAGAAAGAAATACGTTTGTATTCGCACAGGTTGCACATCAGACTTCTGAGCAAATGGCTTAAATGGAGACTGTTATGATGTAAAAAAAAACTGTTTGCTTATTCTTTATAAAAATAAATCCCTTTCGTTTACATTTTCGAAGACATCGCCATCACAGAAAAGACTACATCAAAAAATGTTGTACAAACACAAAATCGAGGCATTTCGACGAAAAACTAGGAGTGAAGTTTAAAGGGTGTTAGAAAACAATTCTAAGAAACTTATGGTAGACGATGCGGACTGGAAATGGTCATAAGCCCGGGTTTTCTAATAAATAATACAGAGAAGAACATCGGAGCTGCGTTGCAAAAAACGCCTATTACTCTGTCAGTACTATATTTAGCCAAAAGTGCAAAACGTACAAATGGACAGTGCAAAATCCTTAAAAAAATTACTCTATAAAGACCTACAAATAAACTAAAGTACCTAACAAACCACATCTACCATTATCCAAGAAAGCGATAATAGCACAATCGGATTAAGTTTAACCTCGAAATCCTTCCAAAGTAATGCAATTTGGTATGTATGTTAATTAAAGGTCTCTTTTTCATGTCCACACTATTTGACATTTGGGGACCTCGAGGAATCCCAGCCATCTTGGAAAATGTGTACCATCCTGGAGAAATTTGCGTTTTACTCTAAATATACGTTCTCTATGAAAATATGGTGTAAGGCAACATTAAAGCTTATTAAGTAGTGATGTACCGACTAGTGATTTGGCCGACTAGCCGACTAGTCGGCGCTCAGATGGCCGACTAGTCGGCTTGGCCGATCATTGGTTTCGGCAGAGTTTGGATGCAATCGGAACCGTTTCGGTCGCCTCGTTCCTGAGGGCCTACCGCGAACCACGTTCGACGTGTTGCCTCTTTGTCGCACTTGTAAATTAGTACGTGAGTGTGACAGGGATGCAACACGTCGAACGTGGTTCGCGGTAGGCCCTCTGGCAGCACAAGTCTTGCGTTCATGTTTACGTATGACTAGTTTTGTCTACCTAAGTTTTCGTGATTTATTAGTCGCCCTTTCGTGTTTCATAGCGAAAACAAGAAATTGTAATAACTGCTTAAATAAACAATACATATAGTGCTCTTAATAAATACGAAAAATGTCGAAAAGGCAATCGCGAGTGTAGACTTTTTTTGAAGATGCTGAAGGCGATGCAAATAAAGTGAGGTGCACCCAGTGCTCGTTACTAAATCATATCAAATATAAACACAAACACCAAATGCCTCAGCTGGCCGCTGCAATTAAATCTAGCGATTCATCACCTCGTTCCATTTCTCTGCCGCAACTACCGCCGACACCATCACCGACACCGGCGGCTATATCGGCTCCAGCGGCCAGCCAATCTCAAGTTGTTATTCTCAACGTTGTATTCTCAAAGTATTCTCAATGTTGAGGTTCTCAACGTCAACAGAATATCAAAGACTGTTTTTGTTAGAGTAGAATTGAAAGAGTTGAAATAAAAACCTTATCTTTCCTGAAGATTAAATAGTGCCGACTATTCGGCTAATTTTGCCGACTAGTCGCCGACTACAAATGTGGCCGGATAGTCGGCTTTCCCGACTAGTCGGCGACTAGTCAGTACATCCCTATTATTAAGTTCTACACAAAAAAGTCCTAGATATCTTTGCGGAAAAAATACATCTTGTTATAGAAAATAATAGGTGAATCCAGATTTAGCGCTTATACCCTTTCAGAAGATATTCTCTTAATATGAAACTTGGAGGAATATGAATTCCACTTTTGTCTATACATTTGTACACGTTCTACCCCAATATCAACATTTTACTCGACTGCGACTTTAACAGAAAGTAGGGTTATGGGTTTAAATACTGAAATTCAGTACACCATGTTTGTCAGGATACTGGACGGATTCTTTAAAATGACATATCGGTAGATTCCTCTTGCCCTTCACAACCTGCTTACACTTAATAATAATAAAAGACGTTTATTCAAGAAGTTGTAACATAGGTACATAATAAAAGTACACGATAACACTTGTTTTATTAAAGAAAAATCAATACAGCCACCTTGAGAGGACATCGAATAGTAAATCATACTTTTCCTTATAGCGCCTAAACAATTAAGTGGATTTCAATAAAATAGACATCAGTAGATCCATAATTGGTACACGAGTGCTATGCAATACAAATTTACTAAAATAAATGGAGGACGCCATACACAGTATTCACATTAAACCCAGATATTCCGAGAAAAACAGAAAAACCAAAAAAGACATACTTTTCAAGATGGCGTTTGATCCCCGTGGTCCCAGAAGCTCCAATTTTATGACACACACAGGGATCCCTGAAATTGTAGGTGTTAAATGTCATTACTGTCACTATTGTTTAAACCCCATTTAAGACCTAAAATCTGTTTTTGCAGTTACATTTTTAAGTCCTAAACATTTTTCCCCCATTTATTTTAGTAAATTTGTATTGCATAGCACTCGTGTACCAATTATGGATCTACTGATGTCTACTTTATTGAAATCCACTCAATAGTTTAGGCGCTAGGAGTAAAAATATGATTTTATATTCGGCGTCCTCTCAAGGCGGCTGTATTGATTTTTCTTTAATAAAACAAGTGTAAACAGGTTGTGAAGGGCAAGAGGAGTCTACCGATATGTCATTTTAAAAAATCCGTCCAGTATCCTGAGCTACAGTATTTTTTTAAATATACTACGTCGTTGGCAAACTAGCATACGGCCCGCCTGATGTTAAGCAGTCTCCGTAACCTATGTACGCCTGCAACTCCAGAGGAGTTACATGCGCGTTGCCGACCCTAACACTCCTCTCCCTCGAGCTCTGGCAACCTTACTCACCAGCAGGAACACAACACTATGAGTAGGGTCTAGTGTTATTTTAGTATTAGTATTTGTGTGTTAGTATTTTCAGTATTTAAACCCATAACCCTACTTTCTGTTTAAGTCGCAGTCGAGTAAAATGTTGATATTGGGGTAGAACGTGTACAAATGTATAGACAAAAGTGGAATTCATATTCCTCCAAGTTTCATATTAAGAGAATATCCCCTGAAAGGGTATAAGCGCTAAATCTGGATTCAGCTATTATTTTCTATGACAAGATGTATTTTTCCGCAAAGATATCTAGGACTGTTTTGTGTAGAATTTAATAAGCTTTAATGTTGCCTTACACCATATTTTCATAGAGAACGTATATTTAGAGTAAAACGCAAATTACTCCAGGATGGTACACATTTTCCAAGATGGCTGCGATTCCTCGAGGTCCCCAAATGTCAAATAGTGACATGAAAAAGAGACCTTTAATTAACATACATACCAAATTTTATAACTTTGGAAGGATTTCGAGGTTAGACTTAATCCGATTGTGCTATAAAACGAGTAAGTCAACAATATCGAGTTTGTGGAAAAACACCTTGTTCCTCCAAACTGCTCTGAATTACGATCCATTGAAAAATAATGGGCTTGTATGAAGCAGGAACTCTTAAATCATAAAACTAACGCCATATCAGTTGAAATGGAAAAAAGCTTAAAAATTAATAACAGTCCTATGTACAAAACCGGATGGCAGCCATTACAACAAAATTACGAAATTTCTGTATTAATTGCGAAATTTATAAAGTCAAAGACTCAAAACATGTTTATTAAATTTGTAACAAGAATTTACCATCAAACAGTTTATTTTTACAAGCTTTTATTTAACTTGCAATGTACCTATGTATGTAACATGTTTGTAAGGGTCAAATCTTGCAAGTTAAATTTGACCCACTTCCCGGTTTCCGATGAAGCTGAAAATTTGCATACATATTTAGGTCGGGTGACAATGCAATATTATGGTACCATCGAGCTAATCTGATGATGGAGACAGGAGGTTGTCATAGGAACTCTGTGATAAAACAACGCAACCTAAAATTGTGTTTGGGGTTTTTAAAATTGTCTCGATGAGTATTTGTTGTCTGTGGAAAGAAAAGTACAGTCAGCGATAAAAGCTTGTACCAAAAATTAACTTTTTTTTTTAAACTTATTAACTGTTGTGTAAGATTTTGTGAAAATAAAAATGCGTAATTTTTTTCTGGGACAACGTTTAACTACACTACACCGAGATATCTGATTCCAATAGCTAACGCAGTACTTTTATTTTTCAGTCACTCCACAGCCGGTGTTTGTTGACCCGAATGACAAGCACAAACACAAGTTCATGGTTCAGAGTGTTATTGCTCCCGAGGGCAAGACAAACATAGATCAAGTGGCAAGTATAATTACTACAGGTCTCTTTCTGAATAAAAACTTATATTACTTCTATATCCTACAAATTTGATTTTGTTTCACAGTGGAAGGAAACTAGTCCCGATCAGCTTATGGACTACAAGCTAAAATGTGTATTTGAAACGCCTCGCGGAACTAATCTCAACGTAAGTAATCTGAAGATCCATATGTATTTATTTATTAATTTATTATTTCAGATTACAAATTGCACCCCTCAGCTAATGCCAAAGCGGAACAAAAATGTGTGCCCCTCCCCCCCCTTGGCCATAGGCCTTATAATTATCATATACGTCGGCCATATTGTTTCATAATATTTATTTATGTATATGTATGTTATTATTTGTGCAAATGTATCTGAAGTACCTGACATAAAACCTCCTACAGGACGCCGGCGACGTCCCGGCACAAAACGAAGTATCTAAGAAACGAGTTGCGGTTGCAGATGACGCGAAGGCTCCATCAAAGGTAGTGCTCATCCATTTTTGACCTATACATACTGTTCAAAATACTATCTAACACATACAAACACTTATATATACTTCCCTTTACAGTGTTTGGTCTTCGACTTATAGCAGATTTTTTACGTCGCTTAACAATACCTTGCATGAAAGAAACTCATATATCATAATTTAAAAGTAGATGTGTTTGACAGTGTTTGTGAGCATTTTTAATGTTTTATTTGCCCTTTCTACCATCACTTCATTTGTAACGTTAAACATACCGAAAAGCACTCATTGTTGATGACGATTGTGTGAAATCATTATTGCTCATAATCGTGAATCATTTCATTACATATCTGTGTGTGAGGTAACGGAGAGAGAAGACATTCGAGAATCGGTACGAGTAGTCCCCAGGCCTGGCATTGTTAAAATTGTATTACAGGACGCCGTAGAAGGCCTAGTTCAAAACGAGCCTAAGATCAAGGACGGTGCCCACACATCTGGACCTTTAAGTGAAAACACGGTTGCTACGGTACCCTTATTTTCTATTTATTTCTTATCATTAAGAAATTTTTATTACCGTCTCCATACACCGAGATTGCATACCTTCAACTATTCTATTTTTTACACCCACAAATGGCATTTGAATTAAAGTCGCTGTGATGTCGATCATTGATTTTCATCGCACGAGGTTAAATATTAACGCAGTGTGCTGAATTTTACGCACCTTTATAAGTTATAAGTGTTTTAGGAAATCTCGCTAGCGCACGTTATAGTGAAAGGGTGCGATTAATTTCAATTAGGTTGTTCATCGTCTTAACTTCTTTATAGGACAAATTGGCCAATAATCAGAATAATCACATGAATATATACCTATACATGCCTTATTAGACGCTTTTACCCTGAACCCTGATATAGGTATGAGTATCTAACACTCGTGTTGAACTATTTGATGTAATATCTGGTAATATCAGCCCATTTTGTGTTTTTTCACAAGAACACAAACAATATCTTGCAATCGTTGAAGATATATTTTTTTATAGCTATAATGTAATTTGCGTGACCGAAAAGGAGAAACAGGTCCTGCTCGTGTTGACAAAATTAATAATTAAAGTTCTATATATTCTCGAAGAACGGAAGCTAACAATAAGTACATTGTGAAGGCTACATAATTTAGAAAAGTTTTATGCCGAATTTTAGAATGTCGAATTTTATCATTCCGATTTTTAAATGCTCAAAAACCCATCAAAATTCCGAATGTCGTAATTACGAATAATAAAAATCACTAAGATTTATATTTCCGAAAAGCAGAAAAGCCGAATTTTGTGAATTCCGAACCACATAATTCCGATTATAACAATTCCGATAGTGACAAACACCGAATTTAACATTTACGATTTATGAAATCACGAATTCCGAATTGCCATTATTTCGAAATTTTAAATTCCGATTTGACGTGATTCCTATTTTAAATATCCCAATTCTTTAAATTCATTTTCTGTAATCAGGTTCCTTCTGTGGAGGTTGTAGTTCTAACCTAACCGAAACCTACTTCTCTAAAAACAATTCTATTCTGTGGGGGTTGCCGTTCTAACCTAACACACTTTTCTGGCGACTGTTCATTTTCTTGGAGGTCGCAGTTCTAACCTAACCATACCCACTTTTCTGGCGACAGTTCGTTTTCTTGAGGGTCGCAGTTCTAACCTAACCTACCCCACTTTTCTAGCAGCAGTTCGTTTTCTTGGGGATCGCAGTTCTAACCTAACCTACCGCACTTTTTGGTGGTCGCAGATCTAACCTAACCCACTTTTCTGGCAACAGTTCGTTTTTTTGGAGGTCGCATTGCTAACCTAACCAAACGTAACCCACGTTTCTGGCATCAGTTCGTTATCTTGGGGTTCGCGGTTCTGGCGAATTTATTTATATATAATTATGCCGAATTTTTATGCCAAAAATATTTTATGCCGAATTTAACATGACAGGCACCCGTAATCATTACTAAAACGTGAGTGTTCATTTGAATCTCACGAATTTAAGTTTTGCGACTTTACAAAAGACCGAATTTCTGAATACCGAATGATTTTATTTCCGATCGGACAATGATTTTTTGGAATTAAAGAATTCGGAAAAAAATATTTTCGGAAAAGTGTAAAATCGGAACTTTAAGCTTTCGGTCAAGTGACAATCGGATTTTAAGTTTTCGGAAATAGCACATTCGTGATTTTCTTCCATCGTGTTTTTAAAAATCGTAATTTTGATATTTCGGACGTATAAAAAATCGGGATTTTAAAAATCGTGGTTATAAAAATCTGAAAAACATATTTCGGAATATTTGGGTGTTCCCCATTGTGAAATCACACCAGTTACAGTACATAACATTTAAACCAGATATTTTACTCATATTCATTATTTAACATTGTCACGCTTTCAAAAGTCATTGCTTATTTATAAATTACTCATTTCCAATGGCTTGACGTTGCCATAAGTTCATTAATGTCCACAATCACATCAGCACATCACATGCAATGCAACATTAAAACTTCGTAGATACAAGTTTCTGCACCTAGCACTTTTGCCTGACCTGCCTGCTGCCATTCATGTTTGCAATATGCAAATCAAATCAAATATCAAATTCATGAGCAATATCAAATTGCCCATAAATTGGCAAGTGCCGTTTATTAAACAGGTTTTTTAAAATGTGTCTGAAAAAGTTATCCTTAATCGGCGAACAAAAGGATTCACATAAAGCAACATCAGATTATATTTACCTTTTATATCACGTTTAAATAGCATGTTTTTATTATTATTTGCATTGTAAAGTTAGTCATAATCGGTTTTTGTGTGATGAATTTGGGAATATTTATTTTTATTTTATTTTTATACAATTCCAGACTTTGTCGAAATCGGAGAATGCTGAAAGCGACTTGCAAAAAGCGACGTCAGAGGTGATTCTTTTGAGGGAGGAGGAGAGCAAGCTTAGACATGAAAATCTACAGTTAAAAGTGAGTTTTACGTGCGCGTATTTTTTTTCGATTTATTTAATTCCTGACATTTGACCTAACTGAAATAAATGCTTTGCTATTGTTTTACCCTAAGACAAATGCTGCCTTGCGAAAATATATTGAACAAACCTCAAGCTCTAATATTTCAGTATGTGTATTTCCTATTAGTATTTGCTAGTATAGTATGGTTGCGCGGCTACCATAACATAACATACATTTGTATATCAACTGGGCAGACCCAACTTCAACTTCCTATTTGTTTTATCTTCGGTCACATATATTATAGTTTACCCGTCGGAAGACCAAACGCGCAATACGAATAAGCAAAGAAATGTTAATTGCAATAATTTGACCTAATCATAAATAATATCGGCAATAATAAAAACCGGCCAAATGCGAGTCGGACTCGCGCACAAAGGGTTCCGTAACATTATCTATAGTTTTTAGTATTTATTGTTATAGCGGCAACAGAAATACATCATCTGTGAAAATTTCAACTGTCTAGCTATCATGGTTCATGAGATACAGCCTGGTGACAGACAGACAGACAGACGGACAGTGGAGTCTTAGTAATAGGGTCCCGTTGTTACCCTTTGGATACGGAACCCTAAAAGGGACTAATAATATGTACTTATATTATGTTCAAGAAACTGTTAATCACATGATTTGTGTCGAACTTAATATTATTATTTATGCATAATCATTAACGCCCGTTCAACCCAAACGGTTATAACTCTTGCTATTTTAGTAATAGTACATTATTGTCGAGGCTCGGAAGTAGCTACTTGCTGGCTGAGGATTCGTTTTAAACGGACGACCTTGGGAGTCCGTTTAATTGAATCCGAAGCCAGCAAGTAGCCTTCCAGCCGAGTCATATATAGTGCTTTTCTCAAAAATGGAGCAATAATTACAAATATAATAGAAATATTTTACAAAAGCAACGTTCTTATGTATACATTTTCACAGAAAAAAGTAATAAGATTTGCTTTGCCGCCGTTTTTTTATTTATTAAAAATAGAAGTGTATTTTTCTGCTGAAAATACGCCAACCTATTTGAGGCACCTAAATAGTCGCGGTACCAACATTATAATAATAAGTTCTGATCATCTGTTTGGCTATTTAATGGACCTTTGCCTGCATTTGATATGGCCACTTTGTAAGCATCACGATAGTTAATATCCTATATGTGGCCTAATACTACTGATAATTACATGTAGTATGTACCTGGCTTTATACTTTTGATTGTTGTATCTATGGTCATTTTAGTTTTTAGAGAGAACTGTCAGATTTGGCGGCAGGCCTGTGCGCGAGGTTATGTTCGATTTGAACTTTTTGTAATCTTATAATTAATCCTGTATATCAATGTAATAAAAGAAATGTCAATGGAATTTGTATGCAACATTGCAGTCACGAAATCGAGACTGCAATGTTTTTAACTTTTTAATTTTTTGACTGACCATAAACAACGCACTTCGCGACCTACTTTTTAACCGGCAACGTCGACTTTGCCGTCCATTTTTGAGAAAATTTATTTTTCTATACGAAAGATGCAGACATAGTGTCCAAAATAATAAGGATGACTAGCGTAATCGAAATTAACAATTCTCATAAGCTCATAACACATTTGTTTATCAAAAAAGGGATTGTGAGAAAAGACGTACTAAGGTATACTTGTTTTATAAACGAAGCAATGCGCAAAGTGAATTGGTAGTTTTAATACAAGATCTACGCACGACTATTGTTAAGAAAATTGGGCTTGTTGTTATGAGCATGTTATAGTTCTGCTACTGAATACAGAAAACATTTATGATGCAATGCGAAGTGGTGAAATCAAACCGGTCATGCGCATGGATTCTCATAGACCGCGAGCCAGCAACAGATTTCTATCATATGATTGATAAGAGCAAAAGCGTCCCGGGCGATAACTCTTACAATGGTCAAGGTAATGTGTAATGAACTTTTGTGAACGTCAGCTGCCGCTCCGTTGCTATGTTGAGGAACAGAAGCCACCAAAATATGTCTGTCTGTCTGTCAGTTCAATTCTTACAAGCTTTAATTTAACTTGTCCTGTTAGTATGTAATTTATATACTTATGTATTTGTATGTTAGTTAGTCAAATCTTGGAATCTAAATTTGACCTATAAACTGAAATAGATATCATACGCTAAAGAATAAATGATTAAGTCCACCGGTGGTCGAGGCGGGAATCGAACCCGCGTCTTCAGCTTACGCGGCTAACGTCCTGACGTTCAGTTTATAATTTATATATAGAAGTGTAACTACTTAAAAAAACCGGCCAAGTGCGAGTCGGACTCGCGCACTAAGGGTTCCGTACCATTACGCAAAAAACGGCAAAAAAATCACGTTTGTTGTATGAGTGCCCCACTTAAATATTTATTTTATACTGTTTTTAGTATTTGTTGTTATAGCGGCAACAGAAATACATCATCTGTGAAAATTTCAACTGTCTAGCTATCACGGTTCATGAGATACAGCCTGGTGACAGACAGACAGACAGACGAACAGCGGAGTCTTATTAATAGGGTCCCGTTTTTACCCTTTGGGTACGGAACCCTAAAAAGGGTTACTTTACTGCTGCATTACGATTGCTGACACCTAAATATCTGTTAACAATCAACGTGGAATCCATACATACTTAATACATATTATAAATGTGAAAGTGTGTTGTCTGTCTGTCTGTTATCTGTTCACGCTTTAACAGCTGACCCGATTAATTTGAATTTGGTACAGAGATAATTTGAATCCAAGGAAGGACATAGGACAGTTTTAAGCTAAAACCAGACTAGTGCGAGTCGGACTCGCCCACCGAGGGTTCCGTACTGTTTAGTATTTGTTGTTATAGCGGCAATAGTAATACATACATCATTTGTAAAAATTTTAGCTGTCTAATCACGGTTTATGAGATACAGGCTGGTGACAGACAGACCGACAGCCGAGTCTTAGAAATAGGGTCCCGTTTTTACCCATTGGGTACGGAACCCTAAAAATCACCCTATAAGAGGGTGCGGTGCGGGGTGGAAGTGACATAATTGATGTATCGCCTGATAATTGATGTAAGCATATGCTCTGAATGATTGCCAATAAGTACAGGCTTTATCTTTATAGCTATCCCTCAAATAAGGAAGTTTGTATGGGGAATCAGTTGAAAGCAGATTGGATAAAAATAAGCTACCTACCCGTTCAAATTACTAACTCCACACAGACGATCTCGAGAAAAAAATATTAACTTATTAAATATGCTTAAATCTGACCTCTTGTCAGTCCCTGCTGTTCGACATGCATTTGACATATTGCATTATTTAATGAACTTATATCTAAGGCGTATTGGGATAGCTTCGAAAACGGGGTAATCAAAGAAATTATCAAATGTCTACTAAACTAGGAGCACTTTCTGCTATAGCAACAGTAAGCAAGATGCCTTAATACTGTGTATTGTTTCATTTTACTTCGAATCATCTTAATAGATGTTAATGTCGGTTTAATAATGAATGGGCGAAAAACTTTTCCCAAAGTATCACACCCTAAACTATTTTACGCAAATTATCATTTCCCAAAAAATATTTGACAAAACAACTTATCGGCAAAACTAGTTCAAATAATTACTTAGTCGAGTTTCATTTTACCAAGTATTATTTAGTCAAATGTATCGTTACGCGTAACTTACATTTCCCAAAATATTGCATGGCATACGATTTACATCCCAATAGAGAGCCTGCAGTATTTTAATTTTTGCTTTCATTTGAAATAATCCCGAACTTGGTTATTTTCATCATTTTGGTTATTTTTATAAAATCTCTCATTCTATCGCACCAATATATCAGTGCGAGCGAGATAGACAGCGATCGAGTCGAGAGCGAACGTCAAGCTTCAACTGAACCAGCTGGTTACCGTGAAGTTCCAGTTTTGTAACGTATAAATGTATGTCGGGGTTCACGTTTGCAGAACTACGCTCATTCATGAAAATATATATATGGATTTCACATTTTCATGGTTAATTACTATTGTATAAAATATGTCTTTGCCATTAATTAGATTATAAAACATAGTAAACATAGTAAATGTTTATGATACTGAATTATACAGTCGTTATTTTTGAAATTAAATATATTTTACAATTTGTTCGTTTTATACTCGGAATGCCTGTGTAGTTTCATATCAGTTGGGTATTTCTATATAAAGCTGTACCTGTACCTCCAACTTGCATTAAAGAATTGTGTTTTTTTTTTTTTATATTGAATTTCGAGCGCTTGATTTCGTGTTGCTCCCTTCAATAACTCCATCTCCACCACTAGGCATTTAAATTCTACTAATAGAATTGGAAACGACTGATCAATTTCTAGCGCTTGAAATTCAAAAATCGGGCCCCCGCCCAGAATGCCGAGATCTTTCCACCCTAATACGAGAAAATAGTGTCCCCATAATTTCATAATATTTTTGTTAGTCCGTCAGGTTATGGTCATAGAAGCTTGTACTGAAAACGTGTCTAAATGGACCAAATAATTGGGGACATTTTTTTCTCAGGTAAAATGCAAAAAGCTCGTGATCTGAGTAGATGAAATATAAAAATTCTAACACATAAAATTAGATAAAAAATGAAATAAAGATGCCTATTTGCCATATTTGCGAAATGTTGTATCACAGCTTTTTGGAATATAATATTAGCCAATAAAAAACGTTTGCTATCTAAGTTTTTGTCTTAATAAAATTTGACAAAGTAAAATGACGCCAAATGATAATTTGACCAAATAAATTAAATGTGAAGTGTAGACTTGCTAAAGATTCATTTGGGAAATGAAACTTGCGATAAGTTTGTTGGGAAGTGAAATTTGGCGAAAAGTATTTGGTCCAAACGGAAGTTCACCGTTAATGTCCCATTACGTAAGGGTGCTGTAGAATAAAATATTTAGGCGATGACAGCAAGCGCACTATAACAAACGCTAATAAAGGGGCCCACTGATTACCAGTCCGCCGGACGATATCGGCGTGTCAGTTGTTTGGAACTGTCAAATTTTTGTTCTAACTGACAAGCTGATATCGTCCGACGGACTTAACTGTATGTTGTACATCATCCATCATCATATCATCAAGGTCATCATACCTGTGCGAGTTGAATGTGTAATCCTCATGCTATATATATATGCGACTGCGAAATCCTCTTTTTATCGTGATCTTCATTTTTAAATGAGCTATTTATATCTAGTCTGGCTATTTGTTGCTGTGCCGCTATGTTAAATTTTGTAAATGACTGGAGGTTTAACAATAACCTTTTGGGGTTCAATGTCCTAATACTAGTACAAATTACCTCCATTGAAATTTGTATCATTATTTGACTAATTTTTGAAAATGGTTTTAATTGATTGTTTATGACGTAATAATTACACTACATGGATATTTCCGTGAAATTTCCTGTATTAAATATAAAAAAAAATGTGTGATTTTATTTTTCCTGTAATATTTATGATAATGTTATTATGTTAATTTTAAAAAATGTTCGTTTGGTAAACTTCGGAGAAAAGGGGGGGGGGGTTATTTTTTGTTTTTCGCATTCTCCTTCATGTCACTTTTTTTTTCAGTATGTAAAACAAATAAAAAATTGTTTTGTAATGTTCAATTCGAGCTCTTTCAAATGATATCCCACTCGACCTAGTAACTAGAGTTTGACTTGTTGCCCCCTCTTTATATTCGGCATTTTTCATAATTAATAAAAAAAAAATTACACTTCTAATGTGTTAAGGTTAGCGCTGTTCATAACTATTTCAAATCGATAGCTTCAGTAGTTCTCGAGATATTTAGAAATGTGACAGACAGACAGAGTCGCACCATTAAGGGTTCCTTTTGTACCTTTTTGGTACGGAACCCTAAAAAGAAACAATCTTACTTTTTTTATTGTTATTATAAACGAAAATTATTATAAATATTGCGTAGACATTTTTTTGGCTTTTTAGCCAAAGTAAAAGGCGTTGGCCATTTTTTCCTTTGTATTTCGTTTAGTGATAATATGCCCAAAATTATGATAGTTCTTGGGCATAGTTACATCGAGAAAATAAGTACCGTCAACCGGGGTGAATAGGGATGGCGGGATGAATAGGGATGAAACCAGTAATGACATTTACCTAATAAATTCTTAAAAACTATCCAAATTGTAAATGCACACAAACCACAATAAGGAATATTATTGGGCAAAAATATTCTTCAAGTCAATTATTTTAACTCGATGTGTCATAACTGTGACGATCAGTCTCCCGATAGTCCTGGGTTCGAATCCCGGTAAGGGCATTTATTTGTGTGATGAGCACAGATATTTGTTCCTTAGTCATGGTTGTTTTCTATGTATTTAAGTACCTATTTGTATATTATATATATCGTTGTTGTTGTCAGTACCCACTACCCACCAGTGGCGTAGCTAGGCGTGGGCGAAGTGAGTCATCGCCTACGGCCTGGCGCCCTCGGGCACAGTGAAAGAAAAGGGCCTCGCATATGCGATTTCGCCTACGGCTATATTAGTTCACCCTACGCCCACTGGTACTCACAACACAAGCCTTCTTGAGCTTACCGTGGGACTTAGTCAATTTGTGTGTGTCCTTATAATATTTATTTATTTATAAAAAAAATCACAAGTTTTACTACGATATATTTACTTGTTCAACGTAATACCCCGGCTACACACTCGACGAGTGGTATGGGAAGTATGTAGGTCAGTATGGCGGCCGATGACGAAAATCGCGGCCACACTACGTCTCTGCCTAGTTCCCATGCCACTCGTCGAGTATGTGGCCGAGGTATTACAATGAAGCTGCTATAATCGTACTATTTTGCTAATAAGAATATATCGGGATGCTTTGATTAATCAATAGTGATTCAGTATTGTAATATAATATTATTTCGCCCTAGTAAAGAAACTAAAAAGAGAGTAACTAGACGGAATGTTAGGCCATTTAAGGGTAGATGAAAACATTACACGATTAAATTAAACAGTTTAAAGCCAGAACGATGAGGGACAGATCCAGGCAGTTTTCTATTTGGTTGGTTAACTGATAAATGTTTCAAGTATTCGAAAATGTAAAAAAACATTGTTTACATTTATTTAACTACCTAAACTCTAAAGAAATAGACTATAGCAGATATACATTTGAAAGTACAAAGGCAAACTTATCCCCATGCGATTGACAATAACAATAGAAAAGCTACTTACTGATACAATTTGTGTGCGTAGTTTTAAGAAATTATCAAGTAAATGTCGGTCCCGGTTTTAAGAAATTATCAGGTAAATGTCGGTCCCGGTTTCAAGAAATTATCAGGTAAATGTCGGTACCGGTTTTTACCCCGGTTGACGGTATGATTCTATTCTACCTAGTAGGTATCTTAAGTTGCGGGTATAGAAGAGGTAGGTATGTTTTTAGGGTTCCGTACCTAAAGGGTAAAAACGGGACCCTATTACTAAGACTCCTCTGTCCGTCTGTCTGTCAGCAGGCTGTATCTCATGAACCGGGATAGAGAACCTATAACAACAAATACTAAAAAAAAGTACGGAACCCTCGGTGGGCGAGTCCGACTCGCACTTGGCCGGTTTTTTTATGTTGGTTCATATTAACAATTAAAGAACCTTTGAACCAGCACTTATCATCGCAAAAATAAAAAAAAACCGGCCCAGTGCGAGTCGGACTTGCGCACGAAGGGTTCCGTACCATTACGCAAAAAACGGCAAATTAATCACGTTTGTTGTATGGGAGCCCCACTTAAATATTTATTTTATTATGTTTTTAGTGTTTGTTGTTATAGCGGAAACAGAAATACATCGTCTGTGAAAATTTCAATTGTCTAGCTGTCACGGTTCATAAGATACAGCCTGGGGACAGACAGACGGACAGTGGAGTCTTAGTACACACAGAACAGTGGGTAAAAACGGGACCCCCGTTTTTACCCTTTGGGTACGGAACCCTAAAAACTTATAGGTCTAATAATTCAAGAGGAAGGAAAATGTCACTCAAGTCGCCCTCGCATATCCCATGCCACCGCCGCCGCCTATCGCAGCGCAATGGTAAAGCCATGCAATGTTTTTTTAATAATTGTGTCAATACCGCTTATGGCGTTATGTACCGTAAAACTAGGCTTTCAAATGCAAGGACGACTGAAATTTTAGTTTTAAGCCATAATATATTTTTATGCGAGATTTTTTACAGTAGGCGAACATTAATATATAGTGATCTAACTAGTTAGACGAACAGTAATTTTATGGCCGTTTTAAAACTATCAAAGTAACTCCAAATTTTCCTAAAACCACCCCGTTTTACCGTACTATAAGTTTTGATCCAAATAATGCCAAGGAAAAAAAATATTAAAAAAAAGTGTTATTATTGTTCATGTACCTTGTCAACAATAAGAGTAAAATATGAGTAGTAATACGTTGCATGTTGTGTTCGTTTGTCTCAGGAAGAGCTGCTGCGTCTGCGCCAAGCGGGAGGCGACGGTCGCGGCGCGGCGCGGCGCCACTCGTACGGGCCGGAGAAGCACGCACAGACGACCATGATGCCGTGGCTCGCCACCGCCGTCGCCATGGCCCTGCTGGGCATCATCATCGGCAAGTTCCTCATGTGAACGGTATCGTTGCTGCCGCGGTGACCGGACGCCTCACACTCACCGCAGTTACACCACTCCCAACGCCTCTTCCTCGCACATGGCAGCTTCACCTTCGTTTAACGCCCTCCGGCCATGCTTCAATCGAGATACGCTCCTGCCGAGACCTGTGTCACTATGCTAGACAATCCCCTTCCGCTTCCATGGAACAACCGGTACGATCCACCTGTTTTCTGCTACGATTTCGTTCGCCTGATGCATAAGTCGTTATTTCCCGGCTCTTGATTTATAAAACTCCTCGACATTGTTTCATTTATTATTGGTTTTCTTTTGGGTCAAATTAAGCATTTGCTACCAAAAACATGTATGTAAAGTAATCATTTTTGTAAATCAACCGTATAAATAGTAAGTGTTTGTAAAAAGATTTAATTGATAGCTTCTCTTTATGTGTATTCGTGTCACAATTGTTTGATATAGAGAGATATCTGTAAAGACTTTAATATTTAGAAAATATCGTGGATGAGTGTGACAACGTCGCTGTAAATTTAGGATTCGTATTACATTGAAGCATTATTAAAAATTAGAGTTAATATAATGTACACTCTTGAGTAATTCCGCTTTCATATTCGAATCGTTAATAAATATGTAGAGGTTTTATAGCATTCATGGTATACTGTATAAAGTAGGGCATTTGTAAAATTAATTATTCGTTAACGAGCAGACACCAAATATTTTCCAAGAAGGTTGCCGAGGGAGCGCTTGGTATGTAAAATTGTACAATATTAAAAACACGGTCTTATTCATATAAAGTCTAAAAAGCACTTTGCTTATAACGTCTTTGTATTGTTTTAGCCTATTTGAAGTTTATTGAGAGAATGTCATTCGAGTTTCCCGAGGCTCTTAGGCTAATTTATAGGCGTGTCGTTAGCAGACATGGGGAGCCTCATTATATGGTTGTCATGAATTATATATCAGCGTTTTATGAATAAGGCCAGTGGAATTTGTTTATTAATCCTGGGTTATTCCCACTAGTTACCACCAAGTTGTTATCAGTGGGAATTTTTTTCCTACCTTTTACCAGTGGTAACTACTGGGAAAACAATTCCCAGTAGTTACCACCAAACCGAACCAAACTGAGTTGGTGAACCAAACTGGTAAAAGGTGGGTGGGTGGTAATTTTTTTCCCAGTAGACTAAAATTTTGTTAGAGTTAAATACTAATTAAACAGTATAAACAATGAATAAATAATAAAATTTTAATAAATAATTATAAGTCGATTAGAGTTTCAGTAAACTGCCTTAAAAGTAATTAAAAATAAAAACAGTTCAACCTGTGCAAGTGCAAAAACTGAAATAGTCAAGGAGAAATTAACGTTTCGATGAATCTTATCTTGATAATTGTAATTTGAATTAATTATATGAAGGAACAAACAAGTCAGTCGAAAACCGACTAGTTTTGATCACTTTAAGGCAGTTTACTAGAACACTAATCGACAAATCATTATTTATTAATGTACTCTATATTTATTTTATACTATACTATTTATAAGCTGTTTTTATTAGTTAACAAAATTTTGGTGTTAACTACTGGGAATGTAGTTGGGCTGGGCTTATGGACAGAAATGCGGCTATATAACTGATATTTAAGTTCGTGATATCTTGATGTTTGCGGCTTTTTATCGAAAACATTGTAAGTAATTATTCTTACAGAGTAAACCCTATATCTGCACCGAAATAGCGATGATTTTACATGTAGATCTATGGATTTTACCAGTCGTTGATTATTATTCATAAAGTACATTTGTTTTTTTGTTTTTTAATTATTGCTATCTGTAAAGCATTTGGATAAACATACTATGAATCAAAATACAGATAACTAGCATCCCTTTATAAGACTAGAGCCATTGGAGAAAATGCTGCGGAGTCGCGCAGTATTTTTCCAATTGCTCTAGTGTTTACTTTAAAAGTGACAACGAATTTTAGGTAACACAGTTATAAGCTACGGTGTACTCATATCTCACCTCATATTTGACTGAACGATTGCATGGTCGCATAATACTAGTGAATACTTGCCTTGGCAAATCAGTGGACAGACTTAACGTTAATATCTAATGTTATTTATTTTTGAGTAAAATCTGACAGGATAATCTGTAGGTTTGGTAACTGATGAATTGCTTACCAGGTACCCCGGTCGATTGGGTCATTTGGTGTCGCCTATGTTCATAAAATTATAATTGTGTTGTCACGCCACTTGATTATTACCTAATCCTAGTATTCTAATGTGTTATGCAACATTCTTGATTGTAGATTTGTGTCGGTATATTTAGGAAGAATTCTCTTGTTTTCATGCTGCATTTTTATTTTTAGTTATCTGGCGTAAATTTGTATTATATTATTATTATTATTTTATGATATTATTATTATTTTACTCTGACAGGTTTTAACTTTTAAATGTCGCTGTTTTTAAGCTTTTGTATACCTAATTGAAATTAGATGTGAAAATTGCAAAAAATAAAATGAATAAGTTAAGCACTTTTACTAAAAAGACAAACTATAATCTTTCGTTTAACTAGGTTAAATAAAAACTTGTTACCACATCTTCCTGTTTGAAGGAACTGTGTATACAACAAGTTGAAACTGTTTGGTGAAAGCAACTATCACCAGCTACTGCTTGTCAGGCAGTAGCTTGTTAAACGTTTTAATCATTTGATGTAAGTAATTGTGTTATTGCTTAATAATATGTAATGTAGTGTAATTACCGATTGCATAATTGTTTACATCGTTACGGGCGAACGAACACCTTAGCCCGCGGGCCACAGCCACACAGACACAGACTGCCGACGGGCATGCTGCCGGCCACTCGTGTGTACACGTACAGTACGCACAGCTCGGTGGTAAATTGGTAATGCTTGCCTGGTCTGCACATTTACACTCGACCGTTTTACTCGGCGCGGCGGTCTGTTTGTGCCCCTTAACTTGTTTTATGTCTGATTTAATACTTTATTACCCATATTATTCAATTCAATTCCACTGTTAGAGCTTTGCCTCCTATTTTATTGAGAGATGATTAATTCATTGGGACAAGGTTATTTTAATGTAATTTTTTTTTTTTTTTAATGTAACAGACTATAGTTTAATTAAAATATCCGTATGGTATTGTTGTTATACTATTATGCTATATTGTATCGTTTTCTGAAATAAAATACTTAATTTACGATATTTATTATATTGTAACATGTTTAATTTCCTTGCACTGTTTGCTTTAGGTATAGTCTCCTATAGTGGCTATTAACCATTAGACCGCCAAGGACGACGTACAGGTTCACAGAAAGGAGCATTCTCAGGGCCGTAGCATAGTATTTTGAATATAAACTATTTACTATGTAGATCAAGTTGGTTCTTTGGCTTTGTGATTTTCGTGTTGCTTTTTTTTTTTCAGATATACTTGAGTTTTTACAAGCTTTTATTTTACTTGCCCTGTTAGTGTGAGTCAAATTTGACCCACTTCCCGATTTCCGATTGAGCTGAAATTTTGCTTATATATGTAAATCGGATGACAATGCAATATTATTATGATGGCATGGAGCTGATCTGATGATGGAGACAGGAAGTGATTATAGGATCTCTGTGATAATTTATTACAAACTAATTGTGTTTGGAGTTGTTAGAATTGTCTCGATGAGTATTAGTTGCTTGTGGAAAGAAAAGTACGGTAAGCGATAATGCTTACCGTAAATACTTTTAGCCATATTAATACAAAAATATATACTGTCGATTATCAGAAACATTTTCGAGTAGATATTGCGCAATTGAAAGTATGAAATTATTTTTTTATAGTTGACGATGATCCTTATGTCATTATGCAATCGTGCGATGGCCAAGTCATTATACGTATTAAATTTATATATAATTAAAGATATATAATATTGATGCGGTTTTAACACCCCCTGGCACTGACTAAAATAACCGACTTTGTATCACATTTTACATCTCAAAACTTTTTTGTCATAGAAGAATTGCGTTGCGAGACTTGCATCTTTTTAAATGTAATGTTTTTGATGGGATTAAATTGTTTGACTGTACCTCATTATGTACGTAATGGGGGACATTGCTCGTTCAAATGAAATTCTAAAATATTAACACGTCTGCCTTTATTTAAATAAGTAAATTATAATTACGTAACTACGTACTAGGTACAATATTTAATCAACAGTAGGTATTTGTTTAGAATTTATAAAGCGTTTACGCTCAAAACGTCCTGCTGGCCTTATAATGTGGATGTACCTATTCTATTTTTTTGTATTACTTCATGAAAGAACTCATAACTCGGCAAATATAACGAGTTTTTTATTGTGAATCTACCGGCCAGGACCGTAAGGTTAATAAAAAATAAATAGCGTTTTGAAAAAATTTAATGGGTTTAGAATATCGAACCAGTACACCCAGGATTCCCAGGAACCAAGCTAGGTGCCTACGGCGGTCGGAGGTCAGAAGTACCAGCTTCAACGTCAAGGTCAAGTGTATTCGCCTGTGGCGTTTCTTACGTGACCACAGAATAAAAGTAGGCTTTCAGATCAGCCCGCGCCGCATGGCGGACACAAAATATTGTACTAGTGATAGGCGAGCGGAAAGTTTCCTTTATGGGTACTGAGAATATTTCCGCAATATTCTCCTGACGTGAAAAATAGGGAAATTAACATTTTTAGGGTTCCGTACCTCAAAAGGAAAAACGGAACCCTTATAGGATCACTCGTGCGTCTGTCTGTCCGTCTGTCACAGCCTATTTTCTCCGAAACTACTGGACCAATTACGTTGAAATTTGGTATACATATGTAAGTTTGTGACCCAAAGACGGACATGTAACGTAAACAAATGAATTTTAAACATGGAGGCCTCTTTTGGGGGGTAAATGAAAAAATAAAGTTTTTCAAACTATATCATGTTAGATATATATCAAATGAAAGAGCTCATTGTGAGAATCACAGATAGATTTTTTTTATAATTTTAGGATAAACAATTTAGGAGTTATTCAAGAAAATAGGCAAAAAATGACCATTCCCCCCCTTTATCTCCGAAACTACTGGGTCTAAAATTTTGAAAAAAATACACAAAATAGATCTTTACCTAAAGATTACAGGAAAACCTATTAGAAATGTGCAGTCAAGCGTGAGTCGGGCTTAATTACTTAGTTTTTGATCCGACCCCTACGGGTTTTTTTAAGGACATTTCACTCACGTTTCACATAAAAAATACATTGTTTAATTTTTAATTTTCACATTTACCCCCCAAAAGTGGCCCCAATGTTTAAAATTCATTTGTTTACGTTACATGTTCGTCTTTGGGTCACAAACTTACATATGCATACCAAATTTCAACTTAATTGGTCCAGTAGTTTCGGAGAAAATAGGCTGTGACAGACAGACAGACGCACGAGTGATCCTCGGGTTCCGTTTTTTCCTTTTGAGGTACGGAACCCTAAAAAAGTTAGTAGGTAACTAGGGATACTATGTGACCTCAACAATGAACTTTCGAAGAAACCAGTCTCATCGAGGGGACTAATTGATGCGTTCACATGCAGTTATAATTTGATCTAACAAAGCTATCACTTAAATATATACCAATCACTAAAATGCATTTTTTTGCGAGAAACAACATACAGAAATGCTATTTATACACCATGTTTCCAAAATAAAACATAAATAACCAAGGAAATTTCCCTGCAATTTATCAGAATTTTACGGTAATTTATGGAAATTTGCGAAAAATTCATGAAATTCAAGTGAAATGATCCTGGTTTCAACGTAAGGATAAGGAACCTTGTATTTCTTAAATATTTCATCATTAGAAAAAATCTAGTTTCTATACCTACAAAAACCGGCCAAGTGCGAGTCGGACTCGCGTTCCAAGGGTTCCGTACATTACACAATTTAAACAATGTATCTTTTATGTGAAATGTCTTTAAAACTAAGTAATTAAGTCCGACTCACGCTTGACTGCACATTTCTAATAGGTTTTCCGGTGATCTATAGGTAAAGATCTATTTTTTGTATTTTTTCAAAATTTTTGACCCAGTAGTTTCGGACATAAAGGGGGGGGAATGGTCATTTTTTGCCTATTTTCTTGAATCCCTTCTAAACTATTTAGTTTAAAACTATAAAAAATATATATTTGAGATTCTCACAAAGAGCTCTTTCATTTGATATGTAACACGATATAGTTTGACACTTTATTTTTTAATTTTCTCATTTACCCCCCAAAAGTGGCCCCCGTGTTTAAAATTAATATGTTTACGTTACATGTCCATCTTTGGGTCACAAACAGACATATGTGTACCAAATTTCAACTTAATTGATCCAGTAGTTTCGGAGAAAATAGGCTGTGACAGACAGACGCACGACTGATCCTATAAGGGTTCCGTTTTTTCCTTTTGAGGTACGGTACCCTAAAAACACGAGCTTTTAGATCAATTGCCAGTTTTGGAAATGTTTCCGTAACATTATCGAGAATATTCTCTCAATCGGAAATATTCTCGGCAATTTCCCATCACTAGACGGTACGTAAAATCGGTATCTCGTAAGTATGGAATCCAATTCCATACTATACTCGTAAGGTTCTTTCGTTGGATAAGTACTGAATGAGGACGAATGATAATGTAAATAATGACACTTAATAGGTAATTAGGTACTATTTGATCTTCAAGCTCTAAAAGAATGTTGCTGAAGAATGAGCATCTCTCTTTCATGAATGAACCTTTCCAGGCAATTGGAAAACATGCGTCCTCAGCGTCACCAGGCCAACTGAACGCTCTGCCCTAACGCTTACAAGGCTAAAACAACTCTCAACATACAACGAAACTGTTCATAATGAAAAAGTATGGGTTGCGTAGAATGTTTCAGTCGTAGAATTTATTAGAATTCATCAAATTATTTAACCAATTTGTAAATATATTTCACATCAATTTTAACTACAATAATGTCAACTAACAATACACTCATGTGCCGGGGTACCAATTTCGAATAGGTTTGCAAACTCATTAAGCAATCTAAGCATGGAATGAAATTGCCGCTATTCGGATGGACACTAATGTAATCCTACAAATAGGCCTTTCGGTAGGTTATACGTGGGCATAAGTAAACTTGACTTTAACGCACAGGTTGAGCACGCTCTCCAGCACCAGCAGTGTGCTTGGTCTCCAAACCCCCAACATACATTACCACAATAATGAGTGCTCAATCTAAGACATAAAGATAAAGTTATCACTTATGCCTGTATAAAGAGTAGGTTAATATGTATACGCGGAAGAATTACTTTCTTAACAAAACGGAACAAATTGCATCGCAAAACTCCTTAACTTCTATCTGTGAGAATCCTGGGCACATTTACACTAAAAAAGTACAAAATCGATAAACCCTTCTTAAGTCCCGACATTTATTCGCACCATTCCATATATTAATAGGCTACTGTGATTACAGGCTAAAATTAGTAGATAAGTATACCGAGGCGAATCGGGTCAGACTAGAAATCATGTTGATATTGAAAATATTGCGTACATAACTGACGTCGCAAGCTAACAGAAGAGTTGTACAGCGCTATTATAGTGCACTTGTATCAATGCAAATAATGCAATATTTCAAATATCAACGGATTTTTCATCATGTTCCGTTTCACCCTGTGATCCGATTCGCCTCGGTTTACCCAAAGTAGCAAAGGTTACCTACGAAATTTCATAGCGTAAATGTACGTGCCTTTAATTTTATGTATTACATATTATTACCAAAAAACAGTCTGACGTCTGTAGGCAGCCATGAATAACGGGTTTATTCCCATTGGGTAACCACCAGTTCTCAGTTGTTACCAGTGCTAACAACTGAGAAAAAAAATCTTAATTAGAACTGTTACCACTGGTAACTAGTGGGATTAACACTGAATAACATTATTTAGAGGTTGAAAAGTTAGAGGAAGAAAATGGAAGGTACTTGTCCTTATTCCTTTAGTTTTAGAATCAAATGAGAATTACCGAATTAATATTCGACATTGTCGTGGGCTGCTATCTAAAGAATAATCATGTGCCAATTAAATAGCTACAAAATAACGAGATTGATTGCTATCTTAAATCTAGTAGAAAGAAATGTATATAAATGACACATTGCCTAATTTTATTTCTTACACTTATAACAATGGCTGATGCAGACCAGAAATAAAATACATCGAATACTGTGCATCACTGAGATCATTCCGAAACTTAACCTAGTTAACATATTTTTTTTTAGTAAATTAAAATAAATCAAATACGGATGACCGGTGCAAACAGTAAACCGCACGAACCTGTCGTGAAGCTTATCCGTATTTGCATGCTGATTACAAGAAATGATCTATTTGTTTCTATTTATTTATCATAAAATATATTTCACGTTTAAATACTATTGCTTAAAATTAGGAATAAATAGCTTTCTTATTTGCACATCACGAAATCCAGGCCATAAAAATATGTAATGGAAATGCTACATAGTACACAATGACAACATGATGTTCATAGCGGACAATCTAAAGATCTCTAATGGCTCCTCTACACGATGGGCCGTTATAGTCGCCCTCTAAAATGGGCCAGCGTGTAGAGAGGGTAGTGGTGTCGGATGGCTTATGGCGCTGCGAGATGGCGAGGGGATGGCCACGGTGTCGATTTTCGTCCGCACATCAAAGGTAGTGGACCAGCGATGGTGCGTACGCATCTACACATGGCCCATTCCATAGTGCGTGCTCTCAACCATCACATGGCCACCTCGCTGGTCCAGCGCTGGGCCATTGTGTAGAGGAGCCATTAAATACACGTGTACCATGCAATTTTCTATAGGCTCTGTAGCATTACACTTAGGTATATATAGTAAATGCCTACATGTATACACACATTGAGATTCTTATAGTGTACAAAATACATATTTTATATTTATTTTGCACTTAAATCATACAAGCGTTGCAATTAGTTAAAACATATGTAGCTAATAATTACATTAAAATATCTTTCTCTTAATAGATACCTACATATAGAAATCGTACCTTTATTTTACATTATACACTTGTGTCCGTTCCCTTTCCGATTTTAAACAGGTTTTACACAAATAACATATTATAACTGTCAATAGAATATTTAAATAAAATACATATAAGGCGAACCGATGTCTTGACCATAAAACTACTTTATCCACACTGTTCGCATTATTTGTAATTCATACATACATACATATAGTTATGAGTAGGTAAGTCAACACAACATTAGTCGCACTGATATTAGGTATATTAGTCGTCGAACTACATATATAGTTTTAACGTTTACGTTACGTTTTACCGAGTCGCCAGTCACATACCACTCACGGAGAAGGAAGTATCTGAATGTTAACATTCAAGCATGCTTATTATTTCATTGCATACTTATTGTTAGCCTGCTGCCATTATTAATAACAAATTCCCTACACGTATCAATAAATACTTTACATCATGTAATTCATTGTACATATTGTAATATAAGGGATAAAGTATGATTTTTTCCAGTATTGTCTTTCATACCTATTGATTCATTATTGAAATAAACATGTTGAATGGTGTGTTTGTACTTATTTATATAATCGAGCATGTGTAAATGGCGTTTGAATAACCCGTTGAAAACTGAAATCAGTTCACTTCATCTTTGTTTTTTTTTTTTTTACTTTCTATACTTCTAAATTATGATTGAATATGTTTGTCCGCATATATTATGCCTTTAAAATTGAGATAAGTAATTATAAACTAATTCGTAATAACTTCGTAAAACATATAGCAGCGCCCTCTGTAGTTAAAGGCCCCTTTACTCCGTAACAGCAACTAACAATCTGTTTAAAGTAAGGACGCTAACCACGATAAATCTCGTACATTGACCCGCTATTTCCTATCTCTATCGCCCCGCTCGCACGGTGGCATTAACCGCCGACACAACAGAGACAGCAATATGTATAATTAATTATGCGCGAGCGATAGATAGGAAATAGCGGGTCATTGTTGTCGCGTCATAAAAAAGTTTGAAAATGCCTTAGGAGATAAGATAATATGGAATGTATGGGCTCCCTTACATTCCACGACTTCTCTTTCCGCACAGACTATTATGTATACATATATATTTTTTAAAGTTAGTTTCATATTTATACTTTCATCCGTAATATCTATTGGGGGTAGGCATGCAGATTATTTATACGGTACATAAACAAGTAACAAACACATATTTATGTACAACCACAGGTTTTAAAAAATAAATATTTATTAAATAGGCTAAATACTAAAATATTTACATCAAAGATATTCCCAGCAATCAAGCAACACAATGGTTAAAAAAATTGTACCTACATAATATTAAGTACCTACTTCCATTTAGGTTCGTATCCCTGTTGGAGCCGGTAACAAGGGTACCTATGAACTGAAAAAAATTGAAGTAGGTCGATTTGTCAATTCAGTTATATGGTTAAAAATCTATTTAATCTTAATATATTTGAATAAAAGTTGTTGTTATAATTTTACACAACTCGAAAAATAAAACCAAATAAAAATGTTCAAGCTCACCGTCCCAGTTGATTCTTTTGTCTGACCGAAAATTTGGCTACTCTACACGTTTTACCAAGTACGTTGCGGAGATGCTACTCAAAACGAAGTGAAACATGTCGAACGATTTTCGACTTAAAATACGTGAATAACCCGCTTTGATATATTTAATATGTCTGTGACTGCTTGTCATTTTTTTTGTTGGTACATAACTGAAATAGGATACACGTGCGGAAAAGAGGACATTCGAAACGAGTGGCGATAAATTAAAACACGACCGCAGGGAGTCGGAGGGGTCGGAACTCGGCGCGAGTATTTACATCGCGAGGCCTTACAGCGCACATAACACGAATGCATTAGTACATTATTGTCGAGGCTCGCAAGTAGCCTTCCAGCCGAGTCATATATAGTGCTTTCTCAAAAATGGCGCAATAAATGCAAATATAATAGAAATATTTTACAGAAGCAACATTGTTATGTATATATTTTCACAGAAAAAAGTAAAAAGATTTGCTTTGCCGCCGTTTTATTTTTTTAATTAAAAATGGAAGTGTATTTTTCTGCTGAAAATACGCCAACCTATTTGAGACACCTAAATAGCCGCGGTACCAACATCATAATAATAAGTACTGATCATCTGTTTGGCTGTTTAATGGACCTATGCCTACATTTGATATGGCCACTTCAACTTTTAAAAAGTTTGGAACAACAAATAATGGAATTTGTATGCAACATTGCAGTCCCGAAATCGAGACTGCAATGTTTTTAACTTTTTAATTTTTTGACTGACCATAAACTACACACTTCGCGACCTACTTTTTAACTGGCAACGTCGACTTTGCCGTCCATTTTTGAGAAAAGATGTTTCCCGTCCTTCTGCGTCGCATCCCGTCGGCGGTGTCGCTGTGCACTCTGATGCCGCGCAACCAGTAGCAAGTGTTCAGAGACACAGTTGCAACCTGGATCAACTCGCCTCATTAAAGCAGTCAGTTCGGGTTCATCGGTACATTTTGAAAGGGGCGAGGAGTGATGCAGCTAGAAAATTGTGCGGCATTATCGAGAGTTGCATTGCCGTTAATGGGGTATACTAGTGGTGTGCTCTCCTATCTTTTTCTTACAGGGCCCTGAGGACTCCGGAACGGGATCTTTGACTGCGCAGGTCAAGGCAAACGTAGAGGCCTTCTCGTACCTGTCGCCGGATGATTGTGCTGTGGCATCTCGGTCAATCTCTCTCAACCGTCCGGACCATTGAGGCCAAAGTCCACGAGGGAGATTTGAGAGGAGCCGTCCGGCTTTTAATGAGTGAGGACACAGTCGCTCCGGCAGAACCAGACACTTTCGCGGCGTTGCAGTCTAAGCATCCGAGTCAGAGCCAGACCTTGACTGCCCTGCCTTGTCAGGCAAAGTGGAGGATGTGTCTCTGGCAGTTAGTTCTTTTCACAGTGGGTCAGCAGCGGGGTTGGATGGAACCCGTCCGGCCCACTTAAAAGAGCTGACATCAGGCACGTCTGGTGACAGTGGAGTGCGCTTGATGGAAGCACTGACTAGCCTGTGCAATTTTTTGCTTAGTAGGGAGCTGAACCCTCAGGTATGTCCTTATTTGTATGGGGCTACTCTAGGTGCGTTAAATAAGAAAAATGGGGGACTGAGACCGATAGCCATGGGGAGCACTTTCCGTCAACTAGTGGCCAAGCTTGGGTGTCGTGCAGTGAGAGGGGTGATGGCCTCTTATCTTCAGCCGCATCAGGTGGCTTTTGGGATGCAATTGGGGTACGAAGCGGCGATACATGCTGTACGTTCTTTTGTATTGAAACCGGAGAATGCCTGCAGCGTTATTATAAAACTCGACCTAATAACGCTTTGCAGGTACATCTTTCATTGGTCAGACTAGACACTAGGTATGATGTTACTTAACCTTTACTGGTCTACATCGATGTGGGTGGTGATATCTCCGAAGGTAGGTTCGTCCTTGAGGAAGGTCCCCGAGCGCTGCATGACGGGGATGTCCGCGGCCTGCTCGTGATGCTCCTGCCGGCTCGCGTGCTTGCCGCCCGCTCGAGTGCTCCTAGTATTGGGTTTCGCCTGCTTTTCTTTGGCAGTCTTCGTGACCATCTTGGCCTGGCTAGATTTAGTCGCGTTCATGAGAGAGCCGGGAACTTTCCTATCAACGAGTGCTCGGCGTTGCGTGTTGCCGGCTACGACGGTTTTGTTCGGCTGGTTGACTCGCCTCTGGGGCTCAGTGTTGTTGCCAGGCTGTAATTGTTTGGACGCTTGTTGAGATTTACTGCTTTGATTAAGATACACAGGTATTTTCGTTTTTATCTTATTGTTCAAAGCATTTTGAAACTTCGAAGACTGGATCGCTGTAACAAAAAAAAAATGTTGATATATAGAACTAAATAGAATTTGGTTTGCAGATTAATAACTATTTTAGTTATACTTACATTCGACGGAGCCCTTAGCGGTGTATTTTCTTTTAGTGTACGTAGCGTATTTGTTTGTGTTCTGCGACTCGCTGAGTGAGTCGGTGGAGGGCTCGGCGGTGCGCGGGCGCGAGGCGCTGGCCAGGCTGTCCTGCGACAACGCCGACTCGCGCGACGCGCGCACTAGCCGCGCTTGGATAGGACTGGAGTTCCGAGATGACTCACTCGACGATATCATTTTGTTCACCAGCTTTTTGGTCGCGGGCGATTTCTTTTCGCTTTCTTTGTACATTCGCGGCTCCAAGTATCTCGGCTTTGTATTTTCAAATAATTGAAACTGCCGCCCCCCTTTGCCCGCCAGCCGATCCTGCGACTGATTCGTTTTTGCCATATTATATTTGGCCCGCTCCTCCTGCGCTTTTGTCGTCCTGATTTTCGGGGTCATCATTTTTATAGGCTTCCGGTCGCGCAGGTCGCCGTTGCTTTTCAGCGTGTCAACGGAGCCGAGGTGGGCGGAGGGCCGCGGCGAGTACGGCACGAACGACTCGCGCACGTGGTCCATGTCGAGGCTCCGCGTCGCGACCGCGGCGGGGCCCCTGCCGGGCCGGGCGTGGTAGGCGCTGCGGCTCTTGCGGTCGTGCAGCGGCGAGGCGGCCGGGACCACCTGCGGGCCATACATGATGCAGCCGAGCTCGCGCAGCCGCTTTCTGAGCTCGGGCGGCAGCTCCTTGAAGGCTTGGGTGAGCACGGCGCGGGGTGCAGCGCGAACGAGTGCACCCTCGCACTGCACTCGCCAGCTGGCAGCGTGCGCGAGCAGCAGGTCGCCGGCGGGCGGCGGCGGGGGGTGGCGCGCGCCATCCGCGATGAGGTCGGGACGCGAGCGCTGCGCGATGGCCGCGGCCTCGTCCACGGGGAGGGCGGAGAGGAACGCGTAGGCGCGCGCGGCCTCGTCGGAGGGCGCCCACTCGATGGCGGCGGCAATGCAGTCGTGCAGGGCCTGCGAGGCTGCAGGCGACGCAGGCGCGGGAGCAGCTGCGCGCACGCCGCGCAGCACGGCCACCAGTCGCGGGGCTGCGAAGTGCGCCGCCGCGTTGACCAGCCGCCGGCACATGCGCGCCACGCACTCTGCCCAACGACTGTTTTGCAGAGACTCCACTGAAACAATAAAATTAAGTGCCTACGCTCGAATACATATACAATAGGAACAACTGGCCTAATGTCTGCCACCAATGGCCGATCTTGTTCAGTAATAAACACCAGAGTAAAAAGTACCTGGCATTACAGATCGAGGTGGTTAAAATTATAACAAGTAACCATTACTGCACAAAACATATCTTAAAAATTCGGTTATAGGTAATAAGCAGCAAATCAATAATTAGTTTACCCCATTATATAATAAGAGCCAACAGAAGTTACCAAATAGTTAATGTATGGAAATACAACTTCAAAAAATGTTTTTCTACTCATCGACTATAATCTGTGTATTATAACTTCATATGCAACACTACAACCTTAATCCTTTCAATGTTGGATAGTCTATGGCACTTCCGACTCAAGCACAAGAATTTTATCGATACGGTTTAGTCAATTATACAAATTTTGAAAAAAGAACTTCATACATATCAATAAAATATTTTATTTTATGTTGCAGTAGAAACAATTGCTTCATAAGTCAGAAACGCGCATGTGACACCCTTCATATAGCAACATCCATACCCTACGAAAACCGCTTAGCGTTGCTTGTTAGTCTCCATAGGCTACGGTGGCCAAAATCGAGAAAAAACTGTCTTAAATTGAATTTAGCAAGGACCTCACGGACGAGGAGGTGTCGTTGAGCAACCCGCCGGGGGCGCCGGGCCCGGTGGCCGGGGCGCGTACGAATATGAAGGTATCGCGGGCTGCGGCAGCTCTCGTATCTTAGCTGTATACTTTTGGTTTGTTTACCTATATGATTCTACTAGTTGAAAGTATATATTTTTTTTGTCTCGTAGAAAAAGTATTGTATACAATAGTGATATAATCAAGCTTTTCAATCTCGTACCTTACATAAGCAACTTAGCAAGCTTCGTTGCTTAAACACGGTACTCGACTGAAAAGCTCTCTATTATATCACGATTGTATAAAATACTATTATGTGGTCGATACCTGACATATCAATATTATTATTACAATTAAATTCTTTCAATGACTATGGAAGTTTCTCTGTTTTAGGAAAATGGTAAATGTGAATGAATCACCGTAAAGTATGTCGTCTGTATGTCCATCCGCTTGGCATTCATTCGGATGATTAACAATTTGAAATTGTACGAGCTAATATTTTTTAGGTTTGGGCGTTGCAGCGAAATAGTTTGCATGGCTTTTTATTCTAATATAACTTAAATTTATTTTAATTACTTGTGAATAAGCTTTTCATCGGTGAGGCGCCATGGAAGGAGAAAATTCACACAATATGCGATGTAGGTACTAGTAACAAATACCGATACTTTAAACTAGAGATGGGCCGAATATTCGGTAAATATTTTTATTATGTTTGGCTTATTGCAACATTGTAAAATGTAAGCTCATTCAGAACTTTTCAAGCACATACTCTCTTTTATCAGGTTAAGTCTTCTCATTGTCATTAAAACACATGCTGAGAGATGTTGAATCCATATGATATTTGATTATTTGGAAAACGTTGAAAATTAGTTTGCGAGACCCTTGCCTTTGCACCTGTTTGTTTCTAGGAAATAGCCTAGGAAGCAATTCATCTTTAGCTTCTAAAGTAATTGAAGCATTTTCAAATGGTTTATTAGAATGATACAGATAAACCGAATAATTCGGCGAATATTCGGTTTGGTAAGATCTGAACCGACGAACATTAGGACGAATATTCAAATTCGACAAATTGCATATTCGGCCCATCTCCACTTTAAACTAGCCATACTCAACCATTTTTTATGAGGATTACAAATACGGTTTTGCCTGACGGTTGATGCCAAGGTTATTATGTAACTTACGTATCTATACCAGGATCACCTCACCTGGCATTAGACTAATATTTTTAGTCTACGAACTGTCAAATCGTATGGGTTTAGGGCCCCTGGCGGGCCTCCTGAAAAAACCCGGCGGGCCGCAGGTTGAGTATGCCTTTAAACAGAGCCGCTTCATCTCGCCTGTGAAGCAGTAACATTACGCACCAGTTATAGCACATCCAAACACAGTGTCGACCAGATTGTCGGTGGTGAGGTTAATAATATGCTGCTGGTAGCACTTGTCGAGCAGCTCTTTGGGCAACGTGGCGAAGGCCTTGGTGGGCCACACCCTGGAGAAGTACTTGGTGATCCACTTGAGGCACTTGCGGTAGAGGTCGTCCAGGCTGTACACCGACGACAGCGGGAAGCACTCCAGCACACCGGCGGTGCACACGGCGCATGGCTGACGAACATTATTCATTTAATATACATTGCAACCCTGCGCTTTTCCCATACAAACGGAGTTTCGTTCTCATTTTAAAACTACGTGTTGGATTGTAATGAAACTTTGCACATACAATGACATGAGATCTGTAATTAGTTCATATAGCTCTAGTATATAAAACAAACGAAATAGAGCAAAACCAAGTTTTGTAAGAAAAACTTTTTAACTATTGTATCTGAACCTACTAAACTAGTTACAGACCTAGATATACCTTATCCTATTGTAAGTACAAAGTTTCAGAGCAATCTAGTTAGTCGTTTTAAAATGACAGCGTAACTACGTTTGTATGGAGAACCGAGCTTGCCGGGGATTCTTAAGTAGACTGGCTTGTAGTCTGGACGTAGACGAAAACTAACATAAGAACGATGAGATATCGGCAATTCGGCATACCGTGAAGCGGTTTTAATAGTTAGGCGAACTGGATAGTAGCATCATGGCGCCATGCATTTTGTGATAACCGAATACTCAAACGTTACCTAGCTTCAATGCCGATCCACAAATTTCACGATATACATATTCTTCTATTCAAAGACTCAATCAAGGAATATTTTAACGGCCTCTTAGCCTAGTCGGTACGTCGGTAGTGTCCCTGCCTGCAAAGCAGGAGCTCCCGAGTTCGAATCCTGGTAAGAATCACAGAATCTGTGACAAACACATAAATAAATGCCTGATATTTGATATTTGTTCCTGAGTTGTGGATGTTTTCTATGTGTTATTTAAGTATTTATCTATATATTTCTTATCTATTATATGTATATCGTCACCTAGTACCCACAACATAAGCCTTATTGAACTTACTGTGGGACTAGGTCGATTAGTGTAAGATTGTCCCATAATATATATATTTAGTTATATTGTAGGTATTATATACTTGTACTTGCGTTAAGTCATTTTATTTAGTTAGGTACGCAAATCAAGAAAGGTTACCTACTACAATACAACCCACTAAGTATGTAGCAACAACTGGATCGAGTATGCATATAAGTACGTCCCAATCCCACTACTAGTCACATGATATTGATAATAACCCTTGGTGGGTAAAAAACCGTATCGTACTTATAAACACTGGTTAGTTTTTTTATGCAATTATATAACATTGTCAAATTTTATTATTAAATTTGACATCTGTCTTAATAACAATATAATATTTTTATGGAGTAATAATAACATCAATAAATTGCTCTAATAATTAACTTCCATCAGTAGAGAAAAGCGGCAAATTTAAAAAAAAATGTAGGCGCGAAGGGTAATCGTCCCATAGCAAAATTAGAATTTTGCGCCTTTTTCAACTGACAAAGTTGTTTGACCGGCTAGCTAGCTAGCTAAAGTTTTCTGATGAAGTAGATGAGAAAGCTTCACAACACAAACCAGTAAGGTAAGGACTCACCCTGTGGAAGTGGTGACAGTAGTTGGCCTTGAGCGTGAACATGATCGCCTCCTTGAGCCCCTCGAGGCCGAGCATGTCAGCCAGCGTGGCCAGCTCCACGATGCTGATTGCGTCCGGGATCCGGGACACGCCCGAGTAAATGTGGCACAGCGCGAAGTGCACCACGTTGTATGAGAACCTACACAACGCAAACGTTACTAAACATGTTTTTGTATTACCTATTATCGGAAAACAGAATCGCTTCAGAAAACTCAAAAATTGTATCTACCTACCCAATAACATTAATTGAAGACAACTTACGGTGGCAAAACTATCACATTTCCCGCGCTCTCTACCCAGCCTCCACTCAGTATCCTGGCGAAGTACTGGCACCTAAAATTTCATAATCATGTAAACATTTTTCACTAGGCTAGATGTCAATTTTTTTCGTGGTCTCATTTGATCCTATTTCATGTGGATCAAATGTCTATACATAATTATTTAATTATATGTGGAACTATGTGTGCGAAGTCAGAAAAGGGTATCAAAGTTGATCATTCGGAATCAACGCTTAAAACACTTTCACTGTAGAAATGGTACTAAGAATTCCACGTTTAATTATTTTGTATCCGTTTAAACAGAATACTGTTACAACATTAAACTTGTACCTACGTCATTACATTTATTACAATTTATTTACTTCGATTGTGCTAAAAATAAAAATTCTACAAGTCAACAATATACGCACTGTTATTCCCGACAGGTTTAGAGGCCTTAAATACAATCCTTAGTATCCTTACCTAGACGACAAAATACACTTATGAGCCTTGATTCGTCTACCAGAAACTTCTACGATGACATCAGGTGTAATTTCTTCGAGAAACATTCGCAACAGATCCTGGCCCAGTCGCGACTGACAGAATCCTATAAGACTTGAAGTCTGGCTGGTTGTTTCCTCTGTTGTGCTGTTTTCTAAAAAAAATATAGTTCAAATAAATGAAAAAGTCGGATTGAACAACTATATAAGATCAAGCGCCTATAGCATACCAAGTGGCCTGGGTAGATGATAAAAGCAGGAGAGACTAGATCGACTCGTTTTTAGTCAGGTTGCTCGGTAGACTCTAGCTCGACGCCAGGTAAAAAAAAAACCGGCCAAGTGCGAGTCGGACTCGCGCACGAAGGGTTCTGTACCATTACGGAAAAAAAACAGCAAAAAAATCACGTTTTTTATGTATGGGAACCCCATTTAAATATTTATATTATTCTGTTTTTAGTATTTGTTGTTATAGCGGCAACAGAAATACATCATCTGTGAAAATTTCAACTGTCTAGCTATCACGGTTCATGAGATACAACCTGGTGACAGACAGACGGACAGCGGAGTCTTAGTACTAGGGTCCCGTTTTTACCCTTTGGGTACGGAACCCTAAAAATGGCAAACGCGGTTTTGACTACACGATAAGAACTGACCTACGACGGAGCGGCAGACGCTGCTCTGCACGCTGCTAAGCACCGACACGTCGGACGCGGGCTCGTCCGTCTCGCGGCCCGAGGCGCGCCCCCGCCCCTTGCTCGGCAGCGACCCCGGCATGCTCTTACTGAACTCGTTCTTCAAGTGGGGAAACAGCCTGTTCAGACTCAAAGCGTTCTCCGAATGAAATGAACTTGTAATATCGATAGGTCGGGAAATGCTTCCGCTTTGATTCCCCCAATTGTTATCCGGAATAGACCTAGTCATTCTGACGTTCGAAACTGACTCATCATACATCGTTGTGATTATTGTTGCATCACTTTTCGGCGCCGGTTTATCTAAATCAGACAGTTTGACGAATAGGTCCCCGGACTGGTCGATGCCCGTGGGCTCCTCGTGGATGACCACGTCTCGCTGGAAGGAGCTTTTATCTACACCAGAAACTCGAGATGGTCTTACTTTTTTAACAGGATCGGGCGTAATGCTGTTGTTGATTTCTGCAGCACTGGTTGTCGTTTCAGTCGCTGGACAGCGTATTATCTCGGAAATACTGATATTTAAGTCATTACAGAGCGTTTCATATTTTTCAAATGTACCGGGGCTGTTGGACTCTTTGTTGTTTGGAGCAGGTGATACAAAATTGTCAGTACAGCCCTTGATGGCTTTAGTTGCAACAGATTTAGGCTTTACATCAGTAGTCGTATGCTTTTTCGAATTCAAAGAGCAAGAGAGCCTGGCTGGCATCTCTTTTAAGGTAGATTTTTCGCCTAGATCGATGTACATTGAAAATATATTCTTCTTTTCACTGGAACTTTCAACTTCGTGGTCATTTTTTGGTGGTAAGGGGTCCGGTAAACATGACAAGTCTATATAGAATTTGTGACTCGATCTTTCACTACTATCAGAATCTAGCGAACTTCGGCTTTTATTTAAGTTATCGTTAATGCTGATACATTCATTCTTTAAAGATTCACACGCCCTATCGCCGGGTTTCTTTGCAATAAACTGAGAATTAGATGTGCTTTTCTCGCCATCCGATTTCGGGCTCATCGACATATCTACTACCCACGCAGAAGCAAAGGAGGAGGGCTTTGGGGATTTTCTGTAGTTATCTTCTTCTACTGGCGGTACATAAGCACCAGATACTATGGGAATATTTTCTATCCTTCTTCTAGGCATGGGGCTATCAGAATGACTACTCGATAATGGTAGGTAATCTTCTATAGATGCACCCCCTGAAACTATAGGCGATGATTCGTTGAATTTCTGAAGCTTTTTCATATTTCCTAGGCTTTCATATCCGGAAGTGGATAAGTCTATTCTACTTTCTTCTGAGTTGTACTGCTTCACTGTACAGACATTTAAAGACATAATGGAATTATGTGGAGTACTGGTTACGAATATGGTACTGGATACAGACGTATTCTTGTCATGGGGCTGGTGTGACGTATCCTCGTTGACGGTAGCCGTGATGCTTTCTGTCGCTGGCTGGTCGCGTAAGGCTGGCTCGTCATTTACGCACAGAGAATCTTCAGTTATGGGCGTCATTTCAAAAATGGTGGGAGATAAGTCCTTATGTGCTGACTCTGGGTCTTTGTTCTCCGGTTGTTCTAAGGAGTCTTCGTTGTCGTTGCTTTCCGACCAGTCGCTTGGACTTATGTCGTGTTTGGAGGTGGCGCAAGGGACTGGCTGACTAGGCGTTGGCAGAATGTGCGAATTTAAAATTGTGGCAGGTTCCATTGGATGGACTTGTATTTTGATAGTATCATCTTCTTCATCGGCCAAGCTTGCAGCATCAATGAAGCAAGAAGTTGACTTAAAAGGAGATTTTTGAACTAAACTGGGGCATAAATCCTCTGAAACAATAAAGTTCATTAAATAAATAGCACATACAAATTTAAACAAAACTGTATTTTCATTTTTAGTCCTAGCTTTTATAGCCTACTGTACTTTTGATGAAAGGTTTATTATTATGTTATTGTTTAGATATAACAATAATTTTGAGTCAAGGTTCCCACATGATTTTTATTAAATACATTTTTGCATCTACTAACAAAGTATGTTGCAAGACTTACGAACACAGGGGACAAGTAAAACTAAATAAAAGCCAATAAAAAAAGATCAGTTCTCATCACGTAAACTACCTATTAGAACCTAATAAAAACGCTTGGGTTCGTTTTAGTCACGTTTGTTACGTGTTACGTTTTGATGTCTAGTTTAGCAGATATTGTTGAATGCAGGTTTAATTATAGTAACATCTGGACTGTCAAGTTTTACTGGTCAATAATTAAACCTGAATTACCTTTCACGTCGTCGGCGAATGTATGCTGGCGTTCCTTTTTTAAGAACCTTTCACAAAGTTCTCTTTCGGCTAGTTTTGGTGGAAACACTGACTCCCACGAGCCAGTCTCTGAAGACAACGATGACGACTCCATTATAAATATTTCTTCATTCTGGCGTTGTTTTTCTTCCTTGGATGATTTACAGCATCCTGCATCTCTGTGTTTGTTCGATTGATTTATCTTCTGCCCATTCGTCTCCGCGTGAGAGTGCGTGCTCGCGGATGACGCATTGCTCGCACTCACTGCTTTTACTTTGTGACTCGGATGATTATCTACAACTGGACTGGACGTGAAGTAATGGGTGTCATCTATAGTCAAGTCGTGCAAAGTGCTCTCCGTAAGAGACAAGTCGGTTAACGTAACGTCCTTATGACTGCTAAGGCTCTCCATGAGGCCGGTGTTCTCCAAGCCGGAGTCGGATGAAGTGAATACGTTCTCCATTTTGGTGATATAGTCCCCAACATTTAACGGCGGAAGGGCGGCCGAAGAGCTGGCGCCGGGCGAGAAGGCGTAGGCGGCCGACAGGTAGTCCGAAGAGGAGCTGGGCTCGTCGGTAATGAGGCTGTCGGGCGAGTACGCGGACTCCGTGACCTTGTCGTCGCCCGCCGTCGGACTCGTCTGGCTGCTGAAGGTTATGCTAACCGCGCCGTTGCACACTATATCATTACCTCTTATCACTTCAGATCCGACGTTATCTTTACCATGACATTTAAATAAAATATCGCAACTGTTGGAATGTTTGACTATTTTGGAGGTATGACTAGAACTAAGAGATAACGATGTCGGCTTCTTGCTGCACTGCGAAGATTTCGCTCTCTTCAAATTGTCAGACTGTGTCTTTATAATAGAATGGAATGCGTTCGACAGTGCATCCTGTTCTATTAGTTCCTTTTCTAATAAGTTACCATCGATCGGAACCAAAGCGTAATATTCTTTTGTTAGTTCTGTGCTTGGACTAGAGCCTATAGTTTTCTGGCCCTTTTCAATATAAGGACTTAAACACTTGGGGGTTAAGAATACTTCGGCGTCCTCGGAATCTGCCTTATTTTTTGGAACTACTTTTATAACTTTAAATGTTTCGTTCAGGTATGCCAGTATTTCTTTCTCCTGATTTCTGATATTGCATTCAGTGTACACATCGCTGAAAGAAATAATTCTTGTTTTTAAATCATATACTTTAAATTTGAATCACAACAACTACAGGCCATGTGTTTATTAAGTCCTTGTGGTTCGCATGAACTCGCAAATATCATACCGATACAAACATGTTAATAGCAAAAACATAAATGACCATTGGTAGATCTTATCTCGTTGCATTAGTTAACTATCAAGACTTTAACATACTGTATTTTTTTGATTTTACAGCAAGTTTTTTTTTATAAAAAAGGAAGGGCTTGAATTCATACGTTTCATTCGTATATATCTCTTGCTCTGAAAGTGGGGTGCGTTGTTGTTTTAAAAAGTGCGCAAAAAGTGATACGTTTTCTGCTCTAGTGCAGAAAAGTGGTGTAATCCTCTGCGTCCCCATCCCACGAGCAACTGGGCGGAAACAAAATGGAAAAATAGTGTCTTTATTTCCCCGCCTGGAACAATTAGTAATTGTTATAACTTTACTAATCCCGCTTGAATCTTTTTTTATCAAAAATAATGTAACTAAATTGTTAAAATATATTATTCTTGATTTCTGTTGTTGATCTGTATTTACTCGATTTCGGGAACCAAAAGGATTACACCAAAAATATTTCTTTTAAATCTTACACTTGTGCGTAAATGAGCAAAGGCAGAATCTAATACAGCCACAGTTAAACGTTTGTACGATATTCTAGTTTCTCAAAGGACTGTCTCATGTCAAACATAGACAGAGAGAATCATACTATCTTTGTCTTACACTAGTACTAGCACCCAAAAGAAAAGGATGAGTATAGTTTTATGTTCTTATTTACTGATAATTTGGTTTGACCAACTATAAATGGGTTTTTAAAGTTATATTCATGAAAATGACATAAAATATAAGATAAAAATTGCGTTTGGCGTCGAGACACTTGGTTCGTGGGGCAGAGGCGCACTGCAGATGTTCCACAAGGCGCTCGGCAAACGGCAGGGAGGCAACGGGCGACCCCCGCGCGGGCAGGTTTCTCGCGCAGAGAATAGGCTAGTAATTTTCATTAATGGTATCAATCGATCACGTTTATTTTAGGATCAAATGTCTATTATGGGACCCATTGCATTAAAGCAATACAAAAGTCAGAAATGATAGTCAAAGCCCGACAGTCGTACTTCACTCGAGAAACCCTTCTAACAAAACGATAAGTGAACGTGACGTGACATCAAGTTCAATGAGAGCCCATTTTGAATGTATGGACAAAATAAGAAAATTGCGTTTATGTCGGTGAAATATTGCGTTTATGTATAGGTATATAGTTGCAGTACAATATTTTTTTGGATAAAATGTAAGGAATCGAATGGTACCCTTACTTTTTTCCTTTTTGGAAGTTGAAAAATTACTTAAATTTTGAAACTTTCAAGTCCTGTATTTTTGTATTATTTCCATATATTATTTTAATATCTACATTATTGTGATAAATTGCTCATTTGCTATCTATTTTACTAGATTTTGTTATAAAATTCAACATGTGTCATCATCCCTATTGCAATCGTAATCCAGCGCGGGAACGCTGCATGCGTGATGGGCACCCTACCAAGGGCGCAAAATTTTTAATAGGTATTTTTAATTTTTAGCTTTAGTTATTTTAATTTTAGTTAGTGTTAGTTTTATATTCATGTTACAACACTTATTATATATAGGTAATAAATGAAAATTGCTTATTTTATTAATTACTTAAACTGTTTCAATATTTAAATACTTTAAAATACTGTTATTATGATGGTTAACGTGGCTAAATGAGTAATTCCATTGACTATTTAGTTTTAGAACAAAAAAGTAAAAAATTAAAAAGTAAGAGGCAATCCCGCTGATTTTTATATTATAATGAACAAATCATCTTAAAATTACTGCAGTTTGTTAAAATACGTTTGTTTTCACCACCATGTGGCCATATAGTAGCCATATCATAGGATATGGCTACTATATGGCCACTATATCACTACCTACTTTTGTGATAAGTGGCGAACTGTCAAATATTGTAACCATAATCAATGTCAGCTTTTGGGCCATTGCAGCGGCCTTACAACCCGCCGTTAGAGGAAAGCAAACGAGTGTTAGGTCCAAAAATATTTTCGGAATTTTATTTCGCACTCATATCTCATAATAATAATAAAAAAACTGAAACGAAGAGATATAATAAAATATAAGTAGGTACATCATATTATGTATAATTTTTATAACAATGTCAAAATCCAGAGGAAAACGGAGGCTACGTTTGTTCATGGAGAATCGTTCGTCCACTTTCCTCTTGCTATGCGTGATGTGGCACAGTAAAGTACCGCTTTAGTAGCCATTAACCAGCCACGTCGTTCTGTCACTTTATTGAGTCAAAAGAGGGTCAAATTGTTTCACTCACCTGACGAAGGAATAAATTTCATCGAAGGTACTGCGCCCAATATTCACATGCAAAATGGTTTGAAGCTTATGGTAAAATTCGTTCGTGCGTGCTTTTAGTATACAAGAGTGAGTAAGGATTTTTAGTTTACCACAAACCACCTCAAGATCGGAATATATAGACTCATCAAATATTCTGCAACAAGGTAGCGGAAAAATGTAAGCAAACACAATTAAGTTAGTGCAATGTAGCGTTGTTATATGTTATCTAATCATGAATATAACAACTGTTATCGTCTTAGCAAGTGGGAATTCGGGAATTTTCCTATACCCCGTCTGAATAATCGTATGTCAAAATTACAAACGTGGACAAATGTCATAAAGCTTTTATAAATTTGGTTTATAACGATCTATAATATTCCAACAGCTTTAAAATGAATCGTTTGGTTTATTTATAAGTACATATTATTTTGATTAGAACATTTTCTGACGGCCTCCTGGCCTAGTCGGTACGGTAGTGACCCTGCCTACGAAGTAGGAGGTCCCGAGTTCAAATCCTGGTAATAAGAGGATTTATTTGTCTGTTTATCACAAATATTTGCTTTTACTATGTATTCAAGTATTTATATATTATGTATATTGTCGTCTAGTACCCACAACATAACCCTTATTGAGCTTACCGTGGGACTAGGTCGATCTGTATAAAATTGTTGTCCTAACTATAAAACTTATTTATTTATTTCTCGTTTTTAGTTTGTCACAAGTTTAATTGACGTCTTTTTTTTCCACTCAAGATTATACACGAGATAGCTATTTATATTTATAATGTATTATCACATTACAGTCAACATCCGAACATCCTAACGTAGCCAAATATATTGCGACACATTTGATGCTGACTGCGCCGACATTTGAGTCAGTTAAATGCGCGATTGATAATGACTTGCACCTAAATCCCAAGAGTTAGACATGAAAGCATGAAGATGTTTGAACTAGTTTGAACATTATAGTTACATACCTAGCTATGTCTTCTTCCAACTGCCTTTGAAGATGAATCTCCAGCAGCGACGCTTCGTCCGAGGCTGAGGGCTCGGCTGCCGACACCGGCTTAACCCTCGTGCGCGTCCCCGGCATCAAGCATCTCTTACACCTGCCAATGTACATCTGCCTTCAATTATAAATTACAAACTCTACCTGGCTTACACTTTCATTTCATCTGGACGTCAACTTATGGGCGTCTTGCGCTTGGTTGACAACCACATATTGTTCTGGAAATATAGCCCGTTTAGATGCCTCTTAACAAGTTATTTAGAATAGAATAGAATATCTTTATTGCTCTCATATGGGTGTACAGGTCTTACTCTAGGTACAATAGTTACATTACAACATGCTACCCCAAAAGAGTAGAGAAAGTGATTTGATAAGTGACGTAGCTATTTCGGCTACCATTACTACCATATCACTTTTATAAGCAGTGCGATAACACGGACGAACTGTACAGTTTCTATAAATTTCGCAATTCGGAAGTGATGCCACCATACCTATCACAAAAGTAGTAAGTGACAGTCGTGTAGTGGCAGACACGTAATCTTGTCACCGTTTCCAGTAATTTGGTGCAGGCTTCATCTGAGATAGGACTCTGTCCCATTACTTCTTATGGCGTTGGCACCTTTGATCAGCGTTATACGTTAAGAGCCCTCCACACTCGTGGGCGAATCACGGCGCGAAGACGAGAACGTGAGTGTGGCGTCGATTTCACAGATTGTACATACCCGCCTTCGCGCCTTGTTCCCCGTTTTTTGTCGGTTTTTCGGCCCGCGTCAAAGGAGGCGCGAACTGCGAACTTGCAAGACTCCACATTACACACTATTTTGGCTCATCAGTGGAAAGATAAATATTAATTATATTATGACATTTATATTTTTTACGGTTTTACAGCAAAACAAAATGGAGAAACAGCTAAATAACGTATGATGCCATAGAATTAGATAACTAACAGTTAAATTCGATCAGTTGATGCTTTTCCGCCATCTTGCCGCAAACCAAAGTGCGAAATCGCCGTGTAGTTGTGCGTGTGTGGATTCCCTATGGTGGAGTCATCCGTCAACGTCGCGAATGTTCTCTCCGCGAAGTGGCGCCGCAATTCATGCACACAGTCTGGAGGGAGCTTTATACGTATAATAAAATAAAAAGCCTTTTATTTCGAGTCCAACTTAATTACATTAAATAAGTCAGTTTTGTTACAGTAAAGCATTTATATAATTTATTTAGTATGTATTCTTAGTATGTCAATTTAAATAAGTCAATTTTCCACATATATTATTAAGTAATTTGATATTATAATCTATAACAAAAATTAAGTTTACGGACAAGAACCCCTCATCGGGTGAAGGCTTATACGTATATCCATACTAATATTATAAATACGAAAGTATGTCTGTCAGTCTGTTGCCTCATCACGCTTGAACCGTTGAACCGATTTAGTTGAAATTTGGTATAGAGATCGTTTGAGTCCCGGGGAAGGACATAGGGTAGTTTTTATTACAGAATTCATCCCTTAAGGGGGGTGAAAAGGGGGGTGGGGGTTGAAGTTTGTATGGGGTATCGATAGAAAGCAGATTGGATAAAAAATAAGCTACCCAAATTACTTACTCCACGCAGAAGAAGTCGCGGGCAAAAGCTAGTGCGTTATAAGTATATAGTACTTACCTATGTACTGACGGGTCTAAGACCTGACAGAAGTAACAAGCCGTTAAGATAACACTTCGTCTTGGAAGTGAATTGAATATCGCATTTGCTTGTATGTTCATAAAAATATTAATGAATTCCCAAAAGCCAGGCAATACCTTAACCACAACTTAAAGGAAACAAAAAATTTAGCCCTAGTTAAGGCCCACTTTAGTCATTTTAATAAAAGCATAAACAATAACGCAAACAATAACGCCATTAAGGTAAATAACAAACTAGATGATGCGATAAAAAACTGCAGCGATATAAATACATTCGACAGAAAACTGAAGCAATATTTTTTAAGCAGACCTTATTATACAATTGACGAATATTTTGCAAACGCACTAGATTAGACATTAGAATTACTTATTATATTTTTAATTTAGATTTACATTTAGTATTTGACTTTTTTTTTAATTATTTAATTTAATTTATTAATTAGGTAAACTTTAAATGATTCGTGCGGCTGTAAATAATAATACCTATACTTTTTGTTTTTAGTAGTAAATAGTAACTATGTAAAAATATTATTGTAATGTAACTAGTACTATTTATTGTATATTTGCATGTGTACGTATGGCAAATAAATGATTTGACATTTTTTATTTTGACATTTTGAATATAAGTCCTTATTAATTGCTCATGTAGTAGCTAGTGCAGTAAAACAAATACTATGCACAACACGTACAATTTGATAAGCACTTCCGGAAGTCACTAAAAAAATCTACACATGGAATTTAAGAAATTAATGTAACCAAAACAAATTGTTTTTCTGACGGTCCGCTTTCCGCACTGGCGTGAACTGGTGTACGTGCGAAAGATTACGGCGTATAAATTTAGCTGTAGAAGGAAAGAAATGGATTAATGAGATGGAGATTATGGACGATAATGGCTGTTTCAACGGGTGATAGGTACCTAAATTATTGCCGAATATTAGTTTCGCCTGACAATTAGAGTTTTAAAAATAATGCCTTAAATAAATGCAGAATACGGATAACAGTGGCATTACAGAATTAAAAGAAATATTGCACAAAAAATAACAATGAACCGGGAAAAAAGATAACAATTAAACGGGAACCGATTCCAATACGTTAAAAAAATATTCAAGCTCCGTAGACGATGACAATTTGTTCGGCCAACCGAAGCTGTACCGTGACCTATCGAACCGCGCTGTATGCGGGCTCGTGTCCTCCGTGGGTCTGCTAGTTCCTTTCCAAAGCAAACGTTCGGCCAACCAACGCTATCGAACCACGCAGTATGCGGGCTTGTCTCCACCGTGGGTCTGATACCTGACCGCTGACTGATGGGGTCGACGACCATCCACTGCCGACTGCACGTCGGCAGCTGCGCCCTGTCGTTGATACGACCACCACGCACCACCGGAGCACTGCTCCACGGTGGCCTTAAAAAGGTCCTGTTGCAGGCAACTGCGGCCAACAAGGCCGCGGAACGACGGGAAGTAAAGCGCACTCGAAGTTGTTATTAGCAACCTCAGAAGAAAACGTTCCTCTTCAAGCTTAAAAGGTTAACTTTGACAAAAAAAAACCAGGAAAAAATCTAATATATCACAAACAGATCTTTACACGTCAATCCCAAAATCCATCTGAAGTACGCCGAAGAAAACAAATTTCTCTTTCCGAATCAGAATTGAAATTCAAAATTCAACGCAATTGTAACCTGCCAATCTCTAAAATATCATCGTCCAAAAAAAGGTTCCATGTGTTTCTTTAAACCGCCATCTAACCGTAATTGCGTGAATCAATTCACACTATACGACACGACTAAACAAACAAGCAAACTAGACATGACTGACAAGCAAGTAGTTTCCAAAACAAAACGACAGATGTAGCGACATGCTACACTAGGTACTACCTACTACATATTGAAAAGATATTTCCACAGGATTTTTCAAAGATGAATAAGCATTGTTTTGCTGATACCTAATAGCTTAAGCCTAGACATTATATTATCCTGTCATACCACGGTAGGTTTTTCGGTCATCGCAACAAGAACTTTGTCTCTGCAACGAACCTATATATCTAATATAGTTGATATCTAATCTTCTTATATCATGCCTATCGACAGCAATCGATAACACAACTTTGTGATGCAGTTCTCTTTCCACAAAAAAACCGGACAAGTGCGAGTCGGACTCGCCCACTTAGGGTTCCGTACAAAATTAACTTATTTTATTTTTTACAAATGTTTCCCTGTACTTGTAGCATAAGACGATATTACTTGCCAAATTTCATAGTTAAAGGTCAACGGGAAGTACCCTATAAATTTTGTTTCCCTTGAGAGTGTCGAAATATACGTTTTTTGCGGCATAACCAGCCGTCTTTTTTTACGTTAACTTAGATTACTTAGAAGTTTGATTTTTTTCACAGCTTCAAGGGACTGTAAACCTGAGTAGGATTATTAAAAGGTGGGAATTTTTATTCCCAGTAGTTACCACCAACATATTGTTAAAGTTCAATAGTGGCGGTACTTCCATACTAAAACATTTTTAAATAGAGGTTGGTTTTTAGGGTTCCGTACCCAAAGGGTAAAAACGGGACCCTATTACTAAGACTCCGCTGTCCGTCTGTCACCAGGCTGTATCTCATGAACCGTGATAGCTAGACAGTTGAAATTTTCACAGATAATGTATTTCTGTTGCCGCTATAACAACAAATACTAAAAAGTACGGAACCCTCGGTGCGCGAGTCCGACTCGCACTTGGCCGAGTTTTTTTTATTGTTATTGTCAGCTGCAATAATTTACGGGGTGAAAACGTAGGTGATACTGAACAACTATTACTATGGAACCAATACCGAATTCTCGAAAAAAATATTGACTCTCCCATACAAATATCAACATTTGACCAGCCAAAATGTATGACACAGCAATTTTTTTTTGTAATAAATTGATTAGTGTTTTATTTCAGTAGCCTTGAAAATGATCAAAAGTACTAAAACATAAAACTGTTTAATTACTTAATAAAATCACTTAAAAATAATCTAAATGGATGATTAAATTTATCCTTATTTTAGAGTTGGTGGTAACTACTGGGAATTATTTTTCCCTGTAGTTACCAGTAGTAAACGACGGCAAAAGAATTCCCAGCAGCTACCACTGGTAACAACTTGGTGGTAACTAGTAGGAATAACCCAAAAGGAACCCTTATTTTACAATCGGATCGCAGCATAAGCAAACTTTAATCTACTTGTTTTATGTGTATCTAAGTTGGACAAGATACTACCTAAGTAATAGGAAGGCGGTAGCGGTACAAACAGCAACACTGTCTGTACTGTACATCAACTGTACATTACATCGGCGGACATTATTACAAAAGGCATAAAGCCCACCGATGTACAGTGTGGTGTGGTATGAGCGATGGTACACGTTATACCTACACCGGAAACGTAGATTTATTGACAAAGGTTTGCCACATAATGTAGTAACACGATAGTTTCAACTTTTCCGAAATAAATTTTAACTGAAATTAAATTCTTGGCAAAATTCTCGTTTTTGGTACAAGCTTTTATCGCTGAGCTTTTCTTTCCACAGGCAACTAATACTTATTGAGACAATTCGAACAACCCCAAACACAATTAGTTTGCGTTGTTTTATCACAAAGTTCCCATGGCCACCTCCTGTCTCCATTACCAGATCAGCTCCATGTCATCATAATATTACATTGTCATCCGATTTAAATATGTATGCAAAATTACACCTCAATCGCAAACCGGGAAGTGGGTCAAATTTAGCTTCCAAAATTTGACCCACACTAACTAACAAAATAATATCATACAAATTAAAAGTAACAGGGCAAATAAATGTGCTTAAGAGTTGCAAAAATAGTTATTACGAAAAAGGGTGACTGGTCAGTCAGTCAATCATACTTAATATATTAATTTGGTATGCTAATCATGCCTCCGTCCGTACCGTACTCCGTACCGTCGGCCACGAATGACATCATAAAGTAGAAGCGCAACATTGATTGATATTACGCCTATTCATGTTACGCCGTTACGCACTGCGATCTGCTCACTACAATGTACACCTGTGGCCTATCCCACAAAACTTACAATTACAATTTTACAAGTGTCAAGTTACATGTTTGTAATAATACAAGTTTGCGTACCACAAAATACAAGTAACAAATTTGTAGTGGAAAATTCTTACATATATGTAAATTGTATCGACAAATCTACAATTTATTGTATCACAAAATTTTACATACGATACATATTTTTTCCGGAAAATGTACAAATTTGTAGCTGACACTTGTTTTGTGCTACACTATATTGTAGTAATAATTATACATATATGTAGAATTGTACCTACAAGTTAACAATTCTCTAAACGTGTGTCCCACCCTCTTTGTAAGTATATTTTATTATATTTACCGATTCCAACCCTTTGTACCACGAAATTTTTAGTTCAAGTAGCAGTGCCAAGTACCAGTAGAAGAAGAATTAATTGTAAGACGCCCTAGGACATATAGAGAACGTATAAATTTTACTTTGACCACAACGGATTATACATTTAATCAGAGGTTCGGAGTGAGTAAATCTACCGTCGAATATCTACTACAGACTATTGGTGGAAACCTTAGACATCCGACACGAAGAAGTCACGCTCTTGATCCTAAACAACAGTTACTGACTGTTTTAAGATGCTCAGGATCCCAAAATCACGTCACTGGCGATGCTCATGGTATTTCCAAAACGACAATGTGTCGTTCGATTCACGCCGTATGTGCACAAATAGTGGACAAATTACTGGGAAGTGAATTACGATGGCCAACAAATGGAAACTCAATTTCTCAAGATGTTATTGCAGCATCACATGTAAATTTTCCCAGGGTCGCAGGTATTGTAGATGGATCATTAATACCGACAGATGCTCCACATAAAAATGAAGCTGGTTTTATTGATCGACACGGAAATCATTATATAAATGTTATGGTAGTTTGCGGACCAAATTTAGATTTTTTTTATGTGAATGCACGATGGCCTGGCTCCGTACATGATTCGCGGGTTTTAAGGTGCTCATGGTTATCTCAGCAATGGGATGACGGATAGAATACCTTTCCCCAATGCCGTAATATTGGGAGACAGTGGACATAGTTTGGGTTAGTATAACATCACCTTTGATCCTTAGCTAAATACATTTTTACATATTTGTAGTTGTAACATTACAATTTTTCGCTTGTATATTCAAAAATCAACAATCCTACAATTATGTAGCTGTCGTGACATACCTTTTTCTTTGTGATACGCTTTCACAAAAGTGACATATTTGTACACTGAAAACTTGTAACGAATACATATTTGTAATTATTGTGGTACATTTTTTTGTTTACAATTTAACAATTTTGTCAAATTGTACACTTGTAAAGTTTTGTGGGATAGGCCACTGTATGCTGTATGCGACTATGGAAGCGTAATTCACACTGGCAATTTATGTCTATAAAATGCAATTACAGTGTAAACTCTATATAGCGACGATATTCGTTATGCTTTAGCCAATAATGAACAATTGTCGTTATAGGGAGTGAATTTTTATATATCGCGTGATGTTAGGTATATGGAGCACGTGAAAGTCTGGCAGGCACTCAAAAACCAAGGTATCGAAAATAAATACATCAGAATACTAATAAACATTTACAACAACAGCAAGGCCACAATAAAACTAGAGCAGGAAGGCAAAGACGTCAGAATAGAAAGAGACGTACGTCAAGGGGACCCACTATCGCCGAAACTCTTCACAACCGTTCTAGAAGAAGTCCTTCGTCAATTAGACTGGGAGAAATGTGGACTATCTATTAACGGTGAAAACCTTTCACATTTGAGATTTACGGATGACCTGATAATACTCCCATCATCAAGTGAAGGATTGCAAACAAAGCTGAATGTCCTGTTTAGAGAAAGTGAGAAGGTGGGATTGGTTATGAACACACTAAGGACCAAGGCTATGACTAACGACAAGCAAGAACCTATTCTCATCAATAATAATCCAATCGAATACGTCAATGAGTACATCTATTTAGGCCAGATAATTTCTCCGGTAGATCTAACCTCAAAGTAAATAGATAGACGTATTGGAAATGCTTGGAAGACATATTGGAGCCTAAAAGAAATAATGAAAAATAAAGATATCAATGTAACTATCAAGCGGAAACTCTTTGATATCAGCTACTTCCTGTACTCACTTACGGCTGCCAAACATGGGCTCTCACTAAAACACACATTAGAAAGCTAGAAACTTGCCAAAACTCCATGGAGAGAAGTATGCTGGGGAAAAGACTATCGGATAAAATAAGAATAGAATCCATAAAGAAGCTCACCAAAACAAAAGATGTCACAAAAAACAATAAAAAAGTTAAAATGGAAATGGTCAGGACATACAATTAGAGGCAAAGAAAAATGGTCAAAATAGATAATGAACTGGTTCACAGGATATAAGAAAAGAAAAAGAGGTAGACCATTTAGAAGATGGGAGGACGACATCAAAGCTATAGCAGGAAGCACATGGACGAGAGTTGCCAAGGATAGAGAGGAATGGAGAAGGTTGGAGGAGGCCTTTTGCCAATAGGTGGCAGACAGACAAAATGAAATTTACTGTCTGAAATAAAGGATAATATAATAACAGAATATGTGTAACACGAATTTACCATTTTTAGCAGTCCGAACTTTACTACTCAAATAAGAGCGACAAAATCAGTGCTTTACGCGCGTTTACCTAAACGTCTATCAGAAAAAAAAATCGTTACTAATTTAGTGAGTTTGTTTTCAAACAATTGATCTGATAAAAGGCAAGATAAGAAGACGTGCTAATAGAAACCAGTACTTGTTATTTCAATTAGGTAACAAAAGGTATACAATTTCACCGACTAAATCTATTAATTTTACATTTTTGCGACTAAAATCGACACCGGCCTCTTAAAGAAAATAAACAAATCAGTAGGTAACTCAGGTACTACATAGAGCAAGCTTAGACAATTTGACATATTATTTACAATTTTATTACAGTTATGACACTGTTATGAACTATCAACACCGTGTGTATGTGTGTGTGTGTGTGTTTGCGTGGTGCTTCTTACTATGGCGATCGTAACATATTCTCCGTGGCCTCATACGATTTCGTTTTTAGCAACTTGGTGATAAGCGATTTACGGTATGATTTTGAGTGTATGTCAAGTTTCCTGTTGATTTTATTGTAGAGGTATGAAGATTTTGCATTGAACTGCGTACTTGCAAAGTAGTGCGTGTGTGTGAAGTCATAGCTACGTTTACAGTGGAACCCATATCTACATATAATAATCAAAAATAAGCCAAAGACTTGTAAATTTGTCACATTTTATGGATGCTACTGAACCAGCTTCAGCTCTAGTTTTAGTCCACTTGACGGAGTAGCAACTAATATATTTTTTTATTAATTCGCTACTTGTGACCGTAACCGATCGTGTACGGACCAGATCAACACCTTGCGCATAATACTCGAACAGGCATCAATGGCAGAGGGAAATGTACTTGACCTTTGTGGATTTCTAAAAAGCCTTCGACACGCTGCGATGGAGCTGTATCTGGGACCGGCTGCGTGAAATTGGAGTCCCCGAGAAGATCACGAACATGATTAAGGCCATCTCATCTACAGGAAGTATTCTTGTAGGGTGACTCACGACGGCCTCGTCTCGGAGGACATACCGGTCCATGCGGGTGTTCGTCAGGGGTGTCTCCTTTCACCTCTCCTATTCCTTGTCGTCCTCGATGACATCATGAATAACACCACCAACAACAAGCGCCGCGGCATAGAGTGGGGACTCTCCAACGTCTTGGAAGATTTGGACTATGCCGATGACCTATGCCTATTGAGCCACACGCGCGCCGACATGCAAGACTGGACGACCTACGGCGAGACGCTTTAGAGGTGGGACTAAAGATTAACATTCGGAAGACCCAGGATATGAGGTGCGGAGCGCCGAGCTCGTTGCCGTTGCTCATCGGCACAGAGGGGGTGGAGAAGGTCCACAAGTTTACGTACCTCGGTAGTGTAGTGTCGGAAACAGGAGGGACCGAAGAGGACATCGCTTCGAGAATCGCCAAGGGGAAAGCATCCTTCGCACAGATCGCGGAAACTGACTAGGAGAGTTAAGCTCAAAATATTCCGGTCCAACGTGAGAACCGTATTGCTGTTCAGATGTGAGACGTGGAAGGTCACTAACAACATCTCGCATCGGCTCCAAGTCTTCATCAACCGCTGTCTTCGCCGTATCCTCGGTGTTTACTGGCCCGAGAGAATATCCAACGTAGATCTCTGGGATCATTGTGGTGAGACTCCGATCGACCAGCAGATCAAATGCCGCAAGTGGAACTGGATCGGCCACATGCTCCGAAGCGACCCGAATCATATCCCAAGGCAAGCCCTAGACTGGAATCCCCAAGGAACGCTTTACCTGAACGTGGTCGCCCTAAGCAATCCTGGCGGCGGGCGATCATTGCAGAGGCGGCGACCATTGGCAAGACGTGGAGCGAAATTAAGCACAAGCTCAAGACCGAACGGGATGGCGGAGCACTGTGGATGCCCTCTGCCCCATCTAGGGGATAAAGGACCACAAGTCACTTGCGAAATATATTTTTTATGTAGATAGATCTATTTGTTTTTTATACTTTTTGTATGTTATAGTTTACCACGAATAAATGCGATGATTTCTGATTATTATTTAGACATTAAGGATTGCAATAAGTCCAAATTTGTGCAGCAAGGTAGGTTTATATTCAAATTTTACAAAGTGGACGAAAACTAGAGCTGGATGGAAACTAGCACAATGTCCCTCTGTGACCAATTTCTTAAATTAAAATAGTTATAAGTTGGTGGGTTGGTTAAGCATGTGACGGCTAAATGAAATGAACTATAAGAACCAATATATCAAATTAAGACAAAAGCATTTAATACGACATGTATGCTCAGCAGCTGAACATTTTATTCTAATACTCGAGCATTGCTTTGTAGGTTAGACGGTGTAATAGTAAAAATGAAAAAAAATAACAGTCTGATAAGCATTAATAACATAACTACTAACCTGAGATGTAGGTCTGGAGTTAGAAAAGTATTGCTCAGTAAATTATATATGTGCAATTAAAATAAGCACACCTACGGTAAGTAAACACACATTGACATTTAAAACAAAATAAAAGTTAATACTTAAGTGTTATGTTCTGTCCCAGTATTAAACAAATACAACTCTTGCAAGCTTAAATAAACACACAAGACAGCGAGCTATTGATTGTTTTCGTCACTGAATGTCATGAAATACTAAAAATATAGCTGTGCTACTTTATTATTTTACAAATTAGCAAAATATTCTTGCGAGTTTAATTTGTTCCACTTAGTAAGATTTTTTTCATTTATTGAACTAACACATCGCCTCTATGAATTTAAATTGTACATTCTACTTTACTTACCGCTAAGATTCCAATAAGTTCCAAAATTATTAGTAGAATAAACTTTATTTTTATTCACGCGATATAATAAACAATCGGCTTTTCAACACTGCTCGATCGATAATTATTTTACAATGCTGTCGTGACATTATAGAGATAGAGACGTATCTCTTATTAGTCTGTGATAGAGACTATAGAGTATAGAGTAATTACAACTTACAAGATAGAGATCTTCAAAGCTTAAAACATTGTTTCACATTTTTTCTCTTCGTTCGTCTTGTCTATATATTATTAGACGTTATATAATATATTATTTATTGTAAAGATTAAAGAACATGTTTTAATGAATAATAATTTATATATAATTGTTCATATTAGCACTAAACCACACTTATTTTTAGAAGTTACTTTATTAATATTATATTATTATAATTTCGGTTTCCTGTGAAATTTTATAAAATCAAAAAATGACATATAACAAAAAACAGAAAAGAAGAACGTAGAAATTGTGGAATTGTATCGACTATGCGTAAAACGGAACGGTCTAATTTGTATTGATTTTCAATTTTAATTTTCACTCGCGCCAGTCGCTTTCGTGTCTACTACCTCTGTCGTTGACAGATCGTTATTCGTTACCCGAAATATGTAGTTAATGTAGTTTTGGTGAAAAACCTATAAATCCTAAAGCTTTATTATCGTCGAAGTTTTTGTGAGACCATAAGCTTAGCAATAATCGAAAGTTCTTATTGCACTTATGACTTAAAATATTACAATGTTACTAAAAAGTTAAAAATATGTGCTTTAAGTGTATCCGCAATAAAGTCCTGCGGTATTCAGAATGTAATTTTATACACTTGATGTTGCTTGAAATTACTTGTTACCATTCTCACTCTAACGTGTACGCTTTATAATGGATATGCCTTTTTAAATATTTTTCAATACCTTCTTTAGAATAAATATACCTACTTATAAATATGTAAATATGGATACACCATCTGAGAACTGGGACCCAGGTAATATTTTATAGTAATATTCTTGAATTGAAATAAAAAGTATGGGTATCAAACAGTTAAGCTGTGACTTTTATCTTTATTTTAAGCACTTACTCGTCTATTGAGCTCGCTGAAGGAAGTCCAATCAGGCGGTGAAGATGTAGCTTTTTTGAGTGAACTTCTACAGTCGAAGCAGCTTCATGCATTAGTTCAAGTTCACAACAAGATTGCAGCAAAAGGAAAGGATGACAAATTCTTCCCACTGCTGTCAAATGCTATGCAAGTCACACTAGAAGTTCTGGATTTGTTGGGCAATGTGGTGTCTGTCTCCAAAGAATATCAAGAGCTTCTGAGTCTATTACAGACACCGCACTTCCAGGTTGGTAATCAGTTTTCTTTATATACATATAATCTAAATAGGCTACCTATACTAATATACATTGTTTACAGGCAATATTATGTACACATGATGCTGTGGCGCAGAAGGACTACTACCCCCACCTCCCCGATGTGCCATCAGATGCGGATGAAGAAGAAGAAACAGTCAAAATTGTCCAACTAGTGAAGAGTGACGAACCACTGGTACAAAATTCTGATTATTTCTTTAATCATCTTGCGATGACTCTATTTCTAATGTGTTAAAATGTATGTTTTTACTCTTGCTTATTCACACATGCCAGTATAACTACAAGTACAAATACCAATTGGCTATTGGAGATTTATATTTCAATGACTTTCATAATTCAAAACTGCAAAATTTACTGAGTCTCATGAATACTGAAATTAAATTTGGAAACATATTCAAGGTTGGTAGATACTTTTGGCGCGTTGTTTTATCTGCTACTAACTATTGACGTTGACTGTACTTATAGTCTGTAGTGTATATTTAGAGAAGTAACATTAGCTTAGGTTTAAGATCATTTATTCTCATAAGAATTGTACAATTCACTTGACGAGATAAATACAGAACAGTATATTACATTTTGTTTAGAGCGCACAAAAACACTTAAATACTTAATTTAACTTAAATAATATAGGTAGTTTTACAATAATACTTATTATAACTGACCGCCTGCGATGCGGGCAGCGATAACGCGCGAGTAACTATGCAAAACAAGTTTACAATTGAGTACACGGAACGGTTCAAACTAGATGCGGCATGCATACGCTGAGCGTAGTTACAGTATAACATAGGTAAGTTGCGTTACTTAGGTCTATGGGTATATTTTAAATATATACTTATTATTACGTTAATGTAAATGTAATCTTAATTGTGTTTATAGAATGGTATATTTTATGGTTGCTATTTGCAGAGATACGTTCAATTTATGAAAGGATATAAAGTAAGTATTAGGTACTTTTACATATAACTATGTTTTAACTTTTTAAGAGTATTAATTAGAATTTTTTTAAAGCGTGAATTTTAAGCAGGGATTTAAAATGGAACATTGATTTTGTTTCTTTAATAACTCTAGGAAGTTTGTTAAACAATTGAGCACCTTCGTATAAGATACTTTTACGCCCGTAGTTGGTTCGCGATGGACGTAATATTAAGTCATTGGCATTACGTAATTTCATTTTTTGCACATGGTGTTTCCTAGTGAATTTTAATTGAGTACGTATATCGTTTTTAAGTATTTTCCTAACTAATAGGCAGGTGTTGTACTGATAGGTTTGATTTATATTCAGGAGTTTCGTTTCGCTATATAAGGTTTTTGTTGGAGTTAGATAATGATATTGAAATAGCACTTTTAAGAGTTTATTCTAGGCAATTTGGAGTCCTTCGAGATGAGTTTTAGTAGCAGTCCCCCACACTTCGATTAAATAGTCTATGTGCGGTTTTATGAGCGAGTTATATATGGTGTACCGTACTTGAGTTGGAATATTTTTTGCAAAGCTGCGCAAGGCCCGGGTGATGACGTCAATTTGGATTTAACTTTATCAGTATGTGGCTTCCAATTTAAGTTTTTATCCAGTATTAACCCTACATATTTTTCCTTTTCCACTTTTTGAATGGCTACGTTGTTTATTTTAAGAGGTTGAAATTCCGGTATTTTTTTATTTTTGGCTGCAAAAATGATATAGTTCGTTTTCGAGATGTTGATAGTTAATAGATTACATTGAAACCACGTGTTTAATAGGTCCAGATCATTTTGCGCATCATTTATAACACTGCTGATAGAGTTTCCAAAGTAAAAGAGACTTGTATCGTCAGCATATAGTGTAATGTCACCTTTAAGGCCAAGTTCGTTTATGTTATTAATATAAATACGGAACAGTAACGGTCCTAGAACTGAGCCTTGCGGAACGCCGCATGTTATCGATTTTTCCTCGCTTTGATAGTTTTGAATTTTGACTATTTGGCGTCGATGTTTAAGGTATGATTTAAGTATATCTAGTGCAGTACCAGCAATACCTAACGCTCGTAGTTTTTGTATTAGCAGGTTGTGACTGACGGTGTCAAATGCTTTTTTAAAGTCTTTGAAGATGCCTAATGCTATTTGTTTATTGTCTATGTTAACTTTTAGTCTTGTTACTATATCAATTGTTGCCGAAAGTGTGTTTGACTGGGGTTGAAAACCGTATTGTTTTTCATGAAGGAAATTTGTAGTGTCCAAATATGTTTTAATGCGACTATATAAGACTTTTTCAAACACTTTTGAAATTACTGGGAGAACAGAGATTTGGCGATAGTTATTTGGATCAGATTGGGTTCCAGATTTGTAGATTGGTGATTCTTTGGCTTGTTTTAAGCTATCAGGAAAGACACCTTCGTTAAGACTTCTGTTTATACAATTGGTCAAATCTTCTTGTATTAGGTTCTTTAGATATTTTATTGATTTTGTATTTAAGCCATCTAGTCCTGAGCTTGTATTAAGATTCAGATTATCAATTATTTTTGAAATTTCATCGGTAGTAGCAGGTTCAAATTTAAATAATTTAAGAGGGTTTGGTTTGGAAGTACAAGTATATGTAGTATTTTGACTGAAGTTTTTGGGGATTGCATCTGCTAACGTCGAACGACGAGCAGCGCATGTGGTGGCGCGCGAGTGCAGTTCTATTGTTCCCCCATGAGCAGATTACTATAATCATGGCGTCCGTAATGTGGTAAATGATAAGGTGTGCTCTAGTGCTCAAAACATATGCTTTGTAACTCATTCGTTCCACCAGGGCACCCCGGTTTGAACTGCTTTGTTTAAACTACCCTTAAATCGAGATTTCCTCCAACGGTTGCCGAGAAAGTAATTGGACATAACATAATATATGTACAGTGTGGAAAGAATGAATGGGTCCTGGAGGGAAAGTGCCTTAAAACCTTAAGTTAGCTTATTTTGCTCAAAGGAAACATTCTTTTATTTTTAAAAAGAAAAAAACTGTCGATTGTCGATGTGTAATTGTCTGATTGTCATCTTGATTAGATCCCCAATAATAACGACTTTTTAATTTACGGGAGTAATTTGCGGATGACGAGTAAGTACAAGTACGCGCAAAAGTGGCTTCTTCCAAACACACAAGTCTCTCCATTTAAGACAAAATGTTGTTATACTAAAGTTGTAAATCAATATTTTAATTGAAATGTTTTTTTTTTCATTGATGGTCGCATAAACACAAAATGACGTAATTGGGTATTTTGATTTAAAAATATATCAAAATTGGCAGTTCGTTTATTAGAACGTCGTCCGGTTAGTACGACGTAATATCAGCGGTTCCTTAGGCATCGTTATAACCGGACTCTACTGTATATTTAAAAATAATAAATCTGGTATCTACTGGAGTGGAGAAATAAGTATTAAAAATGTCACACATTTCCTTTACGTCTGATGTAGTTCCTGTTCCAGAATCCAGTTTTGCCGGTGCTGAGCGTTCTGTCGATTTGTTCGCTGATAGGCTGTTAATAAGCTTCCACATCTTCGATGGATTATTTTTGCAGTCCATGAAAGCTTTATGGTAGTATCTAGTTTTTGTGCCTTGAATAATATTTGTCACTTTGTTTCGTTTAGTTTTAAACTCTTGCTTCAATTTGTCGTCTTCTGGGTCTAGTTTTAATTGTTGCCATAAAATGTTTCTAGAGTTAATTTCCTTTATTAATTCTTGGTTAATCCAATCCTGTCTTGGCGGGTTTAATATTTTAATTTTCGTTACTTTGTTTTTGTTTATACTTGATAGGAGTCTTCTTTCAAATAGAGTATAGTCATTGATTTCATTTTCGTACTTGCAGCTTTCTATACCTTAGTTTTCCATAGATTTTCGTAATTTGTTTTCTCATATTTTATTTTCTGTAGTTTTTGGATGGTATTTTTTGACTTCAAAGTATATCTGTTTATGGTCTGACATAGCTGATTCAATAATGGCAAGGTGAAAGTTACTATCTTTTAAGTTTGTACATACATGATCCAGTATAGTTCTTGTAGACGAGGTTTCACGTGTGGAATGGTTTGTATCAATTTTGTTTATAATCTGGTAGCTGTTTTCTTTTAGGGTTAGTTTATAGTCCTTTACGCATTTTTCGGAACTCAGTAGATTCAGGTTATAATCACCAAACACTAAGGCCCTTTTTCTATTTTGGAGTTGCGTTGAGTATAGTTCTAAAATAGTTATTTGTTATACAAGGGTGCAAAGTTGTATTTTACCCGCGAGTGTAGAATTGAAACACGAGCAAGCGAAAGGATTCTATAGGTGAACCACGAGCGAAGCGAGTGGTTCTAAAATAGAATCCTGAGCGTAGCGAGTGTTTCAACACACGAGAAGTAAAATACATTTGCGCCCGTGTGTAACACAAAACTTTTCACCTCACTATAGCGAGGAAAGTGCAACATCCACAGGCGTTAGATCATCTTCATCACTGGAATCACTCATTTCTTTACGATATTATAACAGAAAACTCTGGAAGTTGTGTATTTTTACGCGAGTCGGTGAGAAAAGGTTTTAAGTAAAAAAATTGTTGACAATGTTGACATTTCTGATGTATGAAATGTCAACGATGCGTTTTGAAATTGCATCGACTCAACTTGTGCGTTCAGAATTATATTTAACATCATTATAAAAAACAAACGTTTCTTATGGAATTTTAAGGTTTATGACTTAAAATCATTAAATAAAGCTAAATTTGGTATTTGTTATTAGATTCTCAAACCATTTATTTAATAATAATTAATATCGAACGAACCATTATCATGAGCGTTTTACGTTTTGTTATCTGTCAAGCTACTTAAACACGCTCCATCCAAGGTCAAATTACTTTCCCCACTAGTGGATAAAACGCGTTTTTCCCCGCTTGTATTGAAGGATAAACGACAACTTTCCGAGCTAGTGAGGGGAAAAGTTTTTAACAGTGTCATGGTTCGATCTATATACAGCGCCAATATCAACTGAAAACTTTTGAAGATGAACCCATAGGTAATGGTTACCATTTAAGCATTGCTTTTCTATGATGTTGTGTTTAAGGAAGTTGTGAACAAAAATCTATACGCCTCCACCTCTTTCGTTAGTTCTTGTGTTATAATAATGCGTATAGCCCGGTAGCTGGTAGTTCATAGCTTCATCATCAGACTTCAGCCAAGTTTCAGTTATTACGATAATATGTATTGTGTTTCGCATAGCTTCCACGGCGCATTTAAGTTCGTCGAATTTGCCAGGTTTGACTATACTACGGGCGTTCGCATAGAAGCACTTTAGAGATCCTTTGCTAGTAGTTAGATCAGTGTAGGTGCTGGTTATTTGGTACGTTATTTTTTCCGTCGCTAGGCTTCGGGTGCTGCTACTTGGTGCTGTTGGTTGGAGTTTTTTGGCAAGTTCTTGATGATTTTGGGGATACCTTTAATGTACTTTATAATTAAAGACGTTTCACCATTTGTGGTTCTACGTTCCAGTTCTTTCTTAACGCTTTTGTAATAGGCTTGTTGTTGGGGCATCTGGTCGCTGAATATTCTGATTGCATTGTTTGTTAATTTTTTCCTATTTTGCAGTATTGATATTGCATCGGTTTGAGACGAAAACATACCTTTACATGGCGGTGTGTACTCGGGTCGTACTTGCCTAAGCGAATAATTTTCAATGGTTCGGGACAATCAGTATTAACAGTCTTTAATAATTCCAAAACTACAGTTTTTCCTGTTCCTTCCTTTCCCCATGGTCTGTCGAAGTAGGTTCTGGCAATCCGGTTATAATGACATTTTTTATTCTGACACTGCGTTCATACATTTCTGCAACAACTTCTTCATAGTGTGAAGTCTCCGCTGCAACTAACGCATTGTTAGTTTTCAGCTGATTAACCTCCGCGTCTAGGTGCTCAATCTTTTGTTCAATATTCTTGCTTGTGTCGACGAACGTGGCAATTTCACTTTTTATTTTGTTTTGCTCAGTAACCAAGCTGTCGGTAATATTATATACACGGTGTTACTTGAGCCACTGAAAACCTGAGACACCCCAACAGATTTTTTTAATATTTTGAACTCATCTTGAGTTATTTTGAACTCGTCTTAAATCCGATACATATTTAAAAAAAATCGTTGTTTACTTTTCTTAACTATTCTATTCGACTGGTAATTCTACACAAGATACTTCGTCGTTTTAGTGACATCAAACAATTGCTAGTTACCATCGTAAACACTGTTAACTGACCTTTTGCATACCTTACTGCAACCAGATAAGGTTTGGGTTTTGAATGATTCACGGTTAGTTTCACTAGACTTATATTGACCGGGATTACCTTTTGTATTATTTGTGAGCTCCCGATATTTCGACGCAGTTACATGCATCATGTTCACGGGTGACTGAAGATAGCGGGTGGGTGTCAAAGTTGTGTAGACAGCGCTCTGTCTACCCTTATTCTTGCGCGTCGGCTGCGTTCACTTTCAACGTTACCAACGGTCGCATTCACACTTGTTGGTCCGGTCGCGTTCACAATCGTTGGTTTGTCCAAACACACTACACTCACGGTGTCACTACGTGTGTTTGATTCGGATATCACTGGTTTTTTACACAAACAAATCACAGGATTCCACACATTTGACAGTTTAAACCCATCTTCACGATTGAAATTTTTGTATTTGTGAATTTCAACGGCTTCTCTTACCAATCTTGGTATACGTCACAAGAACGTCACTACCAACAATGACGTTCGCAAGTCAGCTATTGCTCAGCATCTCCTTGAGTCGGGTACAAATCACTGGATCGAGTTGCATAGTCCCAAGGTCATTTCGACAGAACGCCACTATATACCAAGATTGGTAAGAGAAGCCGTTGAAATTCACAAATACAAAAATTTCAATCGTGAAGATGGGTTTAAACTGTCAAATGTGTGGAATCCTGTGATTTGTTTGTGTTTACCAGTGATATCCGAATCAAACACGCGTAGTGACACCGTGAGTGTAGTGTGTTTGGACAGACCAACGATTGTGAACGCGACCGGACCAACAAGTGTGAATGCGACCGTTGGTAACGTTGAAAGTGAACGCAGCCGACGCGCAAGAATGAGGGTAGACAGAGCGCTGTCTACACAACTTTGACACCCACCCGCTATCTTCAGTCACCCGTGAACATGATGCATGTAACTGCGTCGAAATATCGGGAGCTCACAAATAATACAAAAGGTAATCACGGTCTATATCCCGGTCAATATAAGTCTAGAGATAAGGTTTACCAATGGCCAGTTAAGGGTATCGCTCATTGATAAATAACGTGTCAAATGCTAGTTGTTGATATTGTCGCATTACAAACTTGTAGACTTGGCATGTAAAAATAATAAAAAATGATAAAAAATTACCCCCATTAAATTATAGCGCAATTAATTCTCCCATCGATTCTGAACAAACTGTTTTTAGGTTTTCAGTGGGTCACGAAACACCGTGTATATATGTATATTAATATCTCTAACTCTAAAACGTAAATTAAACAAGGTTTTAAACTCAGTTTTACTTCTATAATTAGAAAAAACTGTACTTACAGCAAATAAGCTTTCAGTTAACTTGTGAAATTAAAGTAACTGATCTCTACCACAGTGCTAATATTATAAAAATAATTATTTTTTTAATTTCTATTACTTAATTCACTTGATCTACCAAGCACAGTGTAAAAACTATTGAAGGATCTAGATCTAGCCCTTTCTGAAATAAAGTATGAAAAACATGTAAATATTGAATTGCCCGCAGAACTTGCCCGCCACGCCATTCATGGAACTTGATTACTGCAGTGACAACCAATATGCAAGCGCCTAGGTATCTCATAATATTGCCACTGTGACAAGATATGAAGTGGCACACAAATTAAATTCCTCAACCAAATAAGTCATAAACCAAATTTAATTTAATTTAGAAATAGCAGCTATGTTATAAAAGTTGATTAGTTAACATAACCAGCAACAAGATCAGTAAGTAGGTGGTAGATTACAGGTTTAAAATTGATTAGCTAACATATCCAACAAAAAGATCAGTAAGTAGGTGATAGATTACAGGTTAAAGTTGATTTGCTCTAATAACCAACAACAAGGTCAATAAACGTAGGTGATAGATTACAGGTTAAAGTTGATTAGCTAACATATCCAACAAAAAAATCAGTAAGTAGGTGATAGGTTACAGGTTAATGTTGATTTGCTATAATAACCAACAACAAGATCAGTGTGGTAGATTGCAGGTTAAAGTTGATTAGCTAACATATCCAACAACAAGATCAGTAAGTAATAGGTGGTAGATTACAGGTTAAAGTTGATTAGCTAACATATCCAACAACAAGACCAGTAAGTAGGTGATAGATTACAGGTTAAAGTTGATTAGCTAACATATCCAACAACAAGATCAGTAAGTAGGTGATAGATTACAGGTTAAAGTTGATTAGCTAACATATCCAACAACAAGATCAGTAAGTAGGTGATACCTAGATTACAGGTTAAAATTGATTAGTTAACATATCCAACAACAAGATCAGTAATTAGGTGATAGGTTACAGGTTAAATTAATTCAATGTTAGATAATACTAGCACTTGACCAAGTTCATCTTCTTACCTTTATCTCAGTTGTCAACATAATATTTTATTAATAGTAATTAGGAAGGTAAACATTGAAGAGAAATGTTTTCTATCAAGGGTGGAGCCCAGAGTGCCGAGCCAATCGTGGTAAGTCAATTCCAATACTTAGCTGCTATTTATTTGGATGCTTTCTGTACACTTATTCCTGGCTTGTGGATTGTACCTATTTGGTTCACACACTTTTGTTTTGTTTGTCTGGTTGTTGTATTCCTTATATGGTCAAGCTTTTTAAATTGTGGATCATTTTGAACCTTGTCACAGCGACAATTATATGAAATCCCTCATGAATTTTATAGGAATTTTCATTGTGAAAAGGTTCCAATTGGTTGATAAATCAGAGTGCTTGACTGTGCGTTACCCTTGCTCTCCAAGTGTCTACAATTTATATACTTATTAGCTCCTATCTCTAGATGTTTATGCAACTTATGTTGTTAATTTGTATAATCATATCTGACATTAGGTAATTTAGTTTTATCCCGATTTCTAATTTTTAAACACTTTCGCTTTATCTTTACATTCATCTATACTATATGATGCAGAAAATGACCTACTTTAGTCGTTATATATATGTATATAGCTATAAAATTTACATGAGCTAAGATGAAATACCGATAAGAGTTGAACTTATCCGCATTAGCCCTTAGTCGCAGTCGGCGGATTTTCAATTAAAACAGACAAAGGTACCTACTTAATAGCAAGAACGACACCACCCTGGCGGTGGGATCCTGAAAAAAAAAACCCTCTTGCGCGGCAAGCCGCTTGTGCGTTTAACTAAATGTGCGCACAACCTCGTAGGTAAAGGTACAGTCAAGTGTAAAAATATGAGTGCATATAACTTACTCAAAAATATGTCCCATAGTTCTTAGTTTGCTGACTTATTAAGAGCTCTGGGACATATTTTTAACCGACTTCAAGATTTCAAAAGGAGGAGGTTATCAATTCGGTTGTGTTTTTTTTTTAATGTTTGTTACTCCATAACTCTGTCATATCTGGACCGATTTTGAAAATTCTTTTTTTGATTGTAAGTATATACATACAGATTGGTCCCGTTTTTGTCAAAACGCAGTTCTGATGATGGGATCCATGAGGAATCGAGGGAACTCCTCAAATGTTAAAGGCTTACATATAGTGATTTTAGTATTTATATCAACAAATCAAGCACTTACATTTTAAAAAGTGACATTTGATGAAGTGGAACTGCTGATGATGATCAGAACGGAACTCTTTAATGACGCATAGTTCACGTTTGGCGATTTGTCCTCTTCTTTATGTTTGTTAAGCAACTTAAGTTTTTAAGACATATTTTTGTCAAGCTCGAGTTCTGATGATGAGACCCATGAGGAACCGAGGGAACTCTTCATATGTGAAAGGCATACATATTGTGATTTTTGTATTTTCATCAACAAATCCAGCATTTACATTTAAAAAAGTGACATTTGATGAAGTGGAACTGCTGATGATGATCAGAATGGAACACTTCAATGACACATAGTTCACGTTTGGCGACTTGTTCTCTTCTTTATGTTTGTTAAGCAACTTAAGTTTTTTGAGGCATATTTTTGTCAAGCTCGAGTTCTGATGATGAGACCCATGAGGAACCGAGGGAACTCCTCAAATGTGAAATGCATACATATTGTGATTTTTGTATTTTCATCAACAAATCCAGCATTTACATTTAAAAAAGTGACATTTGATGAAGTGGAACTGCTGATGATGATCAGAATGGAACTCTTCAATGACACATAGTTCACGTTTGGTGACTTGTTCTCTTCCTTATGGACCCAGACCCAAACTTGGACCCGGACTCGGACCCGGGTCTGGACATGGACCCCAACTCGGATCCGGACCCGGACCGAACTCTGACCCAAACTTGGACCCGGACAGCTGGACACGGACCCGGACTCGGATCCGGACCCAGACCCGGACACGGAAATGCTACTAGAAATTAGGTTAGGTTAGAACGATGACCTTACAGAAACGAAATGCTATCAGAAAAGTAGGTTAAGTTAGGTTAGAACTCAGAAACGAAATGCTATCAGAAAAGTAGGTTAAGTTAGGTTAGAACTGCGACCCTTACAAAAACGAAATGCTACTAGAAAAGTGGGTGGTTTTACCTCCTTTTCTACATTATTAGGCAATATTATAATAATTAGGCAATTAGGCAAAAGATGGATTAGGATAATTAGGCAAAATATGCTGTCTTTTTCATTTCATTGTCTGGAATCTAAGAATGCACCATCAAATAATAAGTAAACTTTCAGCGGCATCCCCCATTGAAGTCGGTTTTTTTTTCTTAAAAATTATTGATTATAATGTGTGCACCCATATTTTTACACTCGACTGTACTTATGTCGTATGGTAATGTAAAACCAAAGATTCGTTTACATTGATTGTTTATGATATGGCAAATCGAGCTTCCAATTTACAGGTAATAAGCTAAGCCTCCGTAGATTATGTAAACCTGGTTGTCAAACGTTAACGTTTGAAAATTCAGTTACCACACAATGTATGGCGCCGTCAGCGCCATATCCTTCAGTTCAGCTATCGAATTTGCAGGGGGTCGATTTTTTCCTAGACTGTTACAAATCAATGAATCTTTGCATGTAGGCACCAGCAACGGTTAGTAACAACTTTGTTTCTTTTTCTTATGGCCGCCCTTCTGTGTAGGGAAAGGATCTCACCGTATTTTTCAAGCAAAAAAAGATAATGTTCTGCATTAGTTTCGTGTTTGCAATATTAATGCCGTCATAAGTAGTACCTCATAAGTAGGCACTTAAGCTGTATAAGCAAATATGTATGTACCATTCTAAACCAAAAGGGTACTTCTTGTTGGTTGTCAAAAAGGCGCTATTTCAATATAGTTTCAATTTGGAATCAACCTTATCGACAACCGACAATGTGGTACCTTTTGGTTGAAACTTAAACATTTAGGACAAAAGCTCTGATAGCTTACGCTTAGTTGTGTTATTTTAGCGAATGATCTCGTATGTATAGGGCGCGACGATCAAGACGGACGAAGAGACGGGGAAGATCGTGATAGCGCGCGTGATGCACGGTGGTGCGGCGGACCGGTCGGGGCTCATCCACGCCGGCGACGAGGTCATCCAAGTGAACGGCATCACTGTCGAGAACAAAACGCCCGCCGACGTGCTCGCCATTCTGGTACCTACACATACACACCACAACCACGTACTGCGGCGCAGGCGCAGCGGTAGCACGGTCGCATTTTTATCGCTTGTCACCATGCCTGTCACGCTCTAACAAGTATGTGGGTGCGAAAGTGACCATGCTGGCCCGCTGCCCTATTTATAATCAATAGACCATGCAATATATCCTCGTTTTTAGGGTTCCGTACCCAAAGGGTAAAAACGGGACCCTATTACTAAGACTCCGCTGTCCGTCTGTCCGTCCGTCTGTCTGTCTGTCACCAGGCTGTATCTCATGAACCGTGATAGCTAGACAGTTGAAATTTTCACAGATGATGTATTTCTGTTGCCGCTATAACAACAAATACTAAAAACAGAATAAAATAATCACAATGTAGATTCTTATAAATTGACATTAATGTAATTTGTACTGTAATCATATGTTGTGAAATAAATATATCTAATCTATAAATATTTAAATGGGGCTCCCATACAACAACCGTGATTTTTTTGCTGTTTTTTTCCGTAATGGTACGGAACCCTTCGTGCGCGAGTCCGACTCGCACTTGGCCGGTTTTTTAATTTACGGGAATCGCAGTTTTTCTTTGGCCAATAAGATTTACCGGTGGTAAGATAGGTTAATTAGGCGATTTTTAACCGACTTCAAGATTTCAAAAGGAGGAGGTTCTCAATTCGGTTGTATGACTTGTATGTAATAGTATTTTCATCAACAAACAAAGCATTTGTATTCAGAAAAGTGACATAAATTGAAGTGGAACTGCTGATGATGATCAAAACGGAACTCTTCAACGGCGCATAGTTCACGTTTGGCGATTTGTCATCTTCGTTATGTTTGTTAAGCAAGTTAGGTTTTTAAGCCACATTTTTGCCAAGCTCGAGTTCTGATGATGGGATCCATACGGAATCGAGAGAACTACTGAACTCTCATATTTTTTACTTTTCATCTAAAAACCAAGCATAAATTAGCATTTACCTAAATAGTGCTATTTGTTGAAGTGGAACTGTTGACGCCACGCCATACGATGAAGACCAGAATCGAACTCCTCTACGACAAAAGATTTTTAAGATGTACTATGGTTGTAATAGTAAAGTACCTACATTGTGCAACGAGGGGGGTAAGGGAGATTTTGTAAACGCTGGCTGGAGGGAATTAAAGACTCGAGTTTACAATATTCTTACCCCCGGAGTTACACACAATGTTTTTCATCACACTTGCGAAGCAGAAAACTAAATTTTAAGCGAAATAGTTATTATATACGGGTGACATTTTAAATATTCGTCCGCCATATAGTCATTTTTTCAATTTCTTGACAGGTTAGGCATCGAAGGCACAGACCTTCGGCATTCAGCCACAATTTGAAAATTATGTAAAAATATTTTAAACGACTATTAAATTAATCAAATTTTAATATTTTTAAACATAATCAAAAATATTAAATTATACTTATACGTCAGTATTTTATAAGTAAAACTCCCTTATTCCTCGTCTTTAACCAAAGTATTTTACTTATAATTAATTAGTGACATAACTAAAAAAGAAAGCTGTAACACCTTAGGGAGTTATGTTGTTTTTTCACAATATATAACTCCCGCGGGATAATATAGGCCTATTCTATACCCTCAGTACATCTTCATGAAATAAGATCTTTTTCGAGCAAGTGTGATGAAAATAATATAAGGGCATTTCAATTTCAAACTGTTTTGTGAAGTCTGTTTTTTCTTATAAAGTCGCCGCTTACCATGCTACGCCAAATTATATCTAAAGCCTGGCCAGGAATATATGATCATTGTCAAGAAGGTCAGTGTAGTATGAAAATAATTCGTTCCAGAGAAATTCCGCAACATGGCGCGTGATCATATATTCCTGGTCAGGCTTTACCTATCTATGACTGCCTGTTAATATTCGTAATTGTGGATATCAGTTTACATCATTATTCGTTTACAGCAAAGCTCGGAAGGCACGATAACTTTCAAACTGGTGCCGTCCTTCGGCAAGGGTGGTTCGCGGGAGAGTAAAGTGAGAGTACGGGCCCTGTTCAATTACAGTTCGGCCGAAGACCCCTATATCCCTTGCAAGGAAGCAGGGCTCAACTTCAAGAAAGGTGACGTTTTGCACATCGTATCACAGGATGACGCGTACTGGTGAGTTGGAGCAGTATTAAATACTAAATGGTGTTATATAGACAACGTTTTATTCAAACATTAATTTTTTCCCAATTTTTTAGTAAATTTTCCTTTTAATGTGTTATCGTTTTAGGTGGCAAGCGCGTCGGGAGGGGGAACGGATCATGAGAGCCGGGCTAATACCATCGAGGGCCTTGCAGGAAGGTCGGATCATCCATGAAAGGCAAACCGACCCACAGACAATGGAAGGTACATAATTAAATATGTATTATTATTCATATAAGGCAACGCTTAGTCATGTCGTCGAGGACTTCTATTCTATGATGTAGCCATGAAGCCATGCGATTGTCGTGTTATTAAAACTGGCGCCGACTACGCTGCTTTAATTATTCAAGATATATTTAGAGTAAAACACAAATTTCTCCAGGATGGTACACATTTTCCAAGATGGCTGCGATTCCTCGAGGTCCCCAAATGTCAAATAGTGTGGACATGAAAAAGAGACCTTTAATTAACATACATACCAAATTTCATATCTTTGGAAGGATTTCGAGGTGAGACTTAATCCGATTGTGCTATTATACCTTATACCTATTATTACAATGTCGTTTGAGACATGGTAAAAGTTTCTACAATATAATTTTATATGTTAAAGATAAGACAAGATAACTGATTGAATTTAAAACTTCTGCCTGTCGCATTATCAAACACATAATCATATTATTTATATTATTTATCTCGCTTGCGAAGCTTGTTGGCCTTTTTACACACTACCTGGAGGCCTTCCGCGAACATCGAAATTCGAAGATCATCTACAATCTGTTCCTACTTGATGATTTGTCGTTTGCGGCGTTGATATTTTTGGACGTCACTGTCCTCGTAGTGAAGCATTGCTTTCTATATCTAGCCATCTGTATTTATTCGCTTGGTGCCACTTGCACCATCCCACTAACCCAGGGTTAACCGGTTAAACCGTTAACCCAGTGTCAAATTGTACTGGTAACCATGGTAACTCCAGGTTTAACCGGGTCACCCGGGTTAGTCCTTAGACTGTTTAGTTTAGATCTTCGACACTGATATTAGGCTTGTGTTTTGCCTCTAGCTATTGTGATGTATTGTGTGTATGATGATGATGATGATCAAAGGCGTCGCCAGCCGATGGACTAAGGGAGGACATATCAAGTTGATATCGCAGGAGCGGAGGGGAAAAGGGGCGTATATTTTATGTAATATTTGATCTCCAGGGCGAGCGCGCGAGCCCCCCCCCCAGTTACTCTGTACTTAATCTCTGTATGCCTTTGCCTAATGAGCAGTCACCGGAATTATTATGGCATTTTTGAGTTCGGGAGTTCTCATTTATCGATACAATGTTGAACACAAAATATTAAAAAGTCATAATAGTTAATGGATAATTAATTGTAAAAGAAGTAATGTAAGCAGATATTAAGATGAAAAAAATTTGACTACTTATTTCTTTCATAAAGAATCTAATGGAATATTCGTAATAAATAAAACAGATTTTAAACGTGAAATTGAAAAAAAAAAACGGAACTATTATTATTATTATATTAAGTTTTCATTGTTGTTATTGCACATCTCTATTTCGCATTTTAAACTACTCAAAAGTTATCTGGCAGAGATCGCTCTTTAGCGATAAGACCGCTTGTTATTTACCTCTACTTTTAATATGTTGTATTTTACACTGTATTGATATAGGTATATCGAAAGTCGATAAATGAGAAGTCCCTAATGACAGTTCAAGCTGCCACGAGAGTTCCGGCCTCTGCTAATGAACATCGTTATGGAGGAAAGGGCATCTGCCTTCCTCTACAAAAATAGTAGCCAAATGTAAGGCTAACATAAAAATGAATTTTCCCATTAACAATTTACACCAACTTCTCTTACATAAGCCGTCTACTGCCGAAGCCCTAGGTATAACCCGATCGTACATACCTTCTAAGATACAAGAAACTCGTATAAATGGCCCTTAAGGCAAAAGTGGACAACGGCTCGGGAACACTTCTACATGCAAACGTAGTCCCCAATTTCCTCTCCGAATATCAACATTTAAAAAAAATATTTTGACACAATTAGATGTATATTAATTAATCACGGCTATGCCCCTTTGTTTGTATATTATTTTTGATTTTCAAACCATTTAATTAAAAAAGTTAGTAGCATTAATTTTTGCATTAGTTAGTAGCATTATTAATGTCCTATATTTATATAATAAAGGAGTCGAAAAAAGTCAAACGAAGGGGCATAGCTATGGTAATATACCTACAGCAAATTGTGTAAAAATGTTTACTATATATAATGTCAAGATCCTGGTGGAAAATGGGGAATGCGTTTGTATGGAGGAGGGGTCGTCAATCCCCGGCCCCCGAATGAAAGCGATGGTTGCGAACAGGAAAGCCGGCGCTGTGCAGCCCGACGGGCGGCGCCGGGGACTGCGCGCCGCAGACGCCCTGCTCGCCGACGCCGACCGGCACCGCGCTGCTGCCCTGCAAGTCCGTGCCCAAAGTCAGGAAGGTCATATACGACATCACGGAGAACGATGACTTCGACCGCGAGGTATTGCCAATGTTGGATACGTTTTTATAGCAGCCAAGCGACAAAGTTTGTTAGAAAAACTGTTGTACCACGTTCAATTAACATGTTTGGTGGATGACCCATTATGGAAAGGGCTTATAACTACCGGAAAATGCATGGTTTATTAATTTAAATGCCACAAGAGCGTAACCATGGCAACGTCTGACAAAAGTTGATTCACCCATAAGGTATGTAGTCTAGGACAAACCTGTGCCTCGAGTTTGGTAGCTGATGTTTATGGCGCGTACGTGTCAATATTATATACTTTATGAATAAATCTTTAACCTGAAGCAATAAGTGCAAAGAATAATGCTATAAATAGTGCTATTTAGAAAGTAGTATATTTTATTAAAATTGTTGTTGAAATGAAACCGTAAGCCTGGACATAACTCTAATAAATATTTTAATGGCGCGAAAGAGTCTGAGGTCTACATACAATAAAATTTTCTCAAACATACTCCAAAATGTATGCGTTAATGTCACGAAATGAAGAAAGACATGAAGTTGCTCATTTATGGTTCCTTACATTACTTCTTGACCTAGGCCAAGAAGTAATGTAGGGAGTTAGTATGAAACGTACATTATTGTCCGCTGCTCTAACTTTTTAAATTTGCTCACTAAGATTAGACTGACAAAGGAATGATTACATACAGCCAACGACCACGCTCTCTGTAAGCATACTTGCGACATTAAAAAAAATTTTTTTTTCGTTCCCTTCTGACCATTTGAATTTACATTTGAAAAAAAAACCCCAAAAAAAAAAAAAAAAATCTTTAAATGGCTGTATCTCCTAAACCATGCGTCGTAGCGCTAAAAAAATAAAATTTTCGTTCCCCTTTAAGAATCCCCAAAATAATACACAAATAACACAATGATAATCAAAAAATAAAAAAAATCTTTATAGGGCTGTATCTCAAGCCATGCGTCGTAGCGTAAAAGTAATAAAATTTTCGTTTCCCTCTAGGTGCCCTCAATTTATATTTGAAAAAAAAAAGAAAAAAAAAGAAAAAATCTTTATAGGGCTGTATCTCCTAAACCATGCGTCGTAGCGCAAAAATAATAAAATTTTCGTTCCCCTCTAGGTGACCTTTTATTTATAGGGCTGTATCTCCTAAACCATGCGTCGTAGCGCAAAAATAATAAAAATTTCGTTCCCCTTTAAGGAACCCCAAAATAATACACAAAAAACACAATGAAAATCAAAAAAGATAAAAAAAATCTTTATAGGGCTGTATCTCATACACCATGCGTCGTAGCGCAAAAATAATCAAATTTTCGTTCCCCTCTAGGTGACCCTAGAAAGAAAAAAAAGAAACAAAAACAAAAAAAGTTTTTTTTTTCTTTTTATTTGTATCTCCTAAACCGTGTGTCGTAGCGCAAAAATAATCAAATTTTTGTTCCTCCTCGATACTCCACGCACTGAATAACCTATCACATTACGACATAAAACAATCATCATCATCATGTTTGTATTATTATTTCATTGCATATTTGAGAAAAGCACTATACATACCTCGGCGTAAAAAGGGGTTGGCGGCCTCTTAACTATTCTATTCGGCCGGAAACCCCTTACTTCACGGCCTCTGTAGTAATGTACTATTGTAGGTGATACCGACATACGAGGAGGTGGCGCGGCTGTACCCGCGGCCGGGGCTGGTGCGGCCGCTGGTGCTGGTGGGCGCGCCGGGCGTCGGCCGCAACGAGCTCCGCCGGCGGCTCATCGCCACCGACCCCGACAAGTTCGTCACTCCCGTACCGTGTGAGTTACTCAAGGCCCATACAATCATATTCCGGCCGTGCACGTTTGTCGCTGACTCTGACCGACCACAGTGGCTCTGTTAGATGTAATGTAGACCTCGCAAACCACCATGAACTGCGCGTTTTGACATTTTTCGAAATACTGAATCGAGAAAAAAAAACCCTTTAATTATAGAACCATCTCACAAAATTTTACTACAATTGGCAGAGAAATGCGACCTACAGAGGAGAACATAGCCAGATAGACGGAAAGACATATGAAAGCATTTTTTTGCCCATGCTGAGACGGAGACCTTAGGCTAGGTTCACACGGCCACGTCCTGCACGTTTTTCCACGTATTCGATTTTAAACGTACAACCAGTCGGGTATTCACACGGTAGATTTTCATGCGTTTAATAACCGTTTTTACGCCGAATAGCGACAGTTTTCACGCAGTTGTCGCAGTGGGCAGACGTCTGAGATGGATCCACGCTTCATCGTACTTTTATATTTGTATCGATGGCGACAAAGATTTCGCCGCCGACAAAACAGAAGGTTTTGGGTACCTACATCCCATAAATAAAGAATCAGTGCGTAATAAAACGTTTGAAAATTGATTCGCATAACTTAGGAACGATGAAACAAAGTTTTTCAATTACTTTCGGATGTCCATTGAAAGTTATGACAATTTATTAAATCGACTGGAAAATTCATCATTACTGAAAAAAAATACGAATATGCGGATGCGGGACCCCAAAAGTTAACGTGCGTTCCCGCCAAAAGTTACTCTAGTACTATAGACGCATTCGGTTGCTATTCGATAAAAAACGTATAACATCGTGCCGTGTGAATGAAACAGAACTATACTACGCGCCACTGCAAACCGAATACGTTAAAGTTTATTCGATTTGCTTGACAAGTCCGGTGAGTGCGTATAAAGAATGTACGTTTTTTTGCAGTACAAACGCCTTGTGAATGGTTCTATGAACAAAGTATGCGCCACTATTTATCCGTTAAGACGTATACTGCAAAAAAACGTGCAGGACAATGCCGTGTGAACGAAGCCTTAGGCTTCCGTTACCGTCATCCTCGAGATGCGTTTCGACACCGACGTGGCGAGGCGCGGCTGGTACTAATTCCTAACTAACCTCACACATGTGTACACGGAAATAAGTTACAATTCGAAGCGTTTTCTTAGACAAAAAGGTTATCTGTAGAAAGCCATAGAGTAGAGAACATTTATGTCTAACCACAGCAAACAAACTTTTCAATTTTTACCTTTATTTTTTTGGAAAACGGTATATTCCCATTTTAGAGCAATTCGGAACAACACATTGAATGATTGTTGCAAAAAATAATAAAAGCTATTCTACCCGTCATACAAAACTATTTTTTAAGGACCATCGTTGGGAATGTCATTTTGACAGTTTCCTTTCCCATTGTTAGTATTATTACGCTACTCTTAACAAAAACTTAAATCAATATTCCTTCAACCACACAGACACATCCAGACCACCAAAGGCAAGCGAGCAGAACGGCAAAGAGTACATGTTCGTGACGCGAGAAGCGATGGAGAAGGACATCGCGGCCGGCAAGTTGATCGAGCACGGCGAGTACAAGGGCAACCTGTACGGCACCACCGCGGAGAGCGTCGAGACCATCATCAACTCAGGTGAAGCACGGCGCGCGGCGATAGTGCCCATCAGCGCTAGCTAACACTTATTGATAGTAGAAGAGATGTAATACATACATTTTAAGAAAAATCTTGGCTCCTCTACATCAGCTGTTGAATTCCAATCACGAATTACAGAATCAATGAATCTGTGTGCTGTCTACCTTGACTTGTTATGTTGATTAGTTCTCGTTTAATTCGGTATGGGCTATTCCCACCTGTTACCACCCAATTGTTTCCACTGGTTGTAATCGGGTCACCTGGAAACAACTAAGAAAAAATGCCCGGTAGACCGGTAGTTATCAAACACCTAGCTAGATAATTATGAAGCGGGAATGTTGTACGTCGACTGGACAGGTGATTCAGTAAACTATGTGTGTAAAAATTACTAATTTTTTTGCTGTTCGGGGCTGTAAAAAACAGATAGAATTATTAGAATGAATTAGAATTAGTGTAGTATTATTTCATACTTGTACCGATATAATTAGTTAGTTTTAGAGCAGTTAACTGAGTCCGCTGTCGACGGAAAAATACAACCCACCCTATATTTATGCATAGAGTAACTTATACTAGAGCGGTACTGTCATAGTCAATTTTGTAACCCCAGTAAATTCACTGCCATCTGTCGACACACTTAAAACTAAAAATGAAGATTTATAAAAATACGATAAAATATATTTAAATATGGATAAAAAAAATTTATTTGCATTCATTATTTTTATGATTTTGACCCATGTTCTTTCACTGATATTCGTTAAAATTGTTAAATAACAAACGAAACCGTCAACGCCATCTATACGACAGTAGGCCAAAGCTAGTAGCGCCCTCTGAACGAGAATCAAATTTTCTTGATTTTCGAGGCACGTTTTTTCCTGAGACTGTATCCATCTATTACGGAGTTATATCTATCTTTGATTTATGTAAGTATTTTGTCAGTAAGGATTCAACTTAAAAACATTTTTGGTAGTGCCCACCGAAAATAAATATCCCACTAGTTACCGCCACAGTGAGATGGCGGTAGGTAACAACTGGGAATTATTTTTAGGGTACCGTACCCAATCGGTAAAAACGGGACCCTATTACTAAGACTCCACTGTCCGTCTGTCCGTCACCAGGCTGTATCTCATGCACCTTGATAGCTAGACAGTTGAGATTTTCACAGATAATGTATTTCTGTTCCGCTATAACAACAAATACTTAAAAGCACGGAACCCTCGGTGGGCGAGTCCGCATCGCACTTGTCCGGTTTTTTCAGTTGTTACCACTGGGAGACGATGTTACTCACGTCCGCAGGAATTGCCACTAACACCCTGCACGTGTCCCCTGGGTGGCGCTAATCGAGTAACAACCTTTCGGCTGCTGTACCTGTTGTCACTGATCAACCTCGAACCGCGAAGTCTTGTACAAAATTTTGACTAAAACATAACGTTGATATATTACTACTCCAAGAGACTCACACCAAGGATGAGCAAAACTTGAGTTAAGAGGGAAAATCCCAGGGTACAGTCTGGTTGATGCACTAAACCACCCCAAACATGATATAGCAACCTATTTTAAAATTTGGAGTATCGCTCGCAGACGTATCTGCATGTTAAAAAATTGAGTATAGCAACCTATGTCAAACAGGGAATATCGAACATCGTGGTTGTGCCGCAAATACCAAACCCGAACTACTATATCTCGGTAATTAAAGCACAAGAGATGACCATAGCAAACATCTATAAGCCTCCTACCAACTCATGGGGAGATGGCCTACCGATTTTGCCGCACCCCTATGTATACGCTGGTGATTTCAATAGCCATCACACCACCTGGCGTTATGACTACAACGACCTAAATGGCTCCGCACTCAACCAATGTGCGAAAGACAACAACTACGAGCTAGTCTTCGACGCAAAAGACAAAGGCTCATTTAGATAAGCCAAATGGAGAAAAGAGTACAACCCGGACCTAACCTTTGTCTCTCGAGATAGTACAGGCGCTCCTCTTCCCTCCACAAGGAAAATACTCACAAACTTCCCAAATAGTCAACACCGTCCAGTTCTACTAGAGGTCGGCAACCAGATCCCATTAGTACAGTCCATGCCTTTACCAAGATGGAATTTCCAAAAAGCGCAGCTTGATAGGTTTGCAACATACATTGACCACTCCATCAGATGGATTCCGCCAAAAGCCGAAAACTACGAGAGATTGGTCGGTTTAGTCATTTCCGCTGCCAAAAAGCACATTCCCCGAGGCTTCCGAAAAACGTACATACCTGGGTGGACCAAGGAAAGCGAGAAACTTTACCAACAGTACAAAGAATCAGGCGATCAGGAAGTAGGACGTCACTTACTACAATCACTGGACCTCGAACGGAAGAACAAATGGGTAGCCACTGTTGAAAAGCTTAACTTCAAAACATCAAGCAGAACAGCGTGGAAAGTGCTTAATAAACTTACAGGCAAAACTGGGCCAAGAAATCACAATGACTCTCAAAAGCTTACGGACTCCATAGCAAACCACATTGTAGAAACATCACGTGTACGAGGAGACCGTGCCGCTACTAGAAACATTAAGATGCTTGCCAAAAAACTCAGATACCGTCCCACATGATGACGTAAATCTGTCCAGGTCGTTTTCAATTGATGAAACATCTGCCGCAATCAATCAACTTGCCTTAGGTAAAGCAGCAGGGCAGGATGGTATCTATAATGAATTTATTAAAAACCTCGGCCCTAAATGTGTAAAATGGTTAGCGGCTTTCTTTTCCGATATTCTAGCTAGAAACAAACTACCCCCAGCATCCTCAAACCCGAAAAACCTGCTTGTGACGCAAAGAGCTACAGACCAATTGCCTTACTCAGCTGCATGTACAAACTACTGGAAAAGCTACTGGCGTTAAGGATAAGCCCGCTTATCGATAAAATTGTTCCTGTGGAGCAAGCGGGATTCAGAAGTGGTCGTAATTGTGTTGATCAAGTCCTGTCTCTTACGTCACATATAGAAGCTGGGTTTCAAAGGCAACTAAAAACTGTGGCCGTCTTCGTGGACCTATCCGCAGCTTATGATACCGTGTGAAGACAAGGGATGCTATTTAAGCTATTGAAGGTTTTGCCCTGTTTGTTCAACATTGGCGCCGCTACTGTTTAACCTCTACACATACGACTTACCGAGCACGTCCTCCAGAAAATTCGTGTATGCTGATGATATTTCCCTAACAAAGCAGCACAAAACGTTTAAGGTATCTGAGGAACAACTCACAAGTGACTTGGTTACAATAAATAACTACTTCATAACGTAGAGATTAGTACCAAACGCTAGCAAAACTGAAGTATCGACATTCCACCTACACAACCAAATGGCCACTTACTGCCCCAAAGTCACTTTTGACGGTAGAATCCTTGGATACAACCCACAGCCTAAATATCTTGGCGTCACCCTGGATCGTTCGCTGACATATAAACCACACCTGAGCAAGTTAAATAAAAAAACTCGTAACTCGCAACAACATCTTGCACAAGCTTACAGGCACGTCTTGGGGAGCTAGCGCAGAAGTACTGCGTACAAGTGGGCTTAGCCTGGTGTATTCAGCAGGAGAATACTGCGCCCCAGTTTGGCTGAACAGTGCCCACACAGACAAGATCGACGTCCAGTTGCGTAAAACTATGCGCTGTATATCTGGCAATATACAATCAACCCCCGTACAATGGTTGCCAGCTCTGAGCCACATACCTCCTCCCCACCTTAGAAGGCAACAGGCACTACTAAATGAAGCTAACAAAATAGCTAGAAACCCAGATCTACCGGTTCACCAGGAGTTTATGTGCCCGCCTCGCCAGCGTCTGAAATCCCGACATCCGCCCTACCAGACAGCACAGTACCTGATGGAAAAGCCGTTCAATATAAAATCAAGCTGGAAAGACGAATGGACAGCAAATCCACCCAGGGCTAATGTTTTAAACTATGACCCCAAGCAAAAGCCATCTGGTTTTTCGGACTCTAGACGGGATTGGTCTAGAGTCCGAAAAACCAGATGGCTAGGCCCAAAAGGCAAAAGAAAGTGGGGAAGACCAAAGAAAAGATGGGCCGATGACATAATAAACACAGCAGGAAAAAGCTGGATGTATACGGCAAAGGACAGGGAAAGATGGAAAAGAATGGAGGAGGCTTTTACCCTCAGAGGGGCCACATAACAAAGACAGTTATAGATAAAGTATAAATTGAAAAATATATTGTTAGGTGGAAAATAAAGCTGTAATAATAAAAAAAGACGGGATTGGTGCCAGCTGAATAGGCTCAGAACCGAACATGGACTCTGCGGAGATACATGTTTAAGTGTGGCTGGCGAAACTTACCGGCGTGTGATTGCGGAGCTCCAGTGCAGTCTATTAAATACATAATCTACGACTGCTCCAAGAGGAAACATACCGGAGCTACCCTGGACCTGATCTGCCCTGATGTGAACGCAGCCCCATGGGTGAAGAAGCTAGATGTTAAATTATACTAGTAGTACCTACTCAATAAGCAATTAATTATTATATATGCGATAAGTTTATTACTTTAGTTTATTACTGGGAACAGATGAGAAAAGAATCTCAATAGTTAGGTACTTTATTTTTTCTTTATTTAGGATTACCAACAGATAATACAACTTGGTGGTAATAAACCTTTGGTACAGGTTGCCCTGTACACTTGAATAATTGACCTCACACGCCCTCTTTGAACGTGTGGTGCAGGTCGCGTGTGCGTGCTGAGCCCGCACTGGCAGGCGCTGAAGATGCTGCGCACGGCGCGGCTGCGGCCCTACATCGTGTTCGTGCGCCCGCCGCCGCTCGACCGGCTCGCCGCCTCGCGCGCCGCGCACCACGCGCGCTCCACCTTCGACAAGGAGAGCTCACGCGCCTTCACGGTATGCCCCCCGAGTTGTACCTATGCCGACTTAGGACCACTTGCACCATCCGCACTTGACAGACTGATCAACCTCCCCGCCGCGCCGCGGCGGTTTACTATGAAACTTTCCATACAATACAATTTAGCGAACTCTTACCGTGATAAACAGTTTGGTGCAACCAACCCTTAGGCTAGGTTTACACGGCGTAAATTTTTCCCATATACCCCGTATACGGGATTTTATCGTATACCCTTTTTTTTTTTTTTATAGAGGGGAAAATGCTTTTCGCATACCACCCAGGCGCGGGGACGGGCCTGGGATGGTTATGTGGGACTCCCGTATAGGCTCATGGGACCCACGGTTTACCCACTAAAAACCCCTCTTGACCGCCTCAGGGCTATAAGGCGAGGCCACAGGAACACTGGAGCACTCTTCCGCAGCATTTTATCGTATACCCTGCCTGCACCAATCCGTCTGTCACCGTTAAAACGCTACATTTTACTTAATGTATGGGCAATAAGGTCGTGTACACATATTTTGGCACTGTTTCGTATCGATATTTTCAGACGTTACTATATGAATTTCCATAGTTCACCCCTGAATGACGTTGATCAGTCCGCTAATTGTAGTCGGTGCAACTGTGTTGTACCTACTTAGTTTAACAATAACATAGGGTCATTGCGCTAGTTTTCATCCAGCTCTAGTTTTCGTCGACTTGACGAAATTTGAATATAAACCTACATTGCAATTTGGACTTATTGCAATCCTTAATGTCTAAATAATATATCTATTTACATAAAAATGATATTTCGCAAGTAGCAAATTAAAAATAAATATATTATTTGCTAATCCGTCAAGTGGTCGTAAACTAAAACATGGACGGAAACTAGCCTAGTGCAATGACCACGCATATACCACGGTTTCGCTGAATTAGACGGTGCTGCACGGCACAATAATTCTTTTGGAACTGGATTGTAGTTACCGCCCCCGATAATTAGTTAATTGGTTGTCTGGAAGTGATCACTTCTTAGCGAGAAGACCGCCTGCGCGCACATTTCGATTGCGAACTTATTTTGTTGTCAAGCCGTCGCGTGCGTACGAGGCGCAATGTTCTTCAGTATACATGAGAATAATGCCTCAACACTGTAAAAAAGGGTTTTATAAATTTCAGACATAACTGGTTTTTGCAAAGTGCCTTGGTGAAAACTAGCTTTCACTATTTATTCGAAATTGATTTCAGCTAAGTAATACTAGTTTTGACTAGAGAAGACGCGTTTTCACTAGTTAAAACCAAATTCAACAAATAAGTGCAACGACGAGCGAAGCGTGAAGGTGCGTGTAAGGTTACCGTGACCGTGTTAGGTGAGCCGCGGCAGCAGTCGGGAGCGCCAGTACCGACTTTATATATTTTTCTCAAACATGCAATGAAATATCGTCCTTATTTGCGTCAAAACAGGCTTCAAAGTATCACGTTTCGGGCGGAACAACTCGAGAGAACTGTAAAGGAATTTCATACGAAATTGAAGGCCTAGGCCGGGAAGTTATTTTATTTTATTTTAATGTAAACATGGCGTTTGTGTGTGTGTGTGTGTGGAACAGGTTAAACAGCTGAATTATATTTTTTATTTTTTTTCTAGTGGCTGAATGGTTATCGGACCAAAAATATCCGCGTTAACGCCTATTACACACGAACTGCTGATATTAAGTATACTAATCTGTATAGCCCGCTCCATGCGGCGCGAAGCCGCGAACGCGAGTGTGGAGTCGATTTCTCTTGATTAGCGAATGCTCGTGCGAATGGGGCCTAAGTCACCAGAGACCATAGACAATATTTAAAATCCTTTTTTGTTCTTATTTACTGACAATTTGGTTTGAACAACTATATCAGGTTGTGTATAATAACCCTAATAAGGTCTATTCGAACACTACACACGCGAAATACGCACGACTTCCGTAAAAAAAACATTATGTGGGGATTAGAGGGAAAATTAAAAAACTGTTGTCGAGTAGCTGGATTTTATATTTGTAATTGATATTTATAAATAAAATTTCAATGCGAGTTCCGTTGATAATAGCGACGAAAAAATTAATTGTACTCCGTCGCAATTGAGGGCGGAGGCAGAATTAGCAATTAGGTAATGACTTGTTGGCGCCAAAGTCGAAGGAGAAATTTGTTTTTTTTTTTGAGTGGTGTATTTCTTTATTTCATTGCATATGTTTGAGAAAAGCACTATACATGCCTTTCCGTGAAAAGGGCTTGCCCGGCGCCTGCAGTAATGTACTATTACTGCGGCGATACGGTATAATATTTTTCTCAAAAATGGACGGCAAAGTCGACGTTGCCGGTTAAAAAGTAGGTCGCGAAGTGCGTTGTTTATGGTCAGTCAAAATATTAAAAAGTTAAAAACATTGCAGTCTCGATTTCGGGACTGCAATGTTGCATACAAATTCTATTATTTGTCGAGTTCCAAACTTTTTAAAAGTTGAAGTGGCCATATCAAATGCAGGCATAGGTCCATTAAACAGCCAAACAGATGATCAGTACTTATAATTATAATGTTGGTACCGCGACTATTTAGGTGTCTCAAATAGGTAGGCGTATTTTTAGCAGAAAAATACACTTCTATTTTTAATTAAAAAAATAAAACGGCGGCAAAGCAAATCTTATTACTTTTTTCTGTGAAAATATATACATAAGAACGTTGCTTCTGTAAAATATTTCTATTATATTTGCATTTATTGCGCCATTTTTGAGAAAAGCACTATATATATTATGACTCGGCTGGAAGGCTACTTGCTGGCTTCGGATTCAATTAAACGGACTCCCAAGGTCGTCCGTTTAAATCAAATCCTCAGCCAGCAAGTAGCTACTTCCGAGCCTCGACAATAATGTACTATTGTTACGTGGATAATTACAGGAGGAAGAGTTGGCTGACATGATCCGGTCGTCGAACCGCATCAACTTCCTGTACGGCTACATGTTCGACGAGGAGATCGTGAACGAGGAGCTTGCGGGCGCGCTCGCGCAGCTGCTCAAGGCCGCCTGGCGCTTGCAGTCCGAGCCGCTCTGGGTGCCCGCCTCCTGGGTGCAGTAGACACTGCGCAACGATACCAATAGAAGGCTATCCTTATTCTCCTCGCCCATGAACGATGCTCCAGCGAATGCCTGTAAGGATACTGTTGTGCGAATTGACTATGTGCGAAGTTGGCGGTGCAAATACAAGCTACGCCAACGCACGACGTAGTGAAAATATGAACTTTCGTGGGACGACATCTTTATACTATTTGCCAGCTGCCAGCTATAAAATAAGCAATATTTCCCACACTCACTAGGGCGGCGCCACAGTCATGCACAAAGCTAATACGCTCGGAGCAGTTTTCATGGTCATCTAACAAAGCCCAGCTAGGGAATACTCCCGGGACTGAGATTCCCGGGAATTCTGGGTTCCGGGGCTGATTTTGTATAGAAAGCCAGTACCGGGAGCAAACCCTATGCTATGCCCAGCATTCTAGCAAAACATTGTTGTATACAGTTAACTAATTTGATCTCATTAACCTCATTCCCATTATTCTCATTAACTAATTTGACCCATTTTTATCCGCCGCAATTTATTGGTTCGAGCGCAGCGAGGACTAATATAGTCGAGGATAAAAAGGGACATTTATGCCTGAGTTATACATTCTGCTTTTCACTTCGAGTGTGAGAAAAATATACAGAAACATCCAATATTTTAGGTTATTTTACCATATTTATTCAAGACTAAAGTAAATTGTACTCGGTTGTGTCGGGGGCGCGGGACACGCCGGTCGGGAGCGCGCCGGTCGGGCGCGCCCCGGCAGGGCTAGTAGTTTGTATGGCAGATTTTGGACTTTATTGCTAAGTCAATAAGGGTCGTAATAGATGATTTTACTTTATGCTCTAGAACATAATAAGCAACTTTATGTCGTCTACGCACGACTTAAAGTCGTACTTTACGATCATGAGAAGTGAAATAGTTATTTACGATACAAGTGCGGAAAAGAGGAAATTCGAAACGAGTGGTGATAAATCGACACGAGTTGCGAATTACCTATTCGCACATGTATCGTAAAACGTTTTACAGTACATTTGGCCCTTTAAACTTTCGACATATGCACGAAAAGTGCACTTTACGCACTAGTGCGAGAAGGTAGCACCATATGTACTGTAAAAGCCATTGTGTGTGAGCGCAGCACGCGCCGTGCCACGCGCTAACACACAATGGCACACCGCTAACACAAAAGAGAAAATGCCTTTTGTTTAACAGATTACCGTCTTAAACGTAAAAATCATTTGTGAAGATGAAGATTATAATTATGTATAGTTATTGGCCACTACATAGTAATTGGCCTTTCCTAACAAATCAGAAAGAAACAAGTCAAAAGAAGTGTCATTGTTAAGAGTTGCCAATAACTATGGCAGTCATCCTACAATAGGACCTCGATTATGCGACTTAATTGGGGCCGAGATAAGTTCGGATAATCAAAAAGTTTGGATAATCGACAATCACAATTTTTGAGACAATATCAAGTAAAACAACATGTTTATACATAAAAACAGTTTAATGAGGGCTAACGCGTATGAATTCGCCGCTAGTTCGAACTGCAAATGTCACTTGTCACTTCAATGACTGACAGCTGTTCTTTAGTCTTTTGGACCACCATCAACAGAGGCGCCAAAACCGACATTGGCAAATTCACCCCGTGCAAAATTGCGGGGAGTAAAAGCCAGATAGGATAAAAAAAAAAAACAGAGGCGCCAACTGGTGAGCAAAAACACGATAGCCCTCATTCCTCTTCGAGAGCACGGGAACAACACCGTCCTCGAAACGTCGGAGGTACCTAAATTTAAAACTTAGTTTTACGCGATTCGCGAAGTCCCGTTTTAGTAAACAATAATGAGTAAAAATCGTGAAAGTTTAAATCAGTGCTATTAAAAACGTTCGATTAAACAAAACGCGTTTCAACACTTTACCTACATGCGTAGCTACCGCGAGCAGCAACTGCGCGCCAACGTTCCGATAAACTGAGTCAACATTCAGATAATTGAGGATAAGGCTCGGATAATCGGGGTTCTACAGTAATAACCAGAGGGCGGAATTGCTCATGGCAAAAATCAAACGTTAATAGAGTTGGAACGTTGAATTTTATCGACTTTTTCAGCTATCGATAAGTTCAGTCACCTTAAAAAAATTCCGGAAATGTGGATTATTAATTTTTTTCATGGAATGTTGCAACAAACGAGAGATATTATCAAATCTAGATAAAAACTATTATCGTTCTTTACCTCTTTAAACTCAGATGAATGTGTTTTGCTCGTTATGTGAGTTTCAACGCAATATTTTTTTGTTGCTTTAAGTGAACTTTACATTTAGAGCAGTATATTGTTGAGTTTTTTTCGTTGTAAGTAAGACAAGGATACTTCTTTATCAATTTGTTAATTCTTTTTCTTTTTGGATTAACCATTTTTTACAAACGTGAATTAGTTGCAAAAAGACTAGTGGCAGAAATGACAGTTAACTGCCATGCTATTTACTTTCAATCTAATCAAAGATGTCAAATGGTCAACTAGCTAATCAAAGGGGTTAATGTTAAAGTCAGAAATGTAAAAGGTGACTGGACTTATCGATAGCTGAAAAAGTCGATAAAATTCAACGTTCCAACTCTATTAACGTTTGATTTTTGCCATGAGCAATTCCGCCCTCTGGTAATAACATACTGAACACACAGTACGGGAATTTGAACACAAGCGACTCGTAATTTCCACAAATTCAGGTACCGTCAGTGACAATTCCTGTATAAGGTGACGCGTGAATGCTGGGTTTAAGGGTCCCCGGCAAGCTCGGTTCTCCATACAAAGGTAGTTACGCTCTCATTTTTAAACGAGTGGCTAGTTTATCTGTCTGTAATTAGTTTATGTAGCTTCAGGTACCATAGTTCAAAAAATACAGCGAATTTAAGTTTTTCATACAAAACTTGTTTTTGCTCTATTTTGTTTGTTTTATAAACTGGAGCTATATAAACTAATTACAGACCTAGATATATCCCATGTCATTGTATGTGCAAAGTTTCATTACAATCCAACACGTAGTATTAAAATAAGAACGAAACTCCGTTTGTACGAGCCGGCCGAGCTTGCCGGGGAGCGTCTCTATACTCGCTCAGTAGAACTGCGCAAATTACCGCTGTCGAACGTTGAGGGCACAACTCGAACACTATTAAATTTACTGTGTTCATTCATGTTATCAATCACTGGTTTATTTTACTAATCCTGTTTCCGCAATGGTGGAAAAATAGTTACTTGACCGTAAAAAGAATCGTTTGGCATATAGGTACCTAGAGGAATGTAGTGCATAATTGTTTTCCATCGTATTTTCTCGGAAACGTTCGTTTTTGTCAACGTTTGTTTTTGTGAAGTAGCAACTTCAATCAACCTCAGTAGGTACTTTTTGTACCGAGATTGACTGAAATAGCAAGACACATTCGTACGTTTCCGTGAACGATGGAAAATAATAATGCACTACATCTCTACCTAATAGTACTTATGCCAAATAGGCGCAAAAATATTTATATGGTAATTGGCCTAAGAGACACCACAAGGTTCACCAAAAATAATGAAAGAGTCGTGTCAAATCACTCATATCATATCACTCAGACCGTCCATGACAGCAAAATGGCGTCACTGAAAAGTGATATTATTAAAAAACATTTTAGAGTAGGTAATTGTTTATGACTCAAGCCCGAATTTAAGTAAACTTAAGTTTACCTGAGTATGCCTAGTATTGCCCAAGCCTTTTGGGCCCGAAAATTAAATCAATTTTAATTTGTATTCGGCGTTTACCCGTATACATCTATTAGGTCTACCCAACACTGGGAGGGTAATGTCAGAAGTGATGATGCAACACCTAGCATTACCCAGCCAGTGTTGGGTAGACCTAGATGTGTACGGTACGGGTAAATGCCGAATATAGATTAATGTTCTTTACATTTTCAGACTTTACCCAAAAGGCTCGGGTAATACTAGTTACATCAGGTTAAACTTGAGTTTAATTAACCTTCTAACATGACCCGTAACATGCATATCGACTAGTGACCGCCCCGGCTTCGCACGGGTAGTAAAAGTAAAGTGAAGCGTGATTTTCCGACATCCTTAGCAAACATCGTCATATTTCGACCAATTTACACAAAACCTTAACAAATTATACACGCAAACCTTCCTCAAGAATCACTCTATTGATAGGTGAAAACCGCATGAAAATCCGTTTAGTAGTTTTTGAGTTTATCGCGAACATACACATACACACAGTCAGACGCGGCGGGGGACTTAGTTTTATAAGGTGTAGTGATAGTGATACCAAATTGCAGGCTTATAAGCGCTTTAACGGCCACGGAGCAAAGCCTAGGACGGACAGATGGACAGACAGACTGACGGACATGGCGAAACTATAAGGGTTCCTAGTTGACTACGGAACCCTAAAAATTAGAACCAGTATGAAAAGGTTCGAATTATAAGTTTTATGAGTTAAGCCGGTGTATTTTATAGAACAACTGGGACTAAAAAGCTATCAGCGAGAATGGATTCGATCCAGCCGTTAGGTAGATGTTTTCCCCGGCCTGTCGGTAAAAGGATCTTATAGTGACATGTAAAAGTAAATCAAGACTTATCAGCTTTCATTGTAATCTTTTTGCATCATACCATTTCAGTAGGTATAATAACAAAACTTTTCAATACCTTTACGAATTTATCTTTCAGCTCCTAAATATTTTTTATGGTATATTATTTAAACTGAACAGGGATTTGTGTACTGTATGTGTTCATGTAGCTGTGCACAAGTACACTGATGGAAGTTTGCTTTTCCTTGTCCCTTGTATCGATCGTCTGTATTAGTGCTCATTTGTTTGTTTATGTGTGCGTCGCGCGACGTGTAGCGTGTAGGTAAATAAATGTAGAGAAACGATATTGCCAGAACAAATCTTATCGATCAATCTTCTATCCTTACATATTTTCTAGAGTAGTTTGTTGGCAGTTCATCGCTTGTTATAATACAATTTGAATAAACTCACAGAATAGGACCTTAGATACAGAACACCTATTATTGATCAATGATCATGTTACGTAAAATAATTTTACAAGACTCTTGTCCAGCCGTATGAATTTTAAAGTCTGTGAGGGATAATTAATGCATTTTTTAACAATAATAATAACGTAGTATAAAATAATTACCTTTTATAAACCCTTTTATTCAAGTTAGTGTCTTAGATTTTATTATATTACTTTTAGTTTTTACTATACCGAAGTTGTCATGTTACCATTGTGACCTGAATAGTTGTTATAGATTTAATGTGTAATATAAAGATGCAAAATTTAATAGATCAAAGTCGAAACATCAATCATTGACAATACAGAGGTATAAGCCAACAGGCAGTATCTCATTGTAATCGCTTCATATTTATTTGATACAATATTTATTTATACCAGAAACAGTATGGATGCAGATAATTAAGATATTGTATTGGTTCTTGTACGAGGTAACAGAAACCAAAAAAAATCTGTTTGACTTTTGTTTGTGTTGCTTAGGTAATGGTACTGGCTGGTATAAAATATTATATAACATTGTGTGACAGGAACAACATGATAGGTGGCTTTCCATCACAGAAGGGTCCTTATGCTTCAAGTGAAATACGGACGTTTCCATCTGAAATTCCAACAGTAGTTCTGATATAAACGTCAATACATAGTACATCAGCTATCTTTTTCGGTACTTTCATAGTTAATGAACTTCAGTAATATGTACCTGGTTAAGTGGAACCAACGCGTGGCGCTCGAGTACGACTCACACAACTTATTTGTGTAAAAAGTATATACGAGAAATCCATGTTAAGGTTACTAAATATGTGGCACTTTTGTATGAGTTGGGCCGCGAGAATATTTTAATCTAATAAGACCACTAGAGACCTATTATTTGTGTTAGTTATATAACAAATAGGTACATAAATACTTAGCCAGGGCATTTAATATTATAATATAATTTTGCACACTTGTTACTAATAGAAAGCCACATCATAAAATAAAATCATCAAAAAAAATTACAAGCCAAAACTCGCTGGGGGCAGATTCACTTACCTTATCCTGGCACGCCCAAGTCTACTTTAAAAACGTCTTAAAAAGGTACTATCAAAAACTAGTTCTTTAGGGTTATAATCGCCCAAATCTTTACAAAAACCAAACTTTTCGTGTTTTTTTTTTAGATTTTTGACAAAGTTGCGTTCGGCGCTCGAATCACAAACTTGGATTTTTCATTGGGCCAACATCATAAACAAGTCTGCAATAAATCAGAACTACCGGATTTGACGCAAACGCTAAATGTAGTCTGTGGCTAAAGGTACTGTAAGTCGGTTCTGCTAATGTACATCTAAGTTGTCGCTTCTTCAATGTGGTCATTTATTTAAATTGACACAGTAGGATATCAATCATCGCTGTGAATAGATGAAATTATTAATTATGTTAAATTAAATATTTATTAGTAATAGACCCAATGAAGACATTGTTTAAAAGTCTGAATATACACAATGGGATTAAGGTGTCCTATGTAAATAAATTTAAATATAGAATTAGATTCAAAATATACATTTATTGTAATAATATATTTATCTTTGCATGCTTCTAAAGCATATAATCTGAATAGGAACAGAGCATACAACTTTATGCTCATAGATTATTTCCTAGCAGAACTCGAATTAATGTCTGTATTATGTATTTAAAAGCCAACATATAATAAAAGTAAAATGCCATTCCTCATTTAAATTGTTACATAATACATTGTACAATAAGAGGGGTCAAAATTGTTAACGAGAGTTAATAGAACCCTGATGCCCGGATGGCAGACGGATTTTAATACTCGAGTTTACTATTTGAATTCCTCCCGTGATACATTACACACAATGTTTTTCATCACACTTGCGTAGAAAATTAAGTAAGTTTTATGTGAAATAATTGATAAATACGGTAAAATTACGGATATCGTTCGCTAATTTGTTTGTTTAACGTAAAGGCATGGAATGTGACAGAGCCACTACTAAAAATAAATAATAAATAAAATAATAAAAATAATTTATTTCATCATAAAATCATTCAAATTTAACTTCAAAACAAACTTATTAACTTAGTATTACATAACGGCTTATATCCTTATTGATTTGTATGGATGTGACATAATTAAAAATCCACAATTTCCTAGGGAATAAAATGGGCGTAATAAACTCTTGCGTAAAATACCATGCTTTATGAGCAAGTGTGATGAAAAGTTGTGTTGCTAATTGACTCTAGAAGGATATAACCAAACGGAGTAACCATTAACAGGCGTTCCCCTCTGTAAAATAATCGGCCAATGGTCATACACAATGTATGGACTGACGTTTATCTGACATGGCTAATTTGACGTTACGTATACGTTTGACGTTCTCCTCCCCCGCAAAAATCGGCAGCCTTTTTTGTACAGAAAATTACAGACGTGGCGTCTCCGTTTGGTTAATCCTCCTAGCCTTGACTGCTTAAACAACCATGTGTGTCAGTGTCAGCACATTCTACATTGCCTTCCTTGCAACAAAACGATTAGTGAGGCCTAATTAAGAGTAAAAACCGGCCAAGTGCGAGTCGGACTCGCGTTCCAAGGGTTCCGTACATTACACAATTTTTAACAATGAATTTTTAAAGTGAAACGTGAGTGCTAAAACTAAGTAATTAAGTCCGGCTCACGCTTGACTGCACATTTCTAATAGGTTTGCCTGTCATCTATAGGTAAAGAACGATTGTGTATTTTTCTTTTAAATTCTAGACCCAGTAGTTTCGGAGATAAAGAGGGGGGAGGGGGAATGGTCATTATTTGCCTATTTTCTTGAATAACTTCTAAACTTTTTATCCGATAAATATAATTAAGATTCTTACAATAAGCTCTTTCATTTCGATATAGTTTGAAAAACTTTATTTTTTAATTTTCTCATTTATTCCCCAAAAGTGGCCCCCATGTTTAAAATTAATTTGTTTACGTTACATGTCCGTCTTTGGGTCACAAACTTACATATGTGTACCAAATTTCAACTTAATTGATCCAGTAGTTTCGTAGAAAATAGGCTGTGACAGACGGACAGACAGACAAACAGACGCACGAGTGATCCTATAAGGGTTCCGTTTTTCCTTTTGAGGTACGGAACCCTAAAAATTCAAATAAGCATTCAATTGTAATAAAATAACAAAGCTTGAAAACTAAAATAATGGGCCACGAATTCCATAAAGCAAAATGTATCACTTATTGTAATTAACACGCGGTTATCTTTTTACAAGCTTTTATTAAACTTGCCCTGTAAAGATGTTTGTTAGTTAGTGTGAGTCTAATCTTGGAAGGTAAATTTGACCCACTTCCCGATTTCCGATTGAGCTGAAAATTTGCATATGTACCTACCATCGAGCTGATCTGATGATGGAGACAGGAGGTGGCCATAGGAAGTATGTGATGAAACAACGCAACCTAAATGTGTTTAAGGTTTTTAGAATTGTCTGTGGTAAGAAAAGTACAGTCGGCTATAAAAGCTTATACCAAAAAAATGATTTTTAATGACACATGCATGCCAAAAATTAAATACAGGGTGGGCCAGTGATAAATGCATTTAAAAAAATTAATAAATAATCAATTTTTATGTTTTTAAATAAAAATTATATTTAGAATTTGGGATAAAGAAATAAATTTTACGTTTTAAAAATGAAATCATCAAGATGTCATCCGTAGCAGTTGCGGCACTCTTCCAGTTTCCTGGCTCTGAAACTTCACGAATCGTATGGTTACAACAACAACACATGGTTTCAGCAAGACGGGGCCACCTGCCATACAAGTAACGTGACCCTGGAAGTTTTGCGTGAAATGTTTCCTCAAAAATTGATATCGAGGCGAGGTGACATTGCTTGGCCTCCCAGGAGCCCTGACTTAACTTCGGCAGACTTCTTTTTGTGGGGTTACTTGAAGAGTAAAGTGTACTCCAATAACCCGACAACCACAGCAGAATTAAAGGAGAATATTCGTCAAGAAATCCAATCAATATCTCCGCAACTTATAACGAAAGTCTTTCAAAATTTACAAGCAAGACTGGAAGAGTGCCGCAACCGCTACGGACGACATCTTGATGATTTAATTTTTAAAACGTTAAATTTATTTCTTTATCCCAAATTCTAATTATAATTTTTATTTAAAAATATAAAACATGATTATTAATTAAAAAATTTTTAAATGGATTTATCACTGGCCCACCCTGTATATGTATTGCTTTTGGCATTTTTTTATTGAATTGGTTATGTTCATATCTCCCTGACTCCCGAACTTCCCTTAGGTACTATATAATTATATCCCCAAGCTCCATATTATTGTTAGAAACTTGTCCTTTTTTGACACGGCAAACTTATTATTTTCATAGGCGGGATGAAAACTCAGTGCTGCGCACGAGCACGACCCGAGGAAAAATATTGTTTAGAAGATTAGCCCTGCGAAGCATAGTTGTGCGACGCTTGTATACATTTAAAATGTGTATCGTGTGCATATCGTGTGCGTGCGCCGCAGTGGGCCCTCAGAACAGAATTATTCTGTAGTCCACTGATAAAGTTACAAGCAAAAAGCGCCGTATAATGATTATGGTTAATAATAATGGTGTGTAGTGGCATAAACAAGAACCTATTCATGAAATAATAGATATTTAGTAATGTACCTATTTTAATAAGTACAGTACTTACCTATAATTTTATGGCGTTGACATTTTTCAAACTTGCTCCTCTAGCAACGTTACAATTGATTATTAGCATTTACAAATCACAAATAAGTATCACGCTGTTTAATAAAATGTTTGGAAAGTCGTGAATTTTTATTTGTAATTACCACCTGCTTTATCAACTGAATAAGTTTATGTACATATGTTTATGAACTGTACCTATGTACATACAGTTAGGTGCATAATTAAATCCCTTTCCACTACTTTGATGTGTACCAAAGAGGTTATAATAGAATGGAGCGGTACCCCATCGGTAAAATCTTACAATAAAAAAACAATGCGTGATGAAGTTCTGTATTTTTTGTATGTTGTTTGGAGACCTTGGAGGAATGTGGGACTATATATTGCAAGCGAAAAAAAGTTGTGCTCCCTGCGTAATTTGCGAAAAACCGCAAAAATTTCGGACTTTTTTTAGGTTTTACAGTTTTATTATAAAATTATGGGTTTTTGGTCAAAACTTGCTTCGTAATTTTGAAAGTACATTAAATTTTGAACAATATAAGCCCATTTACAGCGCCGTATGTCGAATAGTTTTTGAGATATGAGGTTTTAAAAAAAGGATATTTTTTCTTTTTAACTAAATTTTTCGTTTTGCCTATATTTGAAGACAAATATCGGCGCAACCGCTCATGCTAAGATATATTACAATAAATAAAGTTGTAGCAAATTTAATTACCTTTCATTTAAGTGCATGAAAGGGTCAGTAAGTCCTACAGTTCTCTTGTTATCATAAAAAAACTAAATTGCTATAAAGGGGAATGCCGCTGTCACTGTCACATTGCGCAAGAAAGAACGGAAAAGATCATGCGCGCCAAGTGTCAATTTTGATCGAATTTTGTCGATTTTTATTTGTTTTAAAAACGTTACCTTACAATATCAAAATTCGAAAGCTATGAAATTACTATTTAAGTTAAGATAGTCAAGAACGACATATATTTTTTCCACGTCTACGAATATCAACGCCTCTTAGAAAAACATGATCATATAAGGAGATTTTTCGCCTTCTGGCTCAGGGAACCGCCTTAAGGCATTGTCAATATCCCTACAAAAGCAGTACCAATCGTTGAGAGCGCAATCTACGATTAGCTATTACCGGCCTTCCCCGATAGCAACAGGGCGCTGTTAGAGATCAACCATTTTTTACCACTTCTAAGCACTTTATTCATTCAGTAATGAAATTAAGATACAATCTGTAGTATTGCTTGTTTTTCGGCCCCACTTTTTGGTCGTAGCCCACGATGCCGATATTAATTGAACAAGTTGATCTTCACGATAGTTCACGCTGATTGGCGAGGTGCTGGCGAACCGCACTGGAATTACTAGAAGTCGTGTCATTAGATATCTAGGTCGCTATTTGATGCTCTTGAGTGTACTGTGCTGTGAGTCGTGTCAATACAAGATCACGACAAGATCAAAACTATAACAAATTGAAAAATCAGAATCAGCCTCCATTGCCCACTCTAGGCATACGTTTGTAGTACATCTCATGTTTCAGTGGTTGCTGTTAATAACAAAAGTGAGCTCGTATTTGGCACCATATGGACGTATATTTGTGATATGCGTTAAAATTGTTAAATAACAAACGAAACCGTCAACGCCTTCTATACGAGAGTAGGCCAAAGGTAGTGGCGCCATCTGGTCGAGAATCAAATTTTTGTGATTTTCGATGCACGTTTTTTCCTTAGACTGTATCCATCTATTACGGAGTTATATCTATCTTTGATACGGAGTTATATAGGTCTTTGATTATATCTTCTAAAATACTCTATCATGAACATGTATGTTTCATGAGGTTTGAGTCCTTTTTAGAGTTCCGTACCCAAAGGGTAAAAACGGGACCCTATTACTAAGACTCCGCTGTCCGTCTGTCCTTCTGTCTGTCCGTCTGTCACCAGGCTGTATCTCATGAACCGTGATAGCTAGACAGTTGAAATTTTCACAGATGGTGTATTTCTGTTGCCGCTATAACAACAAATACTAAAAACAGAATAAAATGAATATTTAAGGGGGGCTCCCATACAACAAACGTGATTTTTTTGCCGTTTTTTGTGCGTAATGGTACGGAACCCTTCGTGCGCGAGTCCGACTCGCACTTGGCCGGTTTTTTATATATAATTTTAAAAAGGCTCAATTTGCCCAACTGGGCCAAAGGCGTTAAAATTTCCGTTTTTAGGGTTCCGTAACCAAGGGTAAAAACGGGACCCTATTACACTCCTCTGTCCATGTTGACGTCAACTTTAGCCAGTCTTCTGCGAGTACATTCATGTATATGATCTCTTTGGAAGTTTACTAATGCCAATTAGTAAAAAAAAAGTAGCAAGGATCAAAATGCTGTCAAGTTGTATGTACCTTGCTCTGACATGTTTTCATTGTCAGTAATATTTCTCTTCAGTCTTATGATAGCACAAATTAATATGCAAGATGATAATATAATTGTATTAAAGCCTGCAGAATTGGCTGGTCTCGTATTAAAAGAGCGAATACAGGCAGAACTTAAGAGAACAAGAGCATGCAGCAAACAGTATATGCACATAGGAACGAGTACTGACGCTGACATTGAAGAGTTGCAGATTACAAGCAATAAATTAGGTAGCCTAAGTGGTATGGGTTTCGCGGGTCTTAGCCAGTGTCGGATTAGCCCTAAGCCAGAGAAGGCCCGGGCCTGGGGCGGCAAGACATTAGGTGCTGAGAAAGGGGCGGCTAGTCGTTACCACAGGGGCTGGGGACTAGGGCGGCCAACACTGCAAATCCGCCACTGGTCTTACCTACTCTCAATGATCGCTTATTAGGGTTTTTATTTTTACTGTACCGTGGACACTCACGTCAACGGAACATTTTACTCGTACCGTCACGATAAAGTATTGAAGTAAGACATTAAAAGGGACTGCATCCAATTTCTTACATTTATTTATAGGCAATGCCCCCCGCCCTTGTATTGTATCGGTAAAACGTGACGTTGACGTTGACGTGGACGTGGACGTGCACGTAAGGAAATTGATTATTTAGCAGTTTACCATTCATTTTACATTGGACATACAGTTTACGATTCAATTTACTTGAACCGCAAATTACTAAAGAATACATTTTTTCGACCGTACCTACATATTAAAGCGCCCAATTTCTAGTCATTTATAATTTTATCATGATAAAATTATAAGTAGTAGAGGTACCTATTTGTTACCTATAAGTACAGTCGGCCTCAGGAATTAGTCGCAACTAAGAGCGTTTACACGTCCGATCCAATATCGGATAGTCGGATGACATTTCGAGAAAAACAGCCGCTAGAAAATGCCCTATGACATCAAGTCCGTGAGTTTTGAAAGCCTACCGAGAGAAATAAGTACCGTCATCTGCCTCTCCTCTGCCTCTCTAACACGTGAATTAGAAGAGCGCTGATGCAGATAGGTAACTATAGTTTGTCAAAGGACTGTCTCATTTCAAACATAGACAGAGAGAATCATACTATCTTTGTCTTACACTAGTACTAGCACCCAAAAGAAAGGGATAAGTATAATTTTCCGGGTTGTTACTGACTGACAAATTGATTTGACCAACTATAAATTTCATTTTTCGTGGTGGCCCTCATGTCCTTCTCCCAACGCAGCTCGCTGAGCCACAGATTATATAATAGTTCTGCTGAGCACTGAGCTGGCCGTGCGTGGATCGCGGATAATCATTGTTTATGAATTGTTATTTAAATTAGTTTTAACAAAGAAAAGTACCTAATCGATTAATAAAATTTGTAAAATTACGCATAGCATTAGTAGCAATTTTCAATAGCGTTTATGCAAAAATATAGTTTGTCAAAGGACTGTCTTTATTTCAAACTTAGAGAGAATTATACTATCTTTGTCTCACACTAGCACTAACACCCAAAAGGAAAAGGATGAGTACTTATAGTTTTTTTTTTGTTCTTATTTACTGACAATTTGGTTTGAACTATAGTTACAAAAATATTAGTGGTGCGTTTTAGACGTATGTTCGTGTTTTTTTTCTATTGAGCGTAAGTTGTTTAATCAGGTTTCGAAGCGGCCTCACGATTGCAATTAATATTGTTTGGCAAACGTATTATGATATAATGCACCTTAACGCTTTCTTTTGAACAACAAACAATAATTATTATTCACAACGACGGGACTTAATCGCGTAAACACTTACAATCAGTTGTCAGCTCGCTGGTGAACAGAGCACAAGATCTGTGTGACCCTGAATATTTAAAGAGCGAGATGTCGCATATTCAGGAGGTACTTAGGTGGAACGGGTATAAGGTGAGAAAGTGGCAACCCAGACGAAAAGCAAGAGTGAAGCGTCCTGATGTCTCCAGGCAACCGGCATTTTTACCTTATGTGAAAGGAGTAACGGATATGGTTGGCACAGTACTTGATAGGTACTATATAAAGACGGTATACACTCTTTTATCCAAAATTGCAGGAAACCTGAGGTCACCGAAGGACGTTATCCCGTTCCAGTCACCTGGCGTTTATAAGATCGATTGCAGTTGTAGTTCCTACATCGTGGAAACGAAACGTACCATTGCGGAGCGAGTTAAGGACATGAATCTAGTATAACTGGATCGGTCATGAGGAGTGGGGGAAAATGACCGAACGGGATAGTCTTATGTATCTTTCAGTAGGAGTAGCAGAGAAAGCGCTGTTATTGTTTGTCCTTGTCATAGTTTCACTTTTCCACCGCTGCCACAACCGAGGTTGTGGCAAACAAATAAGTACGTGACATGTCATGTTTGTTCGTTGCTTGTTTAATTATCGTTGTTTTGTATGATATTGTGCTTTCTCTTATGAAATATAGTGATGGTTAGCGTTTTGAATGCCTGAACTTTGATAAAATACTGGTGAATTGTTCTGTAATTGGCTGTAATAGCCGCTCTGAGCAAAAATATGAGATCATAATCTTTCACACGTAAGTACGGTATTTTACACCTTCCTCTTAACGCAATATGTGAGAATAACATCGTAAAATTACGTTACACTTAAAGCAATGTAGAATCAAACGATTTCAATAAAAATATCACAATTATTTACGCAAATTAACAAAACATTATTTGTAAAATTATCCGCCCAAATTACGTAGGTAGGTAGGAGTCTGAGGTCAGCCATTTTTAAACTTCTTCTTAATTTAGCTGCATAACAATCATGTTAGGGATACCAGATGAAAATATCATAATTTTATGGGTAATTTTGACCTCGAAGTTTTTTCGTACTTCTAATTCCAAAAAATAAATAAACAGATGTTGTGAAGATTAAATGTGGTGTACATTAATTGGTGTGATTGCGATTTGTGATTTCTTTAAATTAAAACCCATAATACATTTTATTTTACGTTTTATTTACTAAACATGTTTAGTTTTGTACCACCTGCGCGAATTATAGGAGGTATTCCATTGTTTATACGCCTAAAAAGGACGGCCCATTGACATTTTATTTAACAATTTTTTAATACCGTCAAGCAAGCTAACTTTGCCTCCAGGGTAATCGCCCCAACGTGATATCAAATATTGGGGTAATTTTTACCAATATGGTATCCCCACGTTTATGACGTCATCTATGTCTATCCCTTACGGGCGCACGCGTATAGCTGGTCTATGTAATGCTAGGTCTATGGTTAAGGAGCATATCGCAGCTGTCAAGAATCGTCAGGTGAACAAGTCTGCCGTTGCTGAGCATTTACTAGAGTCAGGGCCAAACCACTGGATTGAGCTTCACAACCCTAGAATACTTTCTAATCGTGGGTTTTATAGTAGAAAAATCCGTGAAGCCATTGAAATCAATAAACATAGAAATTTCAATCGAGACGAAGGTTTTAAGATCTCATCCACATGAAACCCAGTCATTAGTAACTGTAAGCGAAAACAAATATCGAAAGTTGAAAAATCGAATATTGTGAGTGTTGTGTGTCGACCCGGTGACATCCCTAGTGCGCAAAACGTTCAAGTTAATAAACAAGACCAAGTGCGGGTAGTTCGAAAAACTCGCGCGCCTAGAAGATGTTGATGTCAACTTTAGCCAGTCTTCTCCGAGACCACGGGGACAACGCCGTCCTCGAAACGTCGGAGGTAAATTTAAAACTTATTTTACGCGATTAAGTCCCGTCGTTGTGAATAAATAATGAGTAAAAATCGTGAAAGTTTAAATCAGTGTTTAACAAACAATAAAATTAAAGGATTATTAAAAAGGCACTGATGTACTTTTTGATTCTTTGTAGTCGTATCCGACATCCGATATCGGATCGGACAATGTGTACATGCTCTTACGCGTAAAATGAGATCGTTCAAGAGGATCTTCTTCATTTTAAACAGCGATATCCCAGTTGCATCCTAAAAGAACCAGCTCTCTGTATATTGTAGATACATATCTAATTTCAGAAGAAAGCGATAACGACGACGAAATGTTGCAAAACCGCAAAGTGTGGAGCCGTTGGAGTAAGTGGAGCTCGTGTTCGGTGAGCTGCGGCTCGGGCTTCATGGCGCGGCGGCGAGCGTGCGTGGCCGGCCGCTGCGCTCGCGGCGAGCGCGAGGAGCAGCGCCGCCCGTGCCGCCGCACGCCCTGTCCGCCAACCACGCACGAACCCCACGCCCGAGAACCAACCACCAAATATTTGCTTGTAATAACATAATATATATTTTCTCCAATATGCTCGGAAATGTTTATCTTATTGTAGGAAAAATAGTACGGGAATTCCTTTATTTATGGTCAAACGCAAATTAAAAAAAAAAAACAAATCATTATTGTCCTATTTTAGCGGATGGGAAGTTCATTACTGTATTGTTTTTTATTGTATGGGAAGTTCATTACTGTATTGTTTCTAATAAAAAAAGAGTTACTCTAATCGGACAACGGGTCTCGGAGTAATCGACGAACATACATAAGAATTCTGGGAAAAGAAAACGGTTAAAAATAATGTTCCGGGGTGGATTTCAAAATCCGGCGAAAAGTTATGTCTCGGTTTTTATTAAAAAAAACTAGTATGTTGTGTGTGTTGCAACTTTTTTATTTACTTTTTTTTTATTTGTTTTTAAGAACTATTATCTTAATGTTCCTTCAATTAACATCACCAGTAACATAACAGTTTTTTTTATATAAAATTCTACTAAGATGCTACTATTGGGCCAGTTTTGCATCTAACTGAAAAAAGAAACTCGTATATTGTCTGTCAACCACAAAAAAAAACGGCCAACTGCGAGTCGGACTCGCCCACAGTACAAATATACCTTTACAAATTTAACTTTTTTATATTTAATTTTATTTTTTTACAAATTAATAGTTTACTGATTTTTCCCTGTACTTGTAGTATAAGACGATATTACATGTCTTTCATAGTTCTAGGTCAACAGGAAGTACTACCCTATATATTTTGTTTCCCTTGAGAGCAGGAGCGTAGCTAGAGGATATGGCGCCCGGGGCAGTCACCAAATTTGCGCCCCCTGACGACTGACAAAAGTTTCCCCGCTGCTGCCTTTTGCCCATTTTGCCCCCCCCCCCCCCCTTAGATGGCGCCCGGGGCACTTGCCCCCTCTGCCCCCCCCCCCCCCTAGTTACGCCACTGCTTTAGTGTCGAAATATACGTTTTTTGTGGCGTAAACGGCCGTATGTATACTACGTTACATACATATTACGTTAACGTAGATGTTTGATTTTTTTCACAGCTTCAAGGGGCTATAGATCTAAGTAATTATATGGTTTTAAAAGTCCGTTATCGATTTTAGTTGCAAAAATGTAAAATTGATATATTTAGTCGCTGAAATTTGTACACCTTTTGATACGTAACAGAAATAACAAGTACTGGTTTCTATTGAAGACGTGCTAATATCTTCAAAAATCATCTTGCAGTTTTACATATCAATTTTTTGAAAACAGACTCTTTAAATTAGTATTTTTTTTCTGATGGACGTTTAGGTAAACGCGCGTAAGCACTGATTTTGTCGCTCTTATTTGTAAATTTCGTAGTTTGGACGGCTAAACATGGTAATTTTTAGGGTTCTGTACCTCAAAAGGAAAAAACGAAACCCTTATAGGATCACTCGTGCGTCTGTCTGTCTGTCCGTCTGTCACAGCCTATTTTCTCCGAAACTACTGGACCAATTAAGTTGAAATTTGGTACACATATGTAAGTTTGTGTCCCAAAGATGGACATGTAACGTAAACAAATGAATTTTAAACATGGAGGCCACTTTTGGGCGGTAAATGAGAAAATTTTAAAATAAAGTTTTTTGCTATATCGTGTTACATAGGTATCAAATGAAAGAGCTTATTGTGAGTATCTCAAATATGTTTTTTTTTATAATTTTAGGATAAAGAGTTTAGAAGTTATTCAAGAAAATAGGCAAAAAAATAACTATTCCATTATCTCCGAAACCTCTAAAATTTTGAGAAAAATACAAAAAATAGTTCTTTACCTAATAGATGACAGGAAAACTTATTAGAAATATTCAGTCAAGCTTGAGTCGGACTTAATTACTTAGTTTTTGATCCGACCCCTACGGGTTTTTTAATGACAATTCACTCATGTTTCACATAAAAAAATGCATTGTTGAAAATTGTGTAATGTACGGAACCCTTGGAACGCGAGTCCGACTCGCACTTGGCCGGTTTTTGAATTACACATATCTTGTACTTCCACCTTTTACAGACTACATTTTTTTATTATGACTTTAAAGTAGTGTAAATGAAAGTTAGACGAAATCAATTTTCTCCAGAAATAACTTCAAAACAAGTGACAATTTCTCTGAAAATTGACTTAATTTCAACGTAATTTTGATACTTAAACAATCTACAACATTTGCTGAAACTGTTCTTATACATACAAAAAAAATACAAATTAATGTATTGCATTACTTTATACAGCTGTTCTTAGTTATAAGGGTTAGGTAGGTAATTAGTCCATCTTAAGTATAAAGAGCAAGTATTAGGTGAGTATTTAACATAAATTTGTATAATTTGCCACCATAATTTTTTGAAGTATTTTTAAAAACTGCCCTTTCTCTTCATATATAACCGGTGACGCACGCTCGCGACCTCATTATTAAAAGGCAAGATGAGAAGACGTGCTAATAGAAACCAATACTTGTTACTTAGATAGTACGGTAACAAAACGTGTTTAATTTCAACGACTAAATCTTTTAATTTCAAAATCGTTACCGGGCTCTTAATTTTAACTCGATACCTCTAAGCGTTCCTGAGATAAAGGGTCTTGACAGACAGACGGACGGACAACAAAGTGCCCCTATAAGGGTGCAGTTTTTTTCCTTTTAAGGTACTATGAAGGTACGGAACCCTAAAAATTTAATAACCATGTTTGGGATGCATACAGAGTTACTACGTTTTAACTTTGAGTAGCAGTGCGAGATACGAGAATTTTTCAAATTAGTGGCGATTTACGAGTTTTTAACTTTTGTACCTATACCTACCCCGCCTACGCCGCCGCCGTTTGCAATTGAATGACTAAATTCCTCATGTATTAAATGATCACGGTTACAAGTGTTCCGAAAGCCAACTAGAAAACATGGTCAGCCTAGCTAGTCCCATATACACTGGTAGAAGGGCGTAAGGTACCCAACGATACGTTCGTTCCTACGATAGGTATTAGGTATATAGTTAGGATGCCTAGGGTGAATGCCGGCGGGCGGAGCCAACAGGTCCGCCCAGAAACGCCTATTGGGGGTGCAACCCCTTGATGATGATTTCCATTTTAATCATTGGATAGATTTATCAACGCTAGCTACCCACTTGCGACTTATAGGGTATACGTATAAAACTTGTATAAGATATATTTATACTCGTAACTTATCAATTAGGGCCTATTTGCAGCATTTCTGAATAGGATAATCCTCTAAAATCTTTTAATTTTATTGCTAAACATCTTCCAAACAAACGACGCAGTAATAAGGTAAATCAAGGATGCTAAATTTCTGCTATTGAATTAATACGTTTTCATATTAAATAAATTAGATCATTTTAGGAAGGGGAGCCACCGGAGTGATGATCGCACTTTTTTGTCGTGTACAGACGCCTCTGCGAACGAAGCCGCCTTGCAACCAATCTTGCAACGACGTGGACACTTGTGTAGTGCGTTAAATTACAAGTTGCATTCTAAGTAAACAAATGATTGTGTGTGGGTGTGTGTGGGTATTATAATAATAATAAACAGTAGAAACGACGGTTGTTTTATCAAACTACTTTATATGGTTTACGCACATAAAATAAAATTTCATAGATTCGGTAGGTGAAGTGCGCGCCACATTTATACCTATAGTATACTCGGAAAGAAATGTTTCAGTTATGATTCTTGCCTTTATTATTATTTGCTTTTATTTAATAGTGTTATCTCAAGAAAGATTACCATATGATGTGACTACCGCTAATCAGGTCGTTTTCATAAACTCTGACGAAGACGAGTTGAGCCAAGCTTTACTTCTAATAGAAATGCTGAAAACAGGTACGTAGGTATATAAGCTACGGGTATTTATTATATTGGGTCGCATAATAATTGATCAAATGTAATGTTACGCATAAAACTAATTTCGCATAATTGTTATTACATTAGGAGTATCAATTATAAGCGACGAGATAGGCACCGGTATTTATACTTGCAATGTATAAGTAGGTAGGCCTTAGTAGTTTCCTGGGTGCCTCGCCAAGGTGACAATCGCTTACGCTACGCTACGACAACGAAACACTTTGTGTCTCTCTATCACTCTTCCATATTAGCATTTAAGCTCTGTACTTTGTATTAATAAATAAATAAAATAATAGTGGGGCAGTGACAGTTGCGTTTCGTTCGCTACGGATCGTAAACGATTGGCATGTTGGCTGCGCACCCTGGTTATTACGGAAGTAGCTAATTAAGAGGATACGGGAGCTGAGATTTAAATATTTTATGTGAATATATTCGTCTCGCTAACGGAAGCGGCTCCTAAAACAAGTGCGATATGCACAACGCCAGGTTAGGCGAACAATCCTGCGTAAAAATCTCAAAAAACGAAGTTTGGTACTCGACTGTTTCCTCCTACAAAACTTAACCAAATGTAACGAAATTTGAGATCTAAATGGTAATGAAATTATCTCACTTTTTAGGCTAATTGATGATGAAGATGCAGATATTAATAATAATAATAAGGACGGTACGGTCGACATTTGTCGGGCATGCCGCCGTCCCGGAGAGTCACTCAGGCATATCATTTCCGGTTGTTCTCATCTTGCTAACGGCGAGTACTTGCACAGACATAATCTCGTAGCCAGGATTATTCACCAGCAGCTTGCTCTTCTATATGGCCTTGTGGACCGCGAAGTACCGTACTACAAGTATTTGCCTGTGCCAGTTCTCGAGAATGGTCGTGCCACGCTCTATTGGGATCGGTCTATCATCACTGACAGGACTATTGTAGCCAATAAGCCTGACATCGTGCTGATAGATCGAACGCAGCGCCGGGCAGTGCTCGTCGACGTCACCATCCCCCATGATGAGAATCTCGTGAAGGCCGAGAAGGACAAGTCCAGCAAGTACCTAGACTTGGCTCACGAGATAACCGCCATGTGGAATGTTGACTCGACGATCATTGTTCCTATAGTCGTGTCAGCGAACGGTCTCATTGCGAAGAGTCTCGACCAACACCTAGAGAGACTCTCGCTGGGTGGTTGGATCAAGGGTCAGATGCACAAGGCGGTGATCTTGGACACGGCGCGGATAGTCCGCCGGTTCCTCTCTCTGCGGCCCTGACCACCGGCAGCTTGGGCCCTGCCTCGCTGCTGGCGGCACCCTAGGTTAGGTTTTTTATAATGTGTTTATATGTATTTTGTATTGTTTTGTTAGTGTTTTATATTTTACTTTTATATACATATTATAAAAATCCTAACTTAAGAAAAAAGATTAATAAAGAGAAATAATAATAATAATCTGCTTTGAAAAAAACATTGCTCTAGTTTCAAAAATACGGAGGAAATAGTCGAGTACGTTGTATGGAGAAATGACCACTCCTGTTGCCTCTTAAATTTTATCATAGATTACCTCAAGCTATTACAACAAAATTATGACGTAGCCGAGAATGTTACCGCGATGGTCGAACAATCCACTTGCGCAGCGACTACTTCCCTGGATAATGAGATGTCTGGACCGACGCGAAATCCAACCATTGCCACAACTACAAGTTAGTACTTATAATCGCTATACTTATAACGTATTTAAGTATTAAATATATTAATAACGGGTCACTCACGTGTTTTAGGTCGAAAACGCTCGACATGTTTCACTCCGTACCGAGGAGTGTGATTCAGCGAAAAGTACGGGAGGCTATCGAAATTGGTCGTCATCCGAATTTTAACCGTGATTGTGGTTGGTCAGTGCCTCCGAGCTGGAAAACTGTTTTGGGTACTACGTCGGTGGACAGTGTGGACGAACTATTAGCGAATGACGTAGTGAGTGTTGTGTGCAACCCATCATTTGACAATAATGCCGTAAACGAGGGTAGTTTCTCGCCCCCCCTGCCGCCACCGGCGCCCGCGCCGAGTCATCGGGCGCGGAGGGCTGCGGCCCGCAGTCTGCGCCGGTCCGTCACCGTCGACGCAAGCTCCTGATGACGCTCCTCGGTACGGAGTGAAACATGTCGAGCGTTTTCGACTTAAAACACGTGAGTGACCCGTTATTAATATATTTAATATGTCTGTGTCTCACGGAAGTTTTGTTATTAAAACGTATTTAAGTACTTAAACACTTTTCAGATTAAGATTACATTCAGTACTCAGTACTTTATTAATGGTAATTTATATACCTATTACCGATTGAAACTGAAATTGAAGTCATATTAATTAATTAATAAAAAACCGGCCAGGTGCGAGGCGGACTCGCCCACCGAGGGTTATTCACAACTTTGGGAACGAATCAAATTATTTTATTAAATATTTTTGATTTGTGTTTTTACACTTCCGGCAGGATTTGAACCCGCAACCTCAGCAATCCGTGCGTTGCTCTTAACCAATTGAGCTACGGAAGCTTACCAGAACCTTGCAAATCTTTCCATTACTTCCCTTATGTATACACGCCTTTGGGGTGGCGTAAAGCGACATCTACCGTAAGACGATTACATCTTTTCGGCACCGGAGTCTCAAGTTGCATTGAGAATTCACCAGTAACAATGTGCTAACCCATACTAAAATCAAATTTTTAACACGCAGATACGTCTGCGAGCGATATTCCAAATTTTTATATTAAAGGAAAAAATGGAAAAAGTTACACTTCCGGCAGGATTTGAACCCGCAACCTCCGCAATCCGTGCTAACTGCTCGGCAATATAACTCATACTGCTAGCTAACCCGGATTGCGGAGGTTGCGGGTTCAAATCCTGCCAGAAGTGTAACTTTTTCCATTTTTTCCTTTAATATAAAAATTTGGAATATCGCTCGCAGACGTATCTGCATGTTAAAAAAATTGATTTGTGTTTTTATAAGTACCTACTAACCATATGTGCCATTTTCAACCAAAAGGGTACTTATCGTCGGTTGTCAATAAGGCGCTATTTCTATATAGCTTCAATTTGAAATCAACCTTATCGACAACGACAATGTGGTACCTTTTGGTTGAAAACGTGACATATATAAATAATAACCTAAAATAGTTGTCATATATTATTAGAAGGCTTCGTCACTTTTTTAGGGTTCCGTACCCAAAGGGTAAAAACGGGACCCTATTACTAAGACTCCGCTGTCCGTCTGTCTGTCTGTCACCAGGCTGTATCTCATGAACCGTGATAGCTAGACAGTTGAAATTTTCACAGATGATTTCTGTTGCCGCTATAACAACAAATACTAAAAGTACGGAACCCTCGGCGCGCGAGTCCGACTCGCACTTGGCCGGTTTTTCTTTAATATACCTTTAATATACATCTATTTCAGTTGTTAACTAATTTATAAAAAAAAATATTTCAAATTTACAGTTTTTAGATTTTTCTCTGTATTTGTAGTGTTATTACTTGCCAAATTTCAGTTCTAGGCCAAAGAGAAGTACCCTATTAATTTTGATTCCCTTGAGTGTCGAAGTTTACGTTTTTTGCGGCAACGGCATAAACAGCCGTATCTTTTTTAAAGTTAACAGAAAATTATGGTTTTAATTTCAATAGAATAAAATAGAATAGAAAGTTCTTCTCGATACCGAGATAAAGTGCTTGACAGACAGACGGACGGACGGACGGACAACAAAGTGATCCTATAAGGGTCCGTTTTTTTCTTTCGAGGTACGGAACTAAAGGTTCCGATTTCAAATACAAAACAATTTGCTTCTGGGTCTATTAAGACTTATATTATAATACATAGGTATACATCGTTTCAAATAAAATAAAAATATGACATATCTAAATGTTTAATAGCATTATTTCAATTGTTCCATAATTGTCATGTCCACAATACACATTTTTTCCGCAGCCATAGTATCTTATGACGAGAACAGAGATTCCACACCCAATAAAGGCAACGCGGCATGGCAGTCATGGCACCCCCCGATGGTTCACGCCGCGCCCGTGTTTCCGTTGCGGTGGGCAGACCTCGTCACCACGAGGGTTTACAGCTACACGATGCCGTTATTCAATGCTCATAATCCTCCACGACAACAGCCAAGTCCAGTACGTCCACCAGTTCCACCACTAAGGCCTTGGAGACGTTTCTTTCCTGATTCTTTTTTTTACGGTCAGTTTATAGCACCTATTACAATGTTTAATTCATTTTTAATTATTTATATATATTAATATTTACCTACCTAAAGTAGTAAGTTTAATTGCTACGAATAGTTAGCTTGGGTAATATATATCCTTTTTGGTAATATACACCGGGAGCATTCCACGGGCTGTCCCGTACAAACGCATTTTATTGCCTGTGTTGTACTTATGTACTTTTTTTCGGCATTTAATGCAGATGATTAATTTTCTGTGCATATTTTTGACCATTTGTCACAGAAAAGGATAGGTACTTCGTATACCTGCAAATACTGAGAAAATTCGCGTTCGTACGGGAGGTAGACAATTTTGTGGAATGCTCCACCGTGTTTTTATTGAATCCCGTTAACCCCGAAGGGTATAAAAAGTAATTAAATGTTGCATATAGCGTTGTTGTTTTGTAACACGGGCATTATTTATTATTTAACTCAACCAAACAAGTGAAAACTGTGAGTGTGACACATCAATGTCACTCATTTATTAATTATTATCATCGATCGTCCGAGGTCTAGGAGGATATAACCAACGGAGACGCCACGACTGTAAGTTGCATGCTGTACAAAAAAGTCTGCCAACGTCAAATGTATACGTAACGTCAAAATAGCCATGTTAGATAAACGTCAGTCCATACATTGCGTATGAGTCATACGGTATGACCATTGGCCGACTATTTTCGACAGAGGGGAACGCCTGTTAATGGCTACTCCGTTTGGTTATATCCTCCTAGTCCGAGGTAGTACCACGTTTTTTCCATTACGGAGTTATATCTACCTTTGGTAGTACTTACGTTTAGTAGAAATTCTGCAAACTCGTACTAAACACTAATTAATATGTAAACAGGGCCTAAGGCAAGCTTACACGCTCGTAGAGGCCTTAATAATAACTCCCTCCTTATTATTAAGGCCTCTAAAAATAATTGATTGATTATCTCCGAAATGGAGGTGATTAGAATACGTAGCCGGTCCGGAGTTTTTGAGAATGTTACTTAATTTAATAAGCTCAGGAATGCACCCTTGAATTTAACAAAAAAAAAACACTTCGTATAGTAATATAAGATCATAGCTAAGAGACATCCAAAAGTATTAAATATAAATAAAATAGATAAACAATCAATAAGCAGAGAACATATTGATAATAATTATTATTACTATATTCCGTGTCGATAAGAGGGATGTTGCTGATGCCGATTTTTTGACATCCGCGGACGCGGATGCAGACGAGGATTCTTAAAGGCTCATATCCGCGGATGCGGATGTCGAGATTAGGCACATATAAAACGTCAAATATTACTCTTTAGTAATTTTTATTTAAAAAAAAAAACGAAACTATTTGAACTAGAATATAGGTGCCCCACAATCGCATTACTATACTAAAGTCCAAATAAAACAAATTTATTCACTTCTTGTCGCTGTCTGTCATAGGCTAGTGTTGGATCGACGAATCACAAAAACGTAACGAGATTCCTATTGGGTAATGACGAAATTACCTAGCACTTACGACTAAGACGTTCCTGTACCTACCTGCTCCACATCCGCATCCGCATTAAGCTCCGCATCGATTTTATGCGGATGCGGATGCAGATGTTGAAAATAATGCGAAAGTTCCGCGGTTGCAGGAATGCAGATACGGATGCGAATATTCGCAACATCCCTAGTCGATAAGTCGAACAAACGTCGGCCAAAACCACCCGTCTCTTCAAGCAACTTAACGCACACTTTATTTTGTACCTAGTTGTAGTGTTTATTTACAGTAGGTAAGTATTAAAAAGTAGGTGGATAAGTAATTAGATGTAGGACCTATTTTACTTTTTCTTTACCAAATATTTTTCAGATGTTCATCCTCGTCGATTTCCTAAATCTCCACGTAAGTTACTTTAACCTTGGTATTAAAAAAAACTGTCAAATACCTGCATATCCCATGTTATAATGTTAAATTTGTTTGATAGCTATTAGACGTTCGGACCGTCTGTCAACACTAGCAACAGCTGGAGCTACTATTGCTCAAAAGACGGCAACAACAGAGAGGCCTACAAAAAGTACTAAGAATATTAAACGCACGGCTTCAACGTCGTCTAGTAGCTTAGCCACTTCGAAATCTCTACGCACCTCTAATGGCCGCACATTGCGGCAACGAACTTCTAAGAAGGGTAAGGTTTTGCAATTACACGTTAAAAGCAACGTAGAGGCATTTTTTAAACCGATGGCAAACAAGCGTGAATTTCTTTGGATTGTCGCTTACTAATTATAGCTTATTGTTTGTAAATCCTTGAATATATACCATTTTATTTTCAGCAAAATTTCATAAAATGACCTCAACGTACATACAAAATACCGATCCAGTAGAAGCAGAGATAGCTTCAGAACTTTTAAAAGAATTCAAACTGATAAATATTACCCCAAAAACCAAAATAAGAAAAACAGTGACTGTAGGCGGCACAAGCACAGAATAATTGTTCGGTTGCGGGAGAAATGTTATTAAATGTTACAACTCGGCACAACTCGGTACCTAAGTTATTGATTTAAAAAAACTCTTTTACAGTACATATGGTGCTACTTTCTCGCACTAGTGCGTAAAAGAGGACTTTTCGTGCATATGTTGAAAGTTTAAAGGGCCATATGTACTGTAAAATGTTGTACGATACTCGTGCGAATAGGTAATTCGCAACTCGTGTCGATTTTAAACACTCCCTGCGGTCGTGTTTTAATTTATCGCCACTCGTTTCGAATTTCCTCTTTTCCGCACTTGTATAGGAAATAACTATTACAATGCATGTGCTCGAAAAGTGCGTTTCCTACGGAGCCATAGCATGCGGAAAGTACTACTTTTCCGCACTAGTGCTTTTTGTTTTCAATTTTTTTTTACAGTACATATGGTGCTACTTTCTCGCACTAGTGCTTTTTGTTTTCAATTTTTTATTAATTAAAGTTATTTGCCATGATATGTTTTTTTTATTTACTCGCACAATGCATAGTAAAACATTGTATGATACACGTGCGTAAAGATGATTTCCGACTCGTATTCCACTCGTCGGAAATAATACACTTTCCGCACTTGTTGCATAAATAGCTATTACAGTACATATGGTGCTACTTTCACTAGTGCGTAAAGAGCACTTTTCGTGGATATGTCGAAAGTTTAAAGGCCCATATGCATATGTACTGTAAAACGTTGTACGATACACGTGCGAATAGGTAATTCGCAACTCGTGTCGATTTAAAACACTCCCTGCGGTCGATTTTTAATTTATCGCCACTCGTTTCGAAATTCCTCTTTTCCGCACTTGTATCGGAAATAACTATTATTTAACTACATGCTTAATAGTAGGTACATTATGATACTAGTGCGAAAAGTAGGAAATTCGCAACGAGTAGTGATAAATTAAAATACGACCAGGGGATGTTTTAAATCGGCACGAGTTGCGAATTATCTATTCGCACGTGTATCGTACAACGTTTTACAGTACATATTTTCGACATAGGCACGTATAGTGCTAATTACCGTACTAGAGCGGTAAAGTAACACCATATGTACTGTTATAGTCCTACATTTCGATGCTAGTGCGGAAAGTATGTCATGGCGAGTGGCAAGAATCGGGCCGAGTTAAGAATGACATTTCCGCACGTGTATCGAACGTTTTTTAATACAGTTGCGAAAAATAAGAAAAGCATTCGAAAATTTTTATATTATTAATTCTGTGACATCATTGACATTGACATTATGAAGAGGTGTTTTTCTAGCTTTTATTCGACTAGAATAGATTTTGTTATTGTTATTGAACCCACTTCAATGAAAGATTTTTTTTTTCAAATGCATGTTCTATAAAACAGAAACAATTGTAAATATAAAACATTGTACTATTATTACCTAAGTATCGTTATTTACGATTATTTGTGTATCGCATATTTATAAAAACAATATCGAAGTTTGCCTTTGGAAACTTAAAACATGCTTGCAGTAAGAAAAAAAGCCTTCTTTGACAGGCGTTCTATTCCATTCAGACAACTTATTAAGAACGGTTTTCAATATTCAATATTAAAAAATAAACGTGTTATAATGATGAAGAGGTAATTAAGTAATAACGCTAAACAGCTACGTAAAGTAGTTATTTTTGAGCAACTATTAAAAATCAATATTATTTATTTATTATCTATAGAAATGACTTAACCCTCCAGTGGCTAAAGCAGAACACGTATGAGTTTTTCTTTATCTCTTGTATATGAGATCTATTTCAGTTTACATTTTTATATAGTAGTGTGACTAGGTACTTAATAAAAGAAGTATTAAATAAAATGATTTGATTTGTCTCCTAGTTGTACTAATTTATTTAAATGTTTTAGTTCACGACTTATTTTATAATTACTTCTTTAGACCTTTTTAAATCCTAAAAACGCATAAATACATATTTTTCATCACACTTGCGCAGTAAGCGTGCTATTTCACGCATGTGCAGGGGAAGCTAAAGTCAATTTTACTCCCACGGGAGTTATAGCTTTTTTTAAATTATGTCACTAGCTCATACGAACCAAGTAGGTTCTAAGTAAAATACTTGTTAGAAGTCAAGGTATAAAATAGTTATTTGTTATACAAGGGTGCAAAGTTGTATTTTACCCGCGAGTGTAGAATTCATCACACGCGAAGTAAAATACATTTGCACCCGTGTGTAACACAAAACTTTTCACCTCACTATAGCGAGGAAAGTGCAACATCCACAGGCGTTAGATAATCTTCATCACTGGAATCACTAATTTTTTTACGATATTATAACAGAAAACTCTGAAGTTGTGTATTTTTACGCGAGTCGGTGGAAAAGTTTTTAAGTAAAAAATTTGTTGACAATGTTGACATTTCTGACGTATGAAATGTCAACGATGCGTTTTAAAATTGCATCGACTCAACTTGTGCGTTCAGAATTATATTTAACATCATTATTAAAAAAAACACGTTTCTTATGGAATTTTAAGGTGTATGACTTAAAATCATTAAATAAAGCTAAATTTGGTATTTTTTATTAGATTCTCAAACCATTTATTTAATGATAATTAATATCGAACGAACCATTATCATGAGCGTTTTACGTTTTGTTATCTGTCAAGCTACTTAAACACGCTCCATCCAAGGTCAAATTACTTTCCCCACTAGTGGATAAAACGCGTTTTTCCCCCGCTTGTTTTGAAGGATAAAAGACAACTTTCCGAGCTAGTGAGGGGAAAAGAGTTTTACTTTCAAAATACTAACGTTATAATAAATATTTATTAGCACAAATACTAACGTTTATAATTAAATTGTTTTGTTTATGTTTAAAAATATTCAATTTGATTAATTTAATGTTAATTGAAAATATTTTTTCATATTTCATACTCTGAAAGTGCTGGGTCGTTGTTGTTCTAAAAAGTCCGCAGAAAGTGAAACATTTTTCTGCTCTAGTTCCCCGCCTGGAACAACTGGTAATTGTTCTAATCCCGCATTGAATCTTTTATTATCAAAAATGATGCAAGTAAATTGTTAAAATAAACGATTCTTGATTTTGTTGGAATTCACTCTATTTCATAAGGCGGGAACCAAAAGGAATACACCAAAATATATTTTATTAAGTATGTTGGCCGAATGAGTAATACCATTCTTGACTATTGGGAGTTTTAGAACGAAAAAGTAAAAAATTAAAAAGTAAGAGGCAATCCCGCTAATTTTTATACTATAATGAACAAATTTGTATAAGTGGTCAAGTCACTCAGATGCATAATTGCATAGTTTCCGAGATATAATCGAAAAACCGAAAAATAGAACCTTCAAACCTCCCCCCCCCTTCCCCACCTCCCCCAGCATCAGGGTTACGGCCGGGGACTTTTGATATGTTCACCTAACTAGTCCAAACAAAGCTACGAAATCAAAAATTGTGTTCCAAGCATTTCCCTCTATAACATTTCCTGGCCTAATTGCGATTGTCAAGCGTGGTAAAGGAGACTAAGCTTTGGGTAAGCGAAAAGTATATAAAAATACCTTTTTATTTGGCTATGTAAAGTCGATCACGTTTTGCATCACCTCTTTCTTATCAATTTTATTTGTTAACAGTTTCCTTTACAGATTACGAGCATGGCTGCACATAAAATTCATGCAGCAACTGGGAGGTCAATTTCACTTCTGTCAGTGATAACCATACAGTGTAATGTTTTAGTTATGATGCACACATTTTTATCTGGACTTATACTGTGTTTAGTAGCGACTCCTCAGCCTGGATTATTCGACGTCGCAATCAATGAAGTTCCCGTGGAGACGGACGATGACAGATTAAATCAGGCTTTGCTTTTAGTTGATATTCTGAAGTCAGGTACGTAGCAGAACTGCTTAAACCTTATCTCCAAAGCATCCACTCTACTTGCGGATACTAAGATTGTGTCATCTGATGACAACCATTGCAGAGTATCTTAAACTGCTGCGAGAGCGCTCTGGAGGAGCTGCAACGGACGCCGTCACAGTGGTGGAGCAATCAACCTGCGCGACTACCGCAGTTGAAGGCTCCACCGGAGAATCGTTTCTCTCCACAGAGAAACAAAAAACCGAAATGCTGATTTCAAGTGAGTTTAACAATAGGTAGTACATTCAATAAAACATTTTATGTTACACCTAGTAGAATGATAATTTGCCATGATAAAAACTGTCCTTCCCGGCGGGACTCAAATCTATCTACATACTTACTAAATTTCATTTAAAGTGGCTCAGTGATTAAAGCAAGCGTGAAGCAGTAACAGACAGTCAGACGGAGTTAATTAATACTTACGCATTTATAATAGTATAGTAAAGCCTGACTAGTAATATATGATAATTGTCAAGAGGGCGCTGTTATTCTCATGTTTAGGGTGACAGTTCAGTATAGTATGAAAAAAATAGTTCCAGTGAAATTCCGCAACATGGCGAGTGATCGTATATTCCTGGTCAGGCTTTATGTACATACCTGCCTACATATGTGTATAGAAATTAGGTATAATACACACAATAACTTCAAGAAAAATGCATGAATGGAATGCTAGAAATTGTAGAAATCGAACGAAACAACAAAAGCTTATTAATCTTTTATCTACACACATATAATAAACCCCCTATGATTCGTACAAAAACCGCAAATTACGGAAAACATTATAATTAAGCTGTTTTGTTAAAAACGAATTTCTTATCTGTGAAAATGTTATATTGCGTAATAATAACATCAAATTAGATTTTATAATGACATTCAAATTTCGAACATCTATGAAAAACATAGGAATTTGATTTGACCTTAATTGTAATACCAGTCGAGATGACGTTTTATTCGAAATGAAATGTCAATTGCAAGTGCGATCATTGCGATCAACGCCGAAAATGGCGGTCGTAACATACGGTTCCTAAACTAAACTCATCAATCTCATCATAGAGGAGAGCTTATAATATAATATGTGTACTGTGTAACTTTACATAATAACAATAACGCATTATGTAGGAGTCACATAAACTACTATTTTGTTTCAATTTAAAATGTTTGAGTTTTCATTGATCTGTGCGGCAGGAAGATAAGTGTTACGTATCTACTTACGTATACATGACAATATAATTATACTTACCTACTTAGATTGCGATACTTTTACACAGGTCCTAACACATTGGTCGAGATACCAAGGGGACATCCGAACTATCCTGCCCTGGTGTACACTGCTGCGCCCCCCGACCCGTGGGGATGGCCGGTACCAGGCACACCGAGCCCTTCCAGGCGGTTTTATGACATAATGCCTGAGCTAGTACCACCCATTTATCCGAATATGCTCTCATATCCACGCCGTAAGCATTAAGAAGTCTAACTGCTCAGCTAATAAAGTAAATAAGTAGAGATGCACCGAATATTCGGTTACTATCCGGTATCCGGCCTACCTGGCCCTTATTTTATTATCCGGCCGGATTGCGGATAATGACACACTATCCGGCCGGATACCGGATAGTAACTCTGCTTGTTAAATTGGATTTAACAAACAGTCACGGTTATAATCGTACTCGTTTATTATTTTTAAACAATGTACATTCCACTCACTTGCACGCACACTCCTTTCGAACCTAGAAGCTAACGTTCACTACGAAACAGGTCAAACCTTCACAATGCGCAGCTGAAAAACCGAAATGAAGGTATAGTTCCGCCGGCCGAATATTCTGCAGCCGGATACCAAATATTCGGCCGATGGTCAGGCCGAACGTCCGGTATCCGGTATCCGGCAAAACAACTATCCGTTGCATCTCTATAAATAAGTAATATTCTCCGACATGAGATTACCTGAGTGATATCATCGTGTTTTTATTCTTGTTGGTGTCAAAAAATCACACAATTTTGCCTTATAGGGGGACCGAGGTGAGTAGTGACTTGGTAGTGACAGAGGACTTGTGACATAGTCGATTTTTGGAACCTATTAACAGTTAGCGAGCTCGCAACAGTGCGCGTTTGTTAGCTAATAACTTGAGCTAACAAACGCCCGCTATTGCGAGTTCGTTATTATTATTAGTTAATAGATTCCAAAAAATCGACGATGTCACAACTCTCCTCTGTCACAACTCACCTCAGTCTCCCCTACACTAACGGCACAAGCAGTAGTTTTGCACAGTGTTATTTCACAAAAGTTAACCGGGGTGTGTGTGGGATGCACCTTTACATTATTAGGACGCGTAGATACAATGTGTCAAAGCTGACTAGGCAGTGCCACTATTACCGTCCAATTTCATAGGGCTTTGACGTGTATGTTGGCATTCTCACACTGTCGTTTGTAAATTCGGTGCAGAGTTAGCTTAGTTACCTATTGTATACTTTCATATCATCCAAGTGCTAACATGACATTGATACACAACCTAACTTAGTTAGAATTAAATGTAGCATTAACTACTTATATTTTTCCCTAAAGTTAAAAATTTAAGAGACATTTTAACGAAGTTACGCTGCGTCTGCCGTAGGCGAACGACACGCGAACGCGAAGCTAAGCGGCGCGACGCGTCAATCCTTTGATACCATGATACCCATAGAAGTGTCCTACGTGAGTGATCTCGTTGCGAACGCGATGCGGGGCGAAGCGGCGCGATTTGCACGCGAACGACAGGCGGCGCGGAGCGGCGCGACGCGGCGTGGACGAAAAACAAACTGTTCTTACCTATGTAAGTGTCCTAGGTGAGCGATCTTGACGCGATGGCGAAGCGGCGCGGCGCGGCGCGAAGCGGGCGCGATCAATCAATTTGATTTTTGTTAGAAGAGAAGAGAAGAGAAGAGATTTTCGTGAGATATTTTTTTGTCGTTTCCTATTTATTTCAATGTTCAAAATGGTGAAAATTGAGTTAAAGGACTTAGTGCCTGTAACGTCAATGGCACTTAATTAAGACTATTGTGAGTTCGCTGTAATAATGACAATTAACTAATTAAGATTTATTAGTTTTACATTCTAAGCTTATGAAGCTTATCGCGAGGTCTACAATAACTCACAGAGCCACTAGTTATTTTATTTTTATTTCTTAGAATTCACGACAGTAGCAGAATACAAAGATCAACTTTATTAAATAAGAATAAGGTCGATATCTTTCTAGCATCAAACCCGTGCACGTGTATTATAGACGCGCCCACTACGGACAAAGCCATCGCATCGCGCCGCGCCGCCCGGAAACTTCCATACGTATCAAACTATCAACGGTTTGTTTCTTCCTCGCCGCGTGGGCCCAAGGCGTTCGCGTTCGCAGCGAGATCGCCCACGTAGGACACTTCTATAGGTATCAAAGGATTGATTCACCCCGCTCCGCTCCGCGCCGCGCCGCTTCGCATTCGCGTGTTGTTCGCCTACGTAGTACGCTAGTACGCTGCGTTACGTTACACTCCCCTCCTCTCCACTAATGTGCAATTTAATCATTGTTAAGAACGTAAGGACTGTCGAACTGAAATGACAGATGAGCGTATAAAAATTCCTAATCGGATTTTAAAGAATTGATCACCATTTTGTTTACAGGATATTTTCGACGTAATTTCCCGGAATACTCATACTATTATGGTTTGTTTGTGATTATTTAATTCTTAAATGTACAGTCAAAGATTACGGACCCATTTCGTCCTTGTCACAGTGACAATACTATACGAGTATGAGGTCTCTATCGGCTTTCATATTGATTGTCACTGTGACAAAAGGTACTAAATGGGTCATAAATAAAAATCTTCAACAGTATTATTACCCGTCGTCGCTTAATTTAATAGTTAGGTTTAATATTTTTCCCCTCACTAGCTCGGAAAGCCGTCTTTTATCCTTTAAAATAAGCGGGGAAAAACGCATTTTATCCACTAGTGGGGAAAGTAATTTGACCTTGGATGGAGCGTGTTTAAGTAGCTTGACAGATAACAAAACGTAAAACGCTCATAATAATGGTTCGTTCGATATTAATTATCATTAAATAAATGGTTTGAGAATCTAATAGAAAATACCAGAGTTAGCTTTATTTAATGATTTTAAGTCATAAACCTTAAAATTCCATAATAAACGTTTGTTTTTTAATAATTATGTTAAATATAATTCTGAACGAACAAGTTAGTCGATGCAATTTCAAAACGCATCATTGACATTTCATACGTCAGAAATGTCAACATTGTCAACAAAAATTTTACTTAATAACTTCTCACGTGACTTCCGGTTCGAGCGCCATCTTGATAGTTAGCATCGTGATTAATTACTTTGTTTTTTGCTTATTAATATTGTTTAAAGTGTAATATCGATAGCTTATTATACAGTAAACTAATGTGGTAGTGTGCAGTGAATGGAGAATTAATTTTGAAGCGCGTTTAACCACCATCTTGGAGTCAACGGCCGGTAGTCCACGTGCTTCTTGTAAAGTCTAGCTATCGATTTACAAGAGCTAACAAATCACCGTACACTGTCTTGTACAACCGTACAATTTTTGTCGTTTGTAAACCTCTCAATACCTTGATACTGGCGAAATAGTCCCACTGGGCTGAAGCCATAATTTTAAAAGAAGAAGAAGAACTTCTCACGTGGACTTCCGGTTCGAGCGCCATGTTGATAGTTAGCATCGTGATTAATTACTTTGTTTTTTGCTTATTAATATTGTTTAAAGTGTAATATCGATAGCTTATTATACAGTAAACTAATGTGGTAGTGTGCAGTGAATGGAGAATTAATTTTGAAGCGCGTTTAACCACCATCTTGGAGTCAACGGCCGGTAGTCCACGTGCTTCTTGTAAAGTCTAGCTATCGATTTACAAGAGCTAACAAATCACCGTACACTGTCTTGTACAACCGTACAATTTTTGTCGTTTGTAAACCTCTCAATACCTTGATACTGGCGAAATAGTCCCACTGGGCTGAAGCCATAATTTTAAAAGAAGAAGAAGAAGAACTTCTCACGTAAAAGTACAGAATTTCCAGTTTTCTGTTATAATATCGTAAAGAAATTAGTGATTCCAGTTGATGAAGATGATCTAACGCCTGTGGATGTTGCACTTTCCTTGCTATAGTGAGGGGAAAAGTTTTGTGTTACACACGGGTGCAAATGTATTTTACTTCTCGTGTGTTAAAATACAACTTTGCACCCTTGTATAACAAATAACTATTACAGTACATATGGTGCTACTTTCTCGCACTAGTGCGTCAAATAGCACTTTTCGTGCATATCTCGAAAGTTTAAAGGGCCATATGTACTGTAAAACGTTGTACGATACACGTGCGAATAGGTAATTCGCAACTCGTGTCGATTTCAAACACTCCCTGCGGTCGTGTTTTAATTTATCGCCACTCGTTTCGAATTTCCTCTTTTCCGCACTTGTATCGTAAATAAGTATTTCTTATCAAATTGATTCACAGCTGTAATACTTTTTATAGGACCCTATAGAAGAAGTGATAATTATGATGAAAACCGTGAAGAAACGGCTAGAGGTTGGTCCTAAATTTACCTCTAGTTTTACGTGATTAGTCCAAAGCCAAAAAAGGTTAATAATTGCGTTCTGTATATTATGGATTGTACATGAGTATCGGCGCCAGTGCTGAGGTCACAAACACAACAACGGGTAAGTACCTACTTAGTACAATTTTATTACAGCAGGATTTTGAAATTAAGCAGTATTCTTTTTCGAACCGATAGCAAGTTTAACAACCAATTGACCAACAAATTTCGTCCGTTCCGTCGTTTCGTTCTGGGGCTTATTAGTAAATGTTGGTGTTATGTATAATATTATTGTGCGTAGCGTAGCTTTCAGCTTGGGCAAAAATGCTTTCGTATGCCTGTTAGGATGTTCTCATCTACAGGTCGCATTTCTCAAATAATTTTAGGAAATTTTCTAAGCCGTTTCGATACTATAAGTATATAGTCTTTTTTATGCAACATTTTACATATATTATGTAAACCTACGAAAACCCTTGGTTAAAACTGGTTGATGGCTGGAGTATTTTTTGTAATGGTACCTAGGTAGGTACCTATTCTTTTTTAGTAGCTGCTGGGCATGTTTTGTGCCATTAAAAGGGGCTCACTGTGTGGCTGTTTTTAATTGGTCTTTATTTTTAAAAACATATAGGCATGTAGAGTAGGTAGAAAGAAATAGCTGTAATTTTTTTATACTCTACTACTACTATATATCTATGCGTGTCAGGTAGACCCGAACATCCTAGAAGAAACCGTAGAGCTTTTTTCTGTTTAATGAGGACATCTTGTATATTTATGCCATTACCCCAGACTTCTATGCAATACCTCATAATGCTCTCGAAAAACTGGATAGGTAGGTATATCGTAGCTGGAGGATACAACCTTGATATTTTGTGTCAATAACTAAACAAATTATACCAACTGATGAAAAGGCGCAGTTAAAGAGGTAATTCCCGTTGGATATATGGATATTACGTATCATTTTATGATTAATATGAACCGTATCTGCAGTATAGTTCCATAAGTCTCGTGAAATAGGTATTGAAGTAGAACTGTGCCACTTTGTAAAATTGAAAAATTAAAAAAAAATGTTAATGATATTATTTTCAAAATTGCTTTCTTGGAGTTAGACATGAGGATATCACGTTATCATTTGTGGTATATTGTACAAAAAAAATCAGCCATATCGTGTCTGGAGGAGCCCAAACTTGGTATGTTTCGAAAATTCTTTTTGTTTTAATTAAAAAAAAATGCCCGAAATGTAATGATGTGATATATTTTTAGAATCGCCTCAAAAAGCCCTTTCGTATGACACACAATAGGTTTTGGATTTTTTTTTCCATACAAAAAAAAAAGTTTTACCACCCCCCAGCAAAATTTTTTTAGGAACTGCGGGTCAAAAAAATTGTTTTGACCTCTAGTATGTGTGTGCCAAACGGCTAACCTGTACATCGATTTGCGGTATTTTTATACGAACTGGTTAGACTACATCGGACAAGTTTGTCGTAAACAAAATTAAAATAGGTGATTTTAAAGGTCTTTATCATAGCCAGCCTTTTCATCGCTGATTGCAATGAGCGCCCCGGATGGTATTTTCTTCTTACCTTCGAGGATATCTAGGCCTCCCGGCATTGCCTTGAGCACTGTTAAAATGTAAACCTCCAGGTTTTGTAACATAAGAACTATTGGGAATCTGATTACCCTATTTGAATTTTACTCGTGTTTTATGCTGCTTGCTTGCTTGCTCCGATTTTACTCTACTCTTCCATGCACTTTAAAGATATTAGTGAAATAATATAAGTTCATATCAATCATATCTCTGTTTACGTTATTTATTTTTTCTGACAGTATATATAAATAACGGTTGCTAGGTAACAACATTTCAACATTATGAATAAAGAAAGGTATTGATGTACGAGGTATATGCAACCTTTTTAATGTTGTATTCATGCCTTTAAATTGTATCAATTTTATAGTGACATCTGGTGACGTAGTTTGCATAATCGGAAGTCTCCATTACGCTATGGATGTATGGAAGGTAGAGGTATAGAAGGGATGCCAATCTCTTATGGCAGAATTGTTGCAAAAGTGACCGCTTTCAGCTTTAAATAATAGTTCCTAATCTCTCCGGTGGCGCCAGTTAGGTTCTGGGACATGAGTATAACATGAACCATATAAGGCAACAAATAACCCGACCAAATTACGTAGGTTGTTTTTGGTAGTATTTCGGTGATGGTGGCGCCGCCTAATTACTGTTTTTTGATGGACACTTTTCATACAGAGATTTGGCTCCTTTATATAGTCTCCATGCATTACGCAATGTTTTTTCATTCCATTTTCATTTATTCAAATCTACCATCATCCTCCGTCTTTAATGACGTTAACTATATTCCTAGTGTACCCCCCCCCCCCCCCCCCTCTGGATTCCACGCTGTTCCACGTACCGTATGATTCCAGTTTAGGAGTATTTCGTGATTAACACAATCAAATGCTTTGGTAAGATCACAGAATACCCCTCCACAATAGTATCCGTTCGGTCGGTTAAAGGTCTTTGTAACCCTGTTAAAGCTTTTTAATAACAAAACTTCCGTGAGACATAGACATATTAAATATATTAATGACGGGTCACTCACGTGTTTTAAGTCGAAAACGCTCGACATGTTTCACTCCGTACCGAGGAGCGTCATCAGGAGCTTGCGTCGACGGTGACGGACCGGCGCAGACTGCGGGCCGCAGCCCTCCGCGCCCGATGACTCGGCGCGGGCGCCGGTGGCGGCAGGGGGGGCGAGAAACTACCCTCGTTTACGGCATTATTGTCAAATGATGGGTTGCACACAACACTCACTACGTCACTGCGTCCTGATGACGCTGCTCGGTACGGAGTGAAACATGTCGAGCGTTTTCGACTTAAAACACGTGAGTGACCCGTCATTAATATATTTAATATGTCTGTTAAAGCTTGTTTACGGTTTTCATTTAGGGAGAACACACGGCGACTTTTTGCAGTGATTTAGTAGCGCGTTTCGTTAACGCGCGACTGAATCCCGACATGTGATCACTTGAGTTCGATCATAAATAACATTACGCAGTTTTAGAATCATAGGTGTCAATGTTGATACCATAAATGAATTCAGCACCCCCGATTTATACGAAAACGTTACCAAACCCGGCCTAGCAGCTTTACTGATGTAGATAATCAAGATAAAAATGAGAGCCCTAAATAAACCTTCAAAAGCGGATATCTTAAAAACTATACAAGATATCGAAAAACGACTTAATAAAACTTGTAACAAATTAAATCTCTTTTTATTTTGTATAAGTGGCCATGTCGCTCAGACGCATAGTTTCCGAGATATAATCGAAAAACCGAAAAATTGAACCTTCAAACTCCCCTCCCCCCAGCATCAGGGATACGGTCGGGGACTTTTGATATATTCATCTCCTAACTAGTCAAAACAAAGCTATGAAGTCAAAAATTGTGTTCCTAGCATTTCCCTCTATACCTTCTTATTGCTTGGCCTATGCTCTAAATTGAAAATGACGAATGGATCATACCAAAATACATACCAAGTGACAGTGAATATCCTTTTTATAACGTTAAAAAATAATTAACCAGATATAACCAAAAATAAGAAAAGTACAATTACAGTTGAAAAAAGTATAATTTTCTGTTACATTAAACTGCAACTATTATTAAAACAAACAAAAAACCAGACTATTTACATATATTTTTGAAATGGTCTTTTCATTAGCTTTCATATGATACCCTCATTGCTATATATAGTAAGAAAAAAAAACAATCCCCCTCCCTTTTTTTTATTACCGGGCGCCATTATCGAAATTTATATAGCCCATGTGAGATGTGGTCGAATTCGTCAGAATTGTGTTAGTGACATACGCTATATACATTTTGAAAATGGCGCCCGCTAATGAAAAAGGGAGGGGGGGGGGTTACTATAGCAATATGGGTACCAAATGAAAGCTAGTGAAAAGACCATTTCAAATATATATGTAAATAGTCTGGTTTTTTGTTTGTTTTAATAATAGTTGCAGTTTAATGTAACAGAAAATTATACTTTTTTTCAACTTGATGTACTTTTCTAATTTTTGGTTATATCTGGTTCATTATTTTTTAATGTTATATAGAGGATATTCACAATCACTTGGTATGTATTTTGGAATGATCCATTCAGTCATTTTCAATTTGAGCACTTCAAAGTCAACTGTGGATTGAGAAATTTTTGAACGTTTTCTAATAATTTGTTAGACCAAGTAGTGAATATGTTACAGTATGTTATATATTTGTGATCTACTCACAAAGCCCTTTCATTTGATACCCCACATGGTATGATTAAAAAAAAAGTAAAAATCTGTACTGCCGACTTTTTGACGTCACAGCAACTACCCCCACCACTTTCGCGCTTGTCATCTCATATATTTGTGTTCAGGACATCACACTGAATGCACTGATACCAAATATGTCCTCATTTCTGACGACATGAGCGAAAAGTAACCTAAAGCCTGTTTCGCCAAGCCACTAATAGGTAAACCTGACTTAAAATATATTAGTTAAGGTTGTCGTACACCTTTAAGCCTAAGGTGTGACAAGTTATGAAAATTTTGTCAACAGAAATTAAATCGAGTACAATTACTAGGAAAGCCGCAGCTTTAACGAGGAAAGCGACACGGAAAACCGGCCAGCTATTCGGTAGCCGCCGACGTTTTAATACGCAATTGCGGAGAAGTAACTACCGTAAGTCGATATTTCACAATATACTCGTATTTTTATATTAATTTTTTACCTTTGTTTATTCGTATGATTATACCATTTTGTAACGTTACTGTTTAAAACAATGATATAGTTAGACCAAGCTAAGTTGGCAGCGATTTTGATAGCCCACTGTGCAAGTGTTATTTGAACGTCATAATTTCATAAGTTTGACGTTTAAAATAACACTTGCACAGTCTGGGCTATCAAAATCGCTGCCAACTTAGCTTGGTCTAACTCTACTTAGGTAAACGTACTGGTGTGTGACATTCTAATTCCAATAGATGAATTAAGATTGATGGTGGCAACTAAGCTGTTGGGAAACTGTCCAACACCGGGATTAATTACGTTATTTGTGGTATCTAAATGGTATTGGTAGTAAGTAGCACAAGGGAGATGAGCTTCCAAAACATGTTTCCGTATAATCCAACATTATAGCACAGAATAAGTAATAGTATTATCATTGTAGTCTAGTTCTCAAGAAAATAACAGATAAGGGGAAGAAATACCTTAGCCGTATCTTAGATTATTCTATTCTGTACGGTCTACATACATTGCCATCTTAGCGAAACTACTTACAATTGTGTAAAGCAATAAAATACGAGTCAGTACACGTTCATCATTAGAACTTATCACGCGTGTCATTAGCAATATCATTCATAATATTTATATTTAAAGTATTTTAGTAGCAATAATGTGTTTATTTTCGGCAATATTGTGAGATCATTATGTCAAGCAACCAACAGAATACAATTAGTGTATATGAGTTATGTGACACTAGCAGCCCATACACATTCATTCATTATTTAATTGTAACCGGTTAACTTCCAGAACCCAAACTAACAAATTCTTATAAGTACCTAGATCATTATAGCAACAATATAAAAAATGCATTTTTTTTTACGTGTTAACGGAATAACGATTAACGTTAACTTGCGTTAAATCTTCCGAAATGTAACGCTTTAACGTTTAACGAAGTAAACTTTTTTATTAACGGATTAGCGATTAAGTAAGTTAACTATTTGATTAGCGATGCTCAGCTATGGTATTACACCTAGGTACGAATACGAATACTGCATATGCGAATGCTAATACGAATTTTTCCTTGAACTTGAATGATATTGTCTGTTCAACACTTTATATGTGGCTTTCCATCAGATTTTGTGACTCTCCCCTCCCCCTTATTACAATTATGTCACATTTTATTGATCATTCACTTCTCTTAAAGGTGTGACGTAATTAATGGATGACCCCTAACGTACGGGTCGGCCCTCGAACTAACTCTTCCATCTATTGGTCATTTTCTAGACTTTACAACAATGTAATGCTACTGTTGCAGAAAATCCACGCAGGTCAGGAGTTATGGGAGGGTCGATATCGAATAAAATCGCAGATATTGAAAACAATAAAACTAAAACAATAATAGCTGACACAAGCAGTGCAAATGCAAACAGCTCGATAATGACCGACAAAAGTACACCCGCGGAAGGGACAAGTGTAACCAGGACCGATACAAGTAACACTCCAACGAGCAACAAATCGAAATCACATCATACAATTAAACCGAAAGTGCCATCCATTCCGGCAACTACAGATAAATGGCCAGCGTTCCTTTTCAAATCAACGTTAAGGGTATTTTTAGAAAACAGCACACCCCTGCCAATACCCCTTCCGGAAAACAATGCGTTTTGCTTTACGAACCCCAGGAATGCTCTGTGTCGCTCTCCCTAAAATAAGAATAACAAAATTTAATGTTTTCATAATAGGCCATTCTTTATTGCGTGTCAGATTAGCCTTGTACGTAAGCAGAGTACGATACGAAACTATTTTGTGTATTTTTTATTTATTTTAGGCCCAGGTGTTTCGGAGATAAAGATTGGGAATGGTATTTTTTTTGCTATTTTCTTAAATAACTTAAAAACGGTTCATTATAAAATTACAAAAAATATATATTTGAGATTCTCACAGTGAGCTCTTTCGTTTGATATGTAACACGATATAGTTTTAAATAACTTTTTTTTTTAATTTCTCATTTGCCCCCAAAAGTGGCCCTCATGTTTAAAATTCATTTTTTTACGTTACATGTCCGTCTATGGGTCACACATTTACATAATATATGTGTACCTAATTTTAACTTAATTGGTCTAGTAGTTTCGGAGAAAATTTTCTCCGTTTCACGAGTGATCCTATAAGGGTTCCGTTTTTTCCTTTTGTGGTACGAAACCCTAAAAAGGGGCTAGCTATGATGGCGCCATCTATGCAAACCTTTGACAGTTGCTAACCCCATATAACAAGCAAACAGAGAAACTACTTGCCTGACTGACCTGACCTACTACTAAGGTGGTTATCATTATCACACTGACGGTTTGCGCACGGTCTGTCAAGTGTGAGACTGGAAACCGCCACGGTGTGATATCGTCTGATAACCAAGTGGCACATTGAATAGGGAATATTACGCGAAACTCTGCGTATTAAGGGGCGCTACTACCACAATCTGAAACAAGAAAATCGAAATTCCGTTATTTAACATCGCTGAGCTATAAAGAGGCAGATAGCGAAATTTCGGATTCTCGTTTCCCGGTAGGTCCTCTGTAAACATACTGTAAACAAACCGCCTTGATGCATGAATGTCATATTACTCATATTTTATTATCTCTAAAAACATGTCAAAAACCTGTTAAAGGTACAGGATGTATAAGTTACTCTTTGGTTTACTAAGAAGGCTACTGCTGCACTGGTGGCAGAACATTGCTGTAATATCCCCTAGACAAAATAAATAGGTACTAAAACCGACTGGCCCACCCCACCTTAAAAACGATGTGTCAAAAAAGATTAAGGCAAAAAATAATAAAACTGTACAAAATTTTCATTACTTTTATTACGATAAGAAACCTAATTTTGACAATTTTCTGTTACTATGTTTAAAATAGCAATCTTATCTATATTGAATTTTCGTTTCAAAGTCAGTTCCCAAAAACATGCACAAAGATAATTATCATATTCATTTAGTAATATTGAGGTAGTTATTAGTTTCAGAACTTATACCAATTAAAATGGTTGTAAAAATAACAATAATCAAAGAAAATTTTGGTGAAATGTGTGTTCAAACAGTGAAGTTTGAACGTTTATAACTGATAAAATGTATGTATATTGGACCTTAATACGTTTATGTTACATTACAAGCAACAATAACAGCTCTATCTAAACGGAGCGCCGTCGCCGTCGCCGAGCCCGCCCGGGCCGCGGCCGGCCGCGCTCCTTCCGGCTATGTACGTACATTCACATACATACAAACACTATTAGCTATAGACTCGATGGAACATCAATATATATTAAGACTGAAGGGAGTGTAACATACGAACAATAGATTGAGTGCTCCACATCCCCGCCAAGTTCAAGTTACAACAAATACAGTAATAATAAAATAATAAGTAAACTAAATTAGGTACCAAAAATGCTATGTGTGCTCGACTTTCTCCGATAAATAACGTCCTTAATAAAATTGTACCATTCCATTCACAGACTTTATTTATAAAATACAATCATGCACATAAATGAAATTGGTAATTCTGTCGATCACACAGCGAATGCACAAAACAGTGGTTACACACACATGAGAAAGAAATATGTAAATAACAGTAGAACCATCAAACAAGAATGACGCAGTATATCAATAGCGAGAATGACATGTAAAGTAATGAATGCGCCGGCGCCGGCGCGTGCGGCAGGGGTGTAGTTCAGTCTCGGGCCGCGCGCCGCGCGCCGCGCGCCGTCCGCGTCATACTCAACTTAACACTACTTCACAACGATACAATTAATCAACTAAAACTATTTCTGCAGCCTAACACATTACAAATGATAATGTACCCTCTTTTTATATTTGGAAGGAATAAACAACATGCCTGTATATGTACACTTTTTCCGTCGTGATAGTAACAGTACATTTACTCCGATGGGTCGTTGCCGCCTGATGCGTCCTGCGGCGGCGGCGTTCATTCGCACTGCCTGACGCGCCACGCGCCGCACGACACATGAGCGGCCGATATCTTTTGTCCAGTATAATTATAATAATATGAACAATACTTGTGTATTTATTATTATGATGATGACGTGAAATGTTACACCAAGATGAACGTTTAATCGATTCAACACATTATAATTAACAGCAACATTAAGAATGCATACTATTTCCCTACAATGGGATGTGTTACATTGAAGTATAGAAATAAACTGCTAACAGCATGACTAATAAATTTGCATTTTGAATTTTGTAGTCAATTTAGATTACAAATCCTTATAAGGTAAACTGACTGAGTCACCAATTAACAGTAATTATTTTACATCTCGACAGAATGAACGTATCCAAACTTTTGCCGAGCAGAAGTTTGCACGACATCACACAAAAACACGAAAAGGACCAAACTATTACGGATTATCTTTGGCCCTATAGCAGGTGGACATCTTCTCGACTCGTTTCAATAGTTTTCCCTCAAAATATAGTTTGATGAAAAAATAATGAGACTAGCAAAGATTACACCTAGATATTAATTCTAAAAAATGTGTCAGCACCTTTAACAAATGTGATGTCATGTATTGGAATGTATGATTAATGCTGTCATTTTCCTCAGAATAAATACCCGAAAAGGAACTTCGTAAATTGTTAAGCGTGCCGCAATGTAATGCTGTGGCCAGACATATCGGCATTCGGTGAATATTCGTGAATCGTGATGGAGTCTCTCGCTGGGAAAATAAAGAGACGCAATTACGAATATTCGCCGAATCCCGATATGTGTGGCCGCACCCTATTACAAGCACAGAAAATATGCAGTCAGTCGATGAGTTAGCGACATTCGGTTCTTGTTAACCTTAACAGACGCACTGCCCAGCTTGTCTGGCACCGACTGTCTCTGTCCCATCAACGCGACTCGTCTCAAGCTAGGCGAAAACTCGTCAGATAACATACCGATTGATGATTATAATGTACACCAGCGCGCAAATTGATTGTCCAATAAAGCTACTAATCAAATACTTTTTTTAACACAACGTATTTACAGATGCTCGCTACTGCACTGCCCTTCACGGAATCCATTAGTTTCGTACTCTGTAAGAACAGCCGGCTCGGTCAATCAGTTTCTTCTATTGTCGACTGGGCTAAGTCCTGATGTTTCTGGTGTGCCAACAAGCACTATTTTGCATTGATTTGTCAGTCTTTCGTTATTTCCTAGACTGTAAATTCTATATCAAATGAATTGATAACATTAAGTAGCTATAGCTCTATATGCTATGTAGTCCAAGGTTTACATGTCAGTTGCGAATACTCTCCGGTAAGATCGCGGAGCTCGAGGTTTCTGTATCACTGTGCAAGTTACCCATAAGTAACTAATTAAGTAAAGTCGACGACCGTACATAAGTATTTCAAACGGAAGCGAATACATTAAATACCAAGCACTCGAGGGAGCCACACCCGCCTCGAGGCGCGCGTGCCTGCACTCGGCCGCGAGGCGGGCACAGCTCCCTGCAGACAATATTAGTGGTACAAGGGTGTGTTTTATTATTACATGTCTGATGTGTAAGTCTAATGTTACGACCTTTTAACGTTTCAGCATATCTTAACAGTCGGGCCATCTATGTACGGGAACACCTCGCCGGCCGTCTCGTCAGTAGCCTCGGGCGGATTGCAGGCGGCTCGACGAGGCTATCGAATATAACTCGAACCATAATGTACACGATGAAAGTACCATCGCTTCGCGGATTATACCGTCAATCCTAAATAATACTGGAACGCTATAAGGATCCATGCCAAATGTGAGATTATTTTCAATAATATGTGGAAGCATTACAAATCCTTTGTGTCAAAATGAATTACGTCCAATAGGAAGATATAAAACTTAGTTCATCGCCGCCGCGGGCTTATTACTATAGGCGAAACTTTTTTAAGTATATGATTTTAGGCAAAATGATATGAAAATTATTTTAATGCATTTGGGATATTACAAAATAAAATAAGAATGTTAACATTCTTTTTGCCAAAACTTCCATATATTATTATCACAATTATAAATATAAATATCTTAGCTTTCATTAATTTTGATATTATTCACTTAATCTTAATATCTCATAGTTAAAATATCTCACTTGGCACAATAGTAACACAAATCGTACATTTCAATAATAAAACATATCACGATAGATTCAAACAATACGCTTCCACTGGCACCATTAAACGCTACGGTGTCTTCTAAATTCTCAAAATCTTTTACCATAGTTTCATACAAGAAAACATCATAAAGCTAACAAAGACAAAATTACAAAGAAAACGGTCAACAAATCACTTACAAATTAAAACTCGTACGTTTATTTCTTACTTTCCAACAATTACTATTATATCAAAAATATTTATATCCATCATAGGTGGATTTATCATCACCGTGGCAGGTCAGGGCAGGCGCGGGCGCGGGCGCGGGCGCGGACGCGGGAGCGACGGCGCAAGCGGGCCGCGTCCAGCGTCCGAGCGCGCCGGCCCGCCCTGCCCTGTGTCTAGTCTAGTCAAGGCTGTCTCGCTGCCGGCCCGTCACACGACCGGCGGCCTCTCTTTGGATTACTTACTTCGCACCCAACGCACACGTTCATTTTGTATAATCATTGTACAACATTCTTCAACTATCAGCATGCAAGCAGAAATGCAAATTCTGTATCGTTTTAGATCATTACAATATACTCGCAAAAGCATCTGTCTGTTCATTCATTGAGCCTCCTCGGTAAAGCCATATCATGTTTATATCCGTTCCTAAGTAGTCGGTTTGTATCCCACACACCCATTAAATAATATTAACAGTGTAGTGATTATAACAGATTAATCTATTATTTTATAACAAAACAAAATATTTACTTCTCGTTTGTATAATAATGGAGTGATAATATAGCTATTGTTAACAACATGTGTATATGTATAGAGAACATAATCATTAACTATTGCGGTATATGACAACTCTTTTATAATGTAGCAGAATAACATGGTATGAAAACTATAACAATAAACTATATGCGCGGCATCAGATTCATATACTTAAGTGGCACTATATCGTTAAGAAAATAGTGTATATGAATAGTATATATTCAAATATTAATCATCATCAACATATATAATCCCGGGGTAAAAATATGGATTTATCAATAGTTATTAATTACAATTCACTACAATAATATCAACAACAACATTTGGACACAATATGCTGCCAACACAACAGCCTGCCTGCGCATCAGTCGGACAACTCTTGTAGAACCTATCAAGTCAGCAACTTTATCATAGTTTCTTATGAATATGTCTAACTACGAGGTAAGTACCGTCAAGGTCACCAAGTCATACACTCGGGTGACTGAAGGGTACTCGCCAGACAACGAAGGCCGGCCGCGGCTAGCGGTGGAGCGAGGGTCGAGGCGGTGAGGGTGAGATGGTATGTGGGCGCGCGGGTGGGTGGCAACGGCTTACTGCTGCGCGGGCGGCGGCGGCGGCGCGGCGCGGCGATGGCGGCCCGGCGCGCTCGCCTGCGCCACCATCGCTCGGATGCGGCGCTGAGCCGACTGTGGACAACACAACATCAGCAATCATTACATTGTTTCATGTAGCGAATCAAAAAACTATCAGAGAAATCATTACGTCTTATTTTAGTCTATGCCATAGAAGACCATAGAATCTATGGTCTTCTATTAAACGATACACCGTAATTACAATTTCTTTTAAACAATCATGAGCTACATAAAACGTATTCACCGCATATAAATCAATGTCATTCGCATGTGCTGCAATTAGACCTAGTATTTTAATTATTTCCGCTTGTAGTCAATGTCCATAGTTTCCTAATTCGTCAAACGTTTGTTTACATCCAAAAATAAATTAGTTCACGATGACAACAACATAAAACTTGGCCCTTTAATCCTTGTCCTACAATGTTCGTCATAAACCTACGCTGTTGTAGGAGCTATACGGTAACAAGAATTTATTTTAAAACAATCGTGTTTAGCTCGATTGCAATGTAAAAATCGTTATATTTTTGATATTTTACCGTATGAATATAAATTCGATATTATAGCTATTTCTTTTCGTCTTCGAAGTATATTAGTAGAAGATACTTTTGAACTACTTTTGATACACCTACTAGAAGGTACTTTTGAAATATCTTAATTTGAGAAAGTATAAGAAGGTGGCTGATACTTTTGGTGCGTTGCGCGTTGCTCTAGTCGCTACTACGGATACTGACTAAACGATCAATGGTCGACAAGTATACGATTTTTTTTCTTTATTTAATTCGCCACCACATTCCCCAAAACCTTGTTATGAGACGCCAAGTTTAAGGGCATCCAAATTAATTAATTAGAATATTATTAAGAAATCATACTGGTATCGATCGACTAGTCGAGTAAGAAGAAAAGAGGCTATTCTAAAGACGTTTGGCCAAAGCTGTTCATGAATAAAATGTTATGAAACTTATGAATAAAATCGTAAGGAATCTATGTAAATGCTTAACCTATTTAACTTAGGGTGAAGAACTGGTGGTTGTACAGTCGCCATCAGATATATAGGGGCGGCCGAAGTGCTAAAAAATATCTGTACACGCACTCTAACGCCTTGAAAATAGAGGCGTGTTAAGATACTCATCATTGATCTGTGAGCACCTTGGCCGCTTCGATATTTCGGATGGCGATTGTACACTACGTACGCTGTGGAGAAAAAACTCACATGTAGTCACAAAAGTCCACTAAAACGTTAAAAAACCTACCAACTATATCCATTTATAACATTCGCAAGTGTTCTATGAGTCAAACCAATAGGAAAGTATCACTCACCTATCCAGTTGCCAAAAGCCATTTATCACTAAAGGCCATGGCCATAATGTAGATCAGTTTCATTAGCTCATTCTGAAGTAGGTATTGAGCATACTCCTTTACGTGGCTCACCCGGCTTCAGGCGGTTGCTACAAAATGTCAAAACCTTAGTAACGCCACACTGTGCCATGTATGTTAACAAAGAAAGGAGTTCGCATTGCACTTTCATATTTAAACTGTATACTTATCTTAGACACGATTCACAAACAATCTTCAACACGGACCTCATAATATTTATAATAAACGTAACATAGGTATATAACATGTGGACTTTGTGACTACATGGTGTAATGACACACAATGCTAATTTAGATATTTCGCAGTGCAATATTAGAAAACTGACAATAACCCGAAAGTAAATATGGATCATCAGTGACAACGAGCGATGCGAGTTAAATGAATTAACGATAGGCGCGTAACTAAACCTCAATTCCGTAATAGATTAATTTAACACGGGGCAAGGATAACCCATAAGAATTTCTGAGTAATAAACAAAATTCCTAATTTGACAATGAATCCAGAAAACAACGTAAATTTTTTGGGAAGAGTACAGTGAGTAAAGTGGAAAAGGTAATCATAATCAAATGGTAAAATAGGATGGTACCTGGACGCTGTAGAAAGGGCCGACGATGTGCACGGTGGTGTCGTGGTCCTGCGGCGGCTGGCCCTGCTGTTGCGGCTGTTCGGGCAGCTTGATGAGCGAGCCGGTGACGCGCTGCAGCTCGCGCACGTTCTGCCCGCCCTTGCCGATGATGCGCCCCACCTGCGACGACGCCACCACGATCTCCACGGTCAACCGCACGTCGTCTGACCCCGACATGAACCCTTCCTCCCGCATTTTCTCGAAGATAAGGTATTGAGCCTGCAAAAAGAAAAGCTCCATTTTATACATCTACATCGAACAGACTTCTTGTGTATACATTAGCATATCAGAGTCAAGACAAGCTAGACTAAGAGTAAAGAGGTTTTATTTTACATTTCATTGATCAATTACGTGACTAATTAATTATACAATACAATAATTATCTCAAGTCTTAGTACCATACGTTTGATAAATTTCCATAAATAGAATGATTTCTGAATGGATTTTTTGGTGTAATAATAAAATCAACCAGTCACAGGATACAGGGTTCTAAATGTTATGCAACAATGAGTGTATGCACAGTCACAGTCAGCAACACAGCATAGGTGCCTGAGCCTCCCACATACTAACTAATATTAGTAATATTCAGAGAAGGTCAGGTTTGTCTGCTGAGGTCTCTGCAACAGTGAAAGCAAGGCTCACCTTCCACTGAGCCTCCGGGCTGCCGACGATGGTGACCTTGCGCTCGGGCTGGGCGTTGTTCTGGCCCTCGGCCTGCTTGTCTGCTGCCTGCTCCAGGGGCGCGATCTTCACGGACGCGTTGCTGAACCGGATGATGTTGCGAATGTGAGAGCCCTTCGTGCCGATTATGGCACCCACCGCGTTGTTAGGGATGTACAGGTACGTGGTCTCCTGTTCCGCCAACATATTAAAAATAAGATAAGGAAGAAAGGCCTGACTAAATTTTTATACATAGGATAAAGCAGTGAGAATTGAAGCACACAGCCGTCATCAAAAATGTCTGAACAACAAACACAGGATCAATAGGATTGTGTGACCACATTGAGTGCCGGGCTGTTCGTAGTCGCTTTCCTCTACGAAGCTGGAAAACGCTGGGATCGGCTACGAACGTAGCGCTACCAAAACTTTGGCAGTGAATGTGTTAATCTTTTTCAATTGTAACTGTTGCGGACTCTTTTTAAAGACCTTGTACTACTTACACCCTTTTACGCCTTGCTTAATATGTCTTGAATATATTTGACGTTGTCATGGTAGCGAGAGTAAATAAACATGTCAGTATGGAAAAACAGTGTCTTATTTCTGAGAATGGTAAAATATATTATAAATAAATAAAATACGCTGAATATAAGTATTGTGTTACCGCGCGTCGGTAACAGTAACCGTAATGCATTTATTTTATTTCGTTCGATTTTAAAACAAAATAAAAATCCGGCCAAGTGAGAGTCGGACTCGCGCACCGAGGGTTCCGTAAATTACACAATTTACTTTTTATGTGAATCGTGAGTGGAAGGTAAATTCAGATTTACGATTTATGACGTATTAAAAAAAATCTAGATCTCGTTCAAACCAATTTTCGGTGGAAGTTTGCATGGTAATGTACATCATATATTCTTTTTAGTTTTATCATTTTCTTATTTTAGAAATTTATGGGGGGGGGGCACACACACACATTTTACCACTTTGGAAGTGTCTCTCGCGCAAACTATTCAGTTAAAGAATAATAATATTAGAAACCTCAATATCATTTTTGAAGACCTATCCATAGAAACCCCACACGTATGGGTTTGATGAAAAAATTTTTTTTTGAGTTTCAGTTCTAAGTATGGGGAGCCCCCAAAATTTATTGTTTTTTTTTTCTATTTTTGTGTGAAAATCTTAATGCGGTTCACAGAATACATCTACTTACCAAGTTTCAAAAGTATAGTTCTTATAGTTTCGGAAAAAAGTGGCTGTGACATACGGACGTACAGACAGACAGACATGACGAATCCATAAGGGTTCCATTTTTTGCCATTTGGCTACGGAACCCTAAAAATTGTTTCGACCAATATACGCTATTGGTGCAAATTTTCTCTGCAAAATGTTCTTGTACATATAAAAATATCTAAACTGTGAATAACTGTGAAGTGTGAACTTAATAGCATCGATCGCAGACGTTTCGGCTTGTTAAAAATTAATATCTAAACTGTGGTTTACATCATTATTCAGAGTACGCAACTAGATTGCTACAGGAAGGAGCAAAACCACACAAGAGTTCAAAAGTACAGACCTTGTCAGGGTTCGTTCAAATCTGGCAAATGCGCCACATTCTATTGGTGAACTATGTATGTACACTCGTATGTATGATGTAGTGAGAATCGTTGTCGAGATGATACCTGCGAGTCACCAGCCCCCTGCTGCGCGCCGCCTTGTCCAGCCATGGGAGCGTAGATGGGCGGCGGGAACGGCGGCGTGGCGCCGCAGAAGCCGCCGCGCCCGGTCGACATCATCGCCATGGGATGCAGACCCGGGAACATTATGCTTTGAGGCGCCAGCACCTAATAAACCAAAATAATAATCTACCTATTACAGTACTAAAATATATTTGTCTTTAGGCAGTCTCCACTTTTGCCGACGCAGCGGGATTGCAAGTTTGGATGTTGTGGAGGAAATTTTAATATTAATTCGGGATGGGCGGTTGCTCTTTATTTATTAACGGCCATTTCTGATCGGACTAATGCGGTTTCGCTTTAACAAATTTAGAGAGACTCCTTTACTAGGCACTATGTATTACCTGCAAATCATTTTCATAGCTCTGGCGCAACTTTGCTGAAATTTGTGACTCCGCCTTTGCCATATTTTCAATGGTTCCCTTCACAGTTATGATACGTTCTAGGTTAAAACTGTTGATGTCATTGATGGAGGACACCGTAATCTTTGTGTCGGTTTCCTGCATGATTCTCTTGATTGTAGTGCCGCCTTTTCCTATGATGCGCCCAATTAAATTATTATGCGCTAGGATTTTCAGCGAAATTTCCCTGAAAAAATTGAACGAATATTATTTTACGATTAACATAACATACACGCACATTTTAAAGTCACAAATGTATTATCAGGTTACCCTTTATTTGTGTTGTTGGCCTCCTGCTGCATGACCTCAAGTATTCTTTTGCATGCATTAGTGCAGTTTTCAGGATTGCCATAGATGGTGATGGCCTTCTCGAGGGAGCCGACGTTGTCCTTGCGGTGCACGTCGACGCGAGCGCGGCTCTGCTGCGTGATGAGCCGGATAGTGCTACCCTGGCGGCCGATGATGGCGCCCACCATGTCGCTCTGCACCAGCAGCCGCAGTGGGAAGTCCGTGGGCCGTGAGCCGCCGCCGCTAGCGCCGCCGCCGCCGCGGCCGCCGCCCGGACGCCCGCGTCGTCCACCTCGCGCATTTTGCTCTGCCGCTTCCACTTTCATACGACTCCCTTCCAACTCGTAACCGTTCAAACCGTTGATGGCCCTGAAACAATTATGTTAACGTGATCAAGTCTTGCAGCATGGAATATTTTGTAAATACATATGCTTTATGACTATGCCTTAAACATTGCCTTTGATTATTGGATTGTGCTCAGATATGTGTTAAGAAACACAATCAAGTCATTAAAGAATTAGATAGGTATTCGATCTGCAAATTATTCTGCATCTCACTAATTCCCTAGATCATGATTCGTGTATGACCCGCCGCCCCTGAGAACACGTCGCTGTTATAGTACACGGGTGCTAAAAGTAATACGAGTAGCTAGACCGCTTTTAGTACATAACATAATTTCGACGCACGGCTGTGCTTCGTATAGTGCCAGCCAAGAAAATATAATATTAATTAGTTATGGTTAACGTAACTTTCGTTTCTACGTAAACAGACACCAGCTTTTTCAACATGGCACATACAGATTCAAAAGCAACACGCCACCTGCACGAAAACGAACGCCCATTAGAAAACTTCACACTATATAGCTTGTAAAGTAAACATAAAAATGATGGAGTCACTCATCACTAGGAAACATCGATTAGGATTAGGAATCACTCTTCGTAAGTAACTGGCAGATAGGGCAGCTTCTCGTCGAAACTTCGCTCTTGATCTTCAATATTTCTGTTTGACGATGCTACAATACTAGATTCCATTCAACATTAAAAATGTGCATGCATGCATTACTGTACTACCTTCATAATATTCATAATAATTATATGCACGTGCGTTTCTACAATTACATATATCGGGAATAGCACTAAAACCCATCTCCATCCAAGATTATCCTAATTACGTTACGGTGCAATACCGAATGCAATGTAATAATATAGTTAGCTCGCTGAGGCGGCCATGTGGCATTGTATATTTCTAAGAAGAACTGCAAGAGGTTAAATGGTTTATTAAGCTGAACTGCAGAACAGAGGGGCCGCGTCAGTGTAGCTGCCAAATAAAACTCGTCACAGACGGAGCGATAATATACCGACATCTGTCGGATACCGTAAGATACGGCATCTTACGATATCTTTTACGTACTATTTGACAGATTTCACACACGAAGCTATAATGTATGCGGAGTGAAATCTGGACAAAATTTAACGTCGTATTAAATAAAAACAACATGGTATTTTTTTTTTTCATAAATTTTCATGTATTTTAATAATGTATTTAACAACGTTAAATGCAAAATAAAGTTTACTGAAACGCGAGATTTTTAAAGGAAGTTGTGCAGCTATCGGTATCGAAAGCACAAGTTGGCATTTTTTTAGTTAAAAATTTTTGTTCCTTAGGAAAACTTTTTTAGGAAACTTCGTATGGCTGACATATTCACATTCTCGTCCGTTGGACCATCGGTGTTCTCAAAATAATAGTTACCTTGCCATAAATTACCATTTTAAGTGACATATGATTATTCCCCGATAAATCCCATTATGCCAAAAGAGCTGTTTTTTGTACATTTTGGTCGGTATGACGAACCTACATTCTCAGTATTTTTTTTTTCGGATACGATGACCTTAACTTTTCTTGAATGTTTACCGATGCCCATATCTTTAAGATATTTTTAAACAGTTTGCTGCCACATTTGAATAATCTCATGACCTCTGTGAAAGATTGTGTGACTCGGAGGACCGTCATTTTTTTCTATCGATCTCTCCCAGGAAACTGGCTAATGCTGGAATGTTTACCTGAACCAGACTTTCTAGGGGTGGTTTTTTTAAAGAAAAAGGAGGTAAAAACATTATAAAGATTCCTACACCTCTAACCCGCTTCCACAAAATGTTTCACTATCTTCGCTTTCTGCCATAGGGAAATAGTACTGGAGAAATTACATACAGTTTCGCGATGGTGTTCTTCTAGATTGACCACAATTTCAAGAGAAAGAATCCAATGCCCATGAAACTTACCGGATTAATTTGAGACTTTAAATTGGCAGTTGGATATAATTTCAGTTTAATTTTTTGTTTACTTTTTACATGTTCAAAACTTTGTACAGATTTCACTCCGCATACGTTAATAGGTTTTGGTATCTAACAATATCTTATAGCAAGGCATCTTAAGATAACTTAAGATTATAGTTCGGTATATTACGATATATTTTGGGATATTTCGTCTCTCTCACAATGTAGGTGCTAGACAGAGAGCTATGTATATTTTGGTATCGTTGTCGTGTGTAGTGCTTTAGCTATATTCTAAGATCTGTCGGTATATTATCGCCTTGTCTGCGACGGGCTTAAGTCCCTATGTTCCTTAGTTTTTAAAGCACCTAATTACACGGAACCAACTGCTTATATAGTAATTGTCAGTAATTAAAATACATGAAGCTTGAAAGTCAATACATATAAGTATATTGTAATGAATAATAAAAGTTTTATAATGGTTAAATTATAAAAAAATACTGCCGGCACTGCCGCCCGCTGAAGCCTAGTAAACTCGAGTAAGTAATCAAACAGAAGTCAATTTTTCAGTACCTAAAACATGAACTTCGATAACAAATATAATGTTGATCACACCTCAATTAATCTTATTAGAAAGTTTTATTTAACCCGATGAACCAACTCTGCGGTTATTGTGAAGGCACACATTGTTATAATAGCTTTACAAATGTTACTTTCCCCAATAACGACATATTACCAACAAGTCAATCTAAAGACCACAAAGAGCAGTATGAGAATAGCAGCCGACAGAATCATGCAACGTTCGATCGGATCGGATAGAGGAAGAGAAAGAAATAAAAAGCCAAGCATTGCAATGGGTTTAAAACCAGAAACAATGTGCATCCCAGTTAGTTGCATGAAGCGGTCATACTCACTGTTGCGCTTGCTCCGAGGTCTCGAAGGTGATAAACACCGCTTGGGTGTTGGCATCGCGCGAGTTAGCTTTGTCGCAATGTTGCACGTTGCCATACTGCGAGAGTAGGGCGTCGATGTTGTCGAAACGAATGTGCAACGGTAGACCACTGATGAGGACCTTGGATGATCGGCTGCGAGAAGCGATATAACCACCAATGTAGACCATTTATTGCAAAACAATTATCAAACTATTTTTTTTCATTCATTTTGACCTCAACTCTTTACAATATGGTGTGAAGTGTATGGGATAAGTAGTGATAATTTGATAATACATATATGTAGGTATATATGTTGTAATAATAAGCGACATTGTTAAGAAATTGAGATTTTTATTTTTCTGTCGTCCTGTTTTACCTGAATACGGAAAGCCTACATTCATAATATAATATAGTATAATCGGATTAGGTCTAAACTCGAATTCCTTCCAAAGTTATGAATTTTGGTATGTATGTGTAAACAGGTTGTGAAGGGCAAGAGGAATCTATCGATACGTCATTTTAAAAAATCCGTCCAGTATCCTGAGCTACAGGGTGTACTGATTATCAGTATTTAAACCCATAACCCTACTTTCTGTTTAAGTCGCAGTCGAGTAAAATGTTGAGATTGGGGTATAACGTGTACAAATCTATAGACAAAAGTGGAATTCATATTCCTACAAGTTTCCTATTAAGAGAATATCTCCTGAAAGGGTATAAGCGCTAAATCTGGATTCAGCTATTATTTTCTATAACAAGATGTATTTTTTCCGCAAAGATACCTAGGACTTTTTTTTTAATAAGCTTTAATGTTGTCTTACACCATATTTTCATAGAGAACGTATATTTAAGTAAAACGCAAATTTCTCCAGGATGGTACACATTTTCCAAGATAACTGCGATTCCTAGAGGTCCCCAAATGTCAAATAGTGTGGACCTTTAATTAACATGCATACCAAATTTCATATCTTTGTAAGGATTTCGAGGTTAGACCTAATCCGATTGTACTAATAATAAAGTTGCCGATTTTGACATACCATGACATTAGGCTACAGTTGAAACAGGTAAACAAAAAGAAACTATACACGTTAATTTTACTATTTCAATAGGTAGGTAGATGGCGAAACTCCGCCTGTACCGCGCCGCACTTGCAACAAAATGACGAATTTTATAGATAACCTATTACGAGTATCAATCATAACATAACCTTTAAGAATAGCTAATTTAAGACTAAACAAAAACAAACAAACAATGAAATGTGACAGTATACGAATACGAATGACAATACCCACGGATAAAAGACCATAACTTGTTCAAGTTTTCAGGTTTTTCCTACGTGGATCGCATTTAAAACAAATGTATTTAATAACAACTGCCGTACATGCGCTGTACGGCTACGTACATTATGCTGTAACTCTGGCAGTCGAAAGTTGAGTTTTCACAATCTAATGACCAGAAAACACAGCGCAGAAGACGCACTGCAAAAATAGATGGTTTACCAACTTCTAAAGCTTCCACGGCCACATTTATTTTGATTGTGAAAAAGAATCGATTTATGAATGATAATGTGAGAAAAAAAAAACATTTGCCGATAGATGGCAGTGTACATAATAATGCTTAGTTTACTTCTGATCAAAAGGTTACATATGAGAATACCGAAACTTGATTTACCCAATGACGAATCACCTATGCTCGATTCACCTATTTTTAAATTACCTAACGATCATTTTACCTAACCATTGAATGACCTAAGTTTATAATACCTAATCTCAATTAACCTAATGGACGAAACACCTAGTGCACGACATACCTAACGCACGTTTCACCTAAAGCTATTATACCTAATGCACGAAGCACCTAAAGCTTGATATACCTAATGGATGATACACCTAAAGCTGATGTACCTAATTAACGATATACCTAAAGTTACCTAATGCACGAAATACCTAAGGCTGCTTTACCTATTAATGAACGACATATGAACCGTTTTCTTAACAATTCTATTCGACTGGTAATTCTACACAAGATACCTCTACGTTTGAGTGACGTCTGACGTCAATCAATTGCTAGTTACCATCGTAAACAATGTTAACTGACCATTTGCATACCTTACTGCAACGAGATAAGGTTTACCAATGCCCAGTTAAGGGTGTTGCTCATTGACAAATAACTTGTCAAATGCTAGTTATTGATATTGTCGCATTACAAACTTGTAGACTTGGCATGTAAAAATATTAAATACCTATAATGATAAAAAAAATTACCCCCATTAAAATATAGCGCAATCGATTCTCCTATCGATTCTGAACAAACCGTTTTTAGGTTTTCAGTGGGTCATGAAACACCGTGTATATCGTGTAATAATACTAATATGTTTAATGCCGAAATAAAATATATATGAAGTTTTTAACATCCATACTCTTTGACGTGGATGTATGGATTACGGCCGGAATTAAATTTAAAAAAAGTTGGAAAAGTAAAAAACACTAGTTCGCAAAAGCCAACTTTGCGAACGCTAAACAGCTCGAGCCGTAGGCGAGTGGCAAGACTCGGGACGAGTGAAGAATAACATTTCCGCACGTGTGTCGAACGTCGTTTTTTAATACAGTTGCGAAAAAAATAATAAAAACAACAAGTAAGCAGTAAAAACAATATCGAATGTTGCCTTTGGAAACTTAAAACATGCTTGAAGTGAGGAAAAACGCCTCTTCTTTGACAGGCGTTTCGGCATCTATTCCTACCTCTACCTTCCATCGCTATTCCGTTCCATTCAGACAACTTACGGTTTTTCAATCATCAGTATTAAAAAATAAACGTGTTGTAATAAAATATGAAATATGTATATTTTTCGTATTTTTACATTAACAGTAGGTTTTTATGTTGGTTTTTATAGTAAAGGAAACTAATATTAACACTCATCAATAAGTAGTCATGAATTGGAACAAGTATAAATTAAAAAAAAAATTAGAAAAGTAAAAAGCACTAGTTCGCGAAAACCAACTTTCCGCACGCTAAACAGCTACGTAAAGTAGCACTTTTTGTGCAACTGTATTAAAAATACTGTTTTTATTCCTACAAATATATCCTCATAAATAAGGAAAAAAATATAAAAACGCAATATTATTACACATTGCTCGACAGCAATATATTCACAATAGTATTTTCCACCTGGTATGTCGAGGGTCAACGTTAACGACCAATATACGTCCATTAGGTATATATTAGCTTTAGGTATTTCTTTCAATAGGTAAATCAAGTTTAGGGGTATCGACTATTAGGTACATCGACTTTCGGTATTCCGTTGATTAGGTATATCGACTTTAGGTATTCCGTGCATTAGGTATATCGACTTTAGGTGTTTGGTTCGTTAGGTATAACAGCAGTAGGTAATTCATGCATTCGGTGTATCAGCTTTAGGTGTTTCGAGCAATAGGTATATCAGCTTTAGGTAATTCGTGCATTAGGTATATCAACATTAGTTATTTCGTGTATTAGGTGAATCGGCTTTAGGTATTTCAAGCATTAGGTGTGTCAATTTTAGGTAAATCGGCTATAGGTAATCAGAGCTTAGGTAAAACAATATTAGGTGAAACGCGCATTAGGTATTTCGTTCATTAGGTGTTATGAGCTTGGGTTAATTGTCCATTAGGTATTTAAAAAAATAGGTGTATCGAGCATAGGTCATTCGACGTTAGGTAAATCAATTTTCGGTATTCTGATATGTAACCGATCAAAAGTATTTCGTGTTTATAGTATCATGAGGTAATTGAATGTTTGTACGGAACCCTCGGTGCGTGTGTCTCTCTCTCTCTATCTCTTTACAATCAATAACATTTCGGGATATAGTTAGTTAGGTAGGTTCCAAAATAGTAACGAAAAGTTTTAACATTTAACGTACGTAACATAACAGCATAGAGTAACTTATACTAGAGCGGTACTGTCATAGTAAATTTTGTAACCACAGTAAATTCACTGCCATCTATCGACACACTTTAAAACTAAAAATGAAGATTTATAAAAATACGATAAAATGTATTTAAATATGGATAATTTTTTTTATTTGCATTAATTATTTTTATGATATTGACCCATGTTCTTTCACTGATATGCGTAAAAATTATTAAATAACAAACGAATCCGTCAACGCCATCTATACGACAGTAGGCCAAAAAGCTAGTAGCGCCCTCTGATCGAGAGTCAAATTTTCTTGATTTTCGAGGCACGTTTTTTCCTTAGACTGTATCCATCTATTACGGAGTTATATCTATCTTTGGTAACAGCATAAGACATTACTTTTATATATTTATAACGAGATTGTTATCCATGGAGAAACAACTTACTATTTTATTTTTCTCAAGCCACACTCGTCGTTACCAGGAATTTATTCGGAATAATTCGGTGGTTACTTTCAGAAATCTTTGTACTCAGAATCACGAAGAATAAATATAAAAAAATAAAAAACCGGCCAAGTGCGAGTCGGACCATTACGCAAAAAACGGCAAAAAAATCACGTTCGTTGTATGGGAGCCCCACTTAAATATTTATTTTATTCTGTTTTTAGTATTTGTTGTTATAGCGGCAACAGAAATACATCATCTGTGAAAATTCTAACTGTCTATCTATCACGGTTCATAAGATACAGCCTGGTAATAGACGGACGGACAGCGGAGTCTTAGTAATAGGGTACCCGTTTTACGCTATGGGTACGGAACCCCAAAAAGAAATTTTCACGCATTTGTATGGATTGTCACAAAACGGGTGTATGGAAAACTGGGGTCACTTTTTTAGTCCTCGTGAATTTTTAATACCAAGTTGTTAGTTTTAAAGGTGCAGTTCCGAGCAAGCGACTCTAACGCCGCGTTAGTTTCGCCGCGACAGAACAACAGTAGAAGGTTCTATATAAATAGCGGCAGTCACTCCGCGTCAAGTGTCGCCGTGTTCGTACACGCCGTCATGTATTTATATAGAACCTTGTGGTCGGGAAGCCCAAGAGGGGATTTTTGTAGTTACTCGAGCGCGTCAGATTAAGATACGAGTGAGATTTTGCTACCCCGTGGAGACCTTTACCAATTTTAGCCGTCTATGTTGAGCAGACTGAGCTACTAGAGCAGCAACAAGAAATTAAAAATATTAGTTAAGTAATTAAAGGACTTGAGCAAGAATTACACCACTATAAAACCTCACACTCACAATTACACTCCACGGAGCCAAGCAAACAGCAGCCAGAATGTATCCAGCCGTGTCTTTATACTCCCAAAGCTTCAAGTTCTTGTTTCACATTTAGCACTAGCCATGATTTTGCCAACGAGTCAACCCAGGTGAAACAAAGAGATACACCGACGGCGCCGGAAATACCTACTCGCGAGGCACAAAAAGACACTTCAACGCCGCCTAAAATATGTTTTATAAGTGCGAACAATTCAAGTTTACAAAAAATCACCAACCGATATTTCAATGGCTGCCTACACTATCGCATATCTGGCGGTGGAATTGAACAACTATTTAGTGTTACAAGGAAAACTACAAACTTTACCTTAGATGAATTCTGTATTATCTATATTGGCGAAAAAGACTATACTGTGACATCTAATTATGCTCAGTTAATTGTGTTTATAAGAACTTCAAAAAGTACAGCATACCAACGTTATAATATGTCTCCCTACTTTTAAACTTAGTCATAAGGCAGCTTTATATAACAAAAGGGTAGAATACTTTAATTACCAATTGTACCTAGACAATACGCAATACGAATATAAGGCCCGACGGCGGAGCGTCAAGGCTTGCGAAGGCCGAAGGCCGAGCTCCGCGTAGGGCCGAAGGCCCGAAGCGTCACACGAGAGGGGGAAGTTGGAGCTTAAACACGACCTAATAGTGAAAATGTCTTAGACAAGCGAAACGGCGGGCCGAAGGCCGAACTTCAAAAAGTACAGCATACCAACGTTATAATATGTCTCCCTACTTTTAAACTTAGTCATAAAGCAGCTTTATATAACAAAAGGGTAGAATACTTTAATTACCAATTGTACCTGGACAATACGCAATACGAATATGCCTATATTCTGGATTCGAACAATAATTTATCATACACAAATTACATGTTTTCGCGAGGCGTAGGTACAATTAATAACAGAGGGCTTAACATAATATTTAAGAATGTCTCTGATTTCATACATATAATAAGTGATTCACATTCATCATCATCAAGCTGTAATAGAATAATTTACAGCTCTATATTCTAACTTTTTACGATGCTCTATATTGAAGTCTCTTTTCCATTCGTACCAATATTTCACAGAATTAAGGCTCTTAACTGGGACTGATATTGTTTGTGCTTTGTGGTCTGAGAGGCACAAGTTGTGAACAATACATTTAACTGTACTTTTAAAGTTGGTAGCAATGTTGTCGATGCATGTGTTAGAGGTAAACTTTGTCTTAAACTGAAACTGAAAAGTCCAGACTCAAGGTTTGTCAGAGAGCAATGGAACGCAGCATGCTGGATGTTCGTAAAACCGACGAACCGAGCATATTACATATAAACACCGAACTGCGATGCAAAACCGGTATTGTGGATGTGGGCATGAAGGCCGCAAAGCTATAAGTGGGCTAAATGGGGCTGGGCAGGGCACGTTGGCCGAATTAACGAACTAGCCACACACTGGATCCCACAGGATCCCTCGGAGCAGAGGAAGACCAAAATAGAGATGGCAGGACACATATTTAGAAAAGAAGTGGGAGTGTGCATTGGACAATTTGGATAGGACTAAATAGCGGTGAGAGGGAAGGCATTTGCCGAGCAGTGGAACACTCTTATATATAGGCTAGTGAAAATTCAAATGTTAGACTTACGTACGAAATATAATTTGATATTTATCAGTCGCTTTCCGGTGAAGGAAAACATCGTGAGGAAACCGGACTGATCCTAACAATGCCTAGTTCCCCCTCTGGGTTGGAAGGTCAGATGGCAGTCGCTTTCGTAAAAACTAGTGCCTACGTCAACTCTTAGGATTAGTTGTCAAGCGGACCCCAGGCTCCCAGGAGCCGCGGCAAAATTCCGGGATAACGAAGAAGGGGGTTCAAATGTTAGAGGCACACATTTTTTTTCTTTTGGTGCGATTACTTCCGAAAAAATATCAAAAGTAACTATAGACACACAGACACCATGCATAAAAGAGTAACCACAGTCCATAGACACACGTTCCTAAGTACCCACTTTTGAAATGTTCACGTTTCCCATTCGTAGAGAGATACTGTCGCTAAAAACAAAAATCTACTATTTCTATCTCTTTCGCTCTTATAACTTTTCATGGGTGTGGTAGTAAAAAATCGTGGGATCACCCTCGGGTTGTGCTGTATAAAATTCGGTCAGGATCCGTTTAATACACAGTCAAGTGGTGTTTGGTGTGCGATGTTCGGTGAGCTTAAAAATGTTTGAAAAGGATGTATTTTCAAAATGGCATAGCGTCGTCAAATGAAGGAGTTTATAATAAATAATACTTCGTTTTAAAGAACATATTAACTTTTTACTTAATTAAAACAAAATTGAGCGATATCGTAAGTATTTTTTGAGAACAGTTCTCTAAAAATAAAAAAACGTTAAATGCTAAAAAAATTGCATCTTTGGTGACAGATTGCACAAAAACTATAAGTGATAGCACTGTAGTGTGTATAGAAGATTAATACCAAATTTATTACGGATTACTACGTTCCTACACACTTTTTCTGTATCTTGAACGGTTTTCTTAAAAATTGAGAAAAACCGCGTTTCGGGCCCTTTGCGCTGGTGTGGGAGGGTGACGCAGAGGGGGGAGGGGTAGGGAGGGTTAATGAAAAATAAGTTCGGTCCATAACGTACATATCCCAATTGAAAAAAGTCTTCCATTATTTATGCCAAGTTTTCCATATATTTCGTTCCAGAAGCAACGTACTAACTACTACGTAAACTGTCCTGTTGCGGCGACTGCCGTGTTGGGAAAGCGGTGACTAAAATAAAAGAGATGCTTAATTGAATTAGCCTAGCCAGTGACTCCGCGCTTCCCGTACCCGTGGCTATACCACGGTGCGCTTTATCTATTCTATTTCCAACAAAACATTCTGAAAGTTGGCCCCTGTTACAATTTGCTTGACCCTTAGGTAAATAGGTATGTAACGAATCATTGGCATCACCAAAAGCCTGATTAATTCCTGCTTTATTACGTGCTACTCTACGACGTACGTCACGCAAATCCATAGCCATGCCGGAGCTTTGTAGAATAGTGTTAAATTAAATAGTTTGTATTGAAAATTTCTCCATATTTGTATTGGAATTTGGGGTATGTCCTTCAATCCATACTAATATTATAAATGCGAAAGTCTGTCTATCTGTCTGTGTGTCACCTCTTCGCGCTTAAATCGCTCAACCGATTCAGTTAAAATTTGACATAGAGATGGTTCGAGTCCCGGGGAAGGACATAGGATAGTTATTTTAAGAGGGTGAAAATTATCTCACTTCCACCCCGAAAGTGAGATAATTGATGCATCGCCTGACAATGATGTAACTATTATGCTCAAATTGAATCATTGCATATACATCAAGGCGTTAGAATTGTCTCTCAAATAAGGATATAAGGAAGTTGGTATAAAGTATAGAGAATCAATAAAAAGATTGGATAAAAAATAAGCTACCCAAAATATTCTACGCAGACGAAGTCGCGGACAAAAGCTAATATAAAATAAATGGAACCGGAACGCATCGATATGCAAGCAACTCTGCACAAAATGGCGGAGCGGAGATGACATCACCGCATACATGCCCTCAACGCGCACGTCACTCGCTACGCAAGCCGCGCCGGGCGCCGGGCGCCGGGCAAGCACCCCGCGCATCCCCACTACCGCGCCGAGCGCCATTCACAACTCTCATTGTTCTGCTTCTGCGTCCTGGAGCCGCGGGTTGCGCCCGCCGCCCGCCGCCCGCCGCAGCACGCACACGCACGGGCCCCCTTCCCCATACGCAGTATACGCACTACTTTCCTAAGGTACTGTAGGTATTAGGTACGATTACTACGCATAGTTGGTATGAATAGTCATATTAATAAAAAACTATTCACGCTAATGCATATTGTATAATTATATTAATTATATGTATCCGAATAGAGTAAAATAGCCGATCATTAACCCGATCCGAAATAAAGATATGTGACACGTAATTGCTTACAGATTCTGGAAAGAAGGTAAAGGCACGTAGGTTAAATAAATCCTATTTGGTAAAATAAGACCATCCTTATCTAACTTTGCTTTATTTCATCTGGCCTGATTTCACGATTCGAAATTTCGAATTGACAGTAGTACTAGTGCCCAATTTAAAGTAGCTCGCTTCGGGCAAACTCGGCTCCGTTCAGCTCAGCATCGCTCCGAGCAATTATTAGGGTTGGCACAACTTGACGTCCTTTACGTGCACGACCACAAATAAGATAATGACTTGAATTACATTACACTTTTCGATTTCACAGACACACATTTCACTCCCTCCTCACAACAAGCTTACACACATACAAGTTCACACTTGTCTTCACACTCCTATTTCTTTCCTGCCTATCCTTATGTTTAATATACATAAATATAATATTGGTAACTCGTGATGACCTTGACCCCCGCGATACAGGCCATGCCTAGAGCGGGGTTCACTGCGATGTGCCTCTGTGAAATTGTGTTTATTGTTAAATAATAGTACATTTCGATTGCTAGTGCGGAAAGTATGTCATTACTTCACGATAACCGAGATATCTTGCCACGAGCCGCAGACGAGTGGCAAGACTCGGGACGAGTGAAGAATGACATTTCCGCACGTGTATCGAACGACGTTTTTTAATACAGTTGCGAAAAAATAAGAAAAACAAGTAAGGAATTCGAAAATTTATATTATTAATTCTGTGACATCATTGACATTGACATTATGAAGAGGTGTTTTTTAGCTAGGTGTTGTTATTATTATTGAACCCACTTCAATGAAAGTTTTTTTTAATGCATGTTCTATAAAACAGAAACAATTGTAAATATAAAACATTGTACTATTATTACCCAAATATCGTTAAATACGATTATTTGTGTATCGTACATTTATAAAAACAATATCGAATGTTGTCTTTGGAAACTTAAAGCAGAAAGAAAAAACGCCTCTTCTTTGACAACTTATTAAGAACGGGTTTTCAATATTCAATAAACAAAATCTGTCAAACTTCGGGAAGTTTCCTTTCTGTACGGTAGTGCTATTATTTATTCTGTGGTTATACCACAGACCTGTCATTTTTATTATGCTTTTATTTACGATGCGTTGATCTGATATGTCAAATTTAGCAAAAAAATTGCAAGTAACTAGATCGACATTCAAATTTAAATTGACAAGTTTTAGTGTCACTGTTCGTTTATTGTGTTTTTTTTGTTTCAAGCAAGATGACAAATAGCGGTCCCTTTTTAGAAGGGACCAATGGGTAGGGCATGCAGTACCGGTTCCGGTACTAAGAATTTTATTCCTCCTTCTGATACCAAACATGACTTCAAACCTAAATGGAATCAGTATTAATCTCAGGAATTCAACTGAATTCCCCTCACACCGTCAAAGTATGATTTTTGAGATAAAAACTATATTATATCCTGTCTCGGGACTTAAAACATATATTTACCAAATTTCAAATCGGTTCAGCGGTTTAAGCGTGAAGAGGAGTTAAAAAAAGATATTTGTTTAAAGTCTATATGTTTTTACTTTGGAAAGGTGTAAGTTGATACCGTAAATGAATTCAGCACCCCCGATTTAAACGAAAACGTTACCAAACCCGGCCTAGCAGCTTCACTGATGTAGATAATCAAGATAAAAATAAGAGCCCTAAATAAACCTTCAAGAGCGGATATCTCAAAAACTATACAAGATATTAAAAAACTTGACCTAATAAAACGCTCAGACGTATAGTTTTCGAGATATAATCGAAAGATCGAAAAAAATTACCTTCAAACCCAACTCCCCCCAGCACCAGGGTTACGGTCGCGGACTTTTGATATGTTTATCCAACTCAGTGGTTCCTAACCTGGGGGTAATTACCCCCGTAGGGGTAAAACTGCTATTTTACGGGGGTAATAAGCTAATGAAAGATAACAACGATTAGACTTAAACCTCAAAGAAAGAATATAGATCGCCCGTGAATTTCATATAAGTAGTAACTGTCTTGACTGACACCTTCATCGGTAACTGGCCGGAAAAAGCACAACAGCGGGAGTTGTGGAGATCAAGGGGAGAGGCCTTTGCCCAGCAGTGGGACACATAAACGGGCTATTAAAAAAAAGCAACTGTCTAGCGCGCAAAGCACTCTTAGACATGACAGCTCTGCGGCGTATCTCGGCGGTGCAACCACCGGCACTGGTTATCAACCCAAGATATACTAACTAGCTCGCTTTTTGGTAATCGCCGAGTGCTTCGATAACTGGGGGAATATTTGCCCTGTCTACTACCATCACTTTTTTCTTGGAACGGTTGATCTTAAGACCTCTCTAAAACTTTTATCTTCAATTTTCTTAAGAAGAGCCGCCATTTCGATATATTTGCTGTTGTTATTCCCGTCAGGCAGGCGACAATAGTAGCACGGTGTCTAACAAGAACTTTTGTACCAAGTCATGTTATCATTCATTCTTGTTAGATGGCCTATTATGGAAAGGGCTTATAAGTTTATAACTACTACAATAATGTTTGGTTAATTGAAAGCCCCAGTGACCCAGGTGACTGTAACCATAGCAACGAGTGACAAGAAAATGTTGATTCACCCATTTACAGCTTGCACATTTCCGTAGGGCAAGCGAATCTACAGTGTTGTCACTCTGTCTCCCTCTTTCTTTTTTTAGGACATTGAGTCTCGAGAGTATTCGCAGTATTATAATATTCTCAGATTTTTGCTGGACTTAAATACAGTTTAAGACGCAAAATAAGCAAGGATGATGGTCGCAATATTAGCCAGTTAGTTTTCCTTTTCTATTCGACCTTGAGGTCCCATGGTACATGAGCCCTGTGTTTTCGTTGCTCGTTACTCGTAAGTCTTGTCATGAGTTCATGACTGAGGATTCTGCCTTCGTATGTGATGCAATGTGTATTCACAATTAACAAGAAAAAATCCTACTTCATATACCTATCGCTATCTCATCTTTCTTGACGCTGAATACTGAGGATTACAGTTAATAGTTAGTTAATAGTTACTTTAATCGGTGTGTCAAACAGTTTGTACAACTGGCTCTTCTGTTTTATTTAATTAATAATTGATGTATATCTGACAAAAAAATCCATATTGTAATTCAAATACCAACTTGGAATAGCTAATTAACAACACTCAAGGTCACGCCGATTTCACGCCGATCATTTTTCGACGGCGGCGGCGGCGTGGCAAAAAAGCCCGGCGGCGGCGCACACGTCTAGTTCAGAAGTCAAATGGTAATGGTCTTATTATCTCCTACTAAAATTTAATTTTAAGACGGTCAGAATAAAATACTTGTATAATTTTTTTTACCAATTTTTGGAACACAAAAACATTATTACACTCAACCAAGAAAAAAAAAATTGTGTGGAAACTTGTAAGCTTCTGAGCCCTATTTCTAGAAAAAGGCTTCGTTTTGGGACATTGTGGTGTATACCTTTTTAGTGTGGAATTTAATAAGCTTTCGTTTCGCCATACACAGTATTCACATTAAACCCAGATATTCAGAGTAAAAAAGAAAAACCAAAAAAGACAAACTTTTCAAGATGGCGTTTGATCCCCGTGGTCCCCGAAGCTCCAATTTTATGACACGCAAACAGGGATCCCTGAAATTGTATGTGTCAAATTTCGTTACTGTCACTATTGTTTAAACCCCATTTAAGACCTAAAATCTGTTTTTGCAGTTACATTTTTAAGTCCTAAATATTTTTCCTCCATTTATTTTAGTATATTTGTATTGCATAGCACTCGTGTACCAATTATGGATCTACTGATGTCTATTTCATTGAAATCCACTCAATAGTTTAGGCGCTAGAAGTAAAAATATGATTTAATATTCGGCACCCTCTCAAGGCGGCTGTACTGATTTTTCTTTAATAAAACAAGTGTAAACAGGTTGTGAAGGGCAAGAGGAATCTACCGATACGTCATTTAAAAAAAATCCGTAAAGTATCCTGAGCTACAGGGTGTACTGATTATCAGTATTTAAACCCATAACCCTACTTTCTGTTTAAGTATCAGTCGAGTGAAATGTTGATATTGGGGTATAACGTGTACAAATGTATAGACAAAAGTGGAATTCATATTCCTACAAGTTTCCTATAAGGAGAGTATCCCCTGAAAGGGTATAAGCGCTAAATCTGGATTCAGCTATTATTTTCTATAACAAGATGTATTTTTTCCGCAAAGATATCTAGTACTTTTTTGTGTAGAATTTAATAAGCTTTAATGTTGCATTACACCATATTTTCATAGAGAACGTATATTTAGAGTAAAACTCAAATTTCTCCAGGATGGTACACATTTTCCAAGATGGCTGCGACTCCTCGAGGTCCTCAAATGTCAAATAGTGTGGACATGAAAAAGAGACCTTTAATTAACATACATACCAAATTTCATATCTTTGGAAGGATTTCGAGGTCAGACCTAATCCGATTGTGCACTATCAACAATAATCTTTCACCGGCATCCCCCATTAAAGTTGTTTTTTTTTTTCTTAAACATTATTAAAGTCAATTTATAAACACAGTAATGGAACAGGAACAGGATTTCAGAAATTCAGACCTTACTGACCAGAAAATACAACAGGAAGCAAGGTTAAGCACAATTGGATTAGGACTAACCTCAAAATCTCTAGAAGAGTCCTGAAATTTGGTATGTATGTCGGCGGCAGATCGTAAAATCGGGCAGATCGAGATATTCCTAGGCATATCATGAAACGCCGCCATTTCATGATCTGACTAGCGACTACCAGCCATATCGTTGAAACCTCAACGTTTGACGATTTGCCTGGCGACGTTTAAGCATATCAAATAAGTAGGGTGTGATATTCCTAGACAGACCATGTACCGCCGGCATTTCATAGTGACCACCAGCCATATCGTGCACACCTCAAGGGATGATATTCCTAGGCAGATCATGAAACGCCGGCATTTCATGATCTGCCTAGCGAGCACTATACATATCGTGCAAATTTCTAGGTGTGATATTCCTAGGCAGATCATGAAACGCCGGCATTTCATGATTTGCCTAGCGACCACTAGCCATATCGTGCAAACTTCAAGGTATGATATTCCTAGGCAGATCATGAAATGCCGGCATTTCATAGCAGCCATATCGTGCAAAGTTCAAGGGTTTCAAGTGGAAAGCTAGATATCAATTAAAAATTAGAATTATATTGTATTAAGCGGCTATATTTTACGGTTTTACAACAAAACAGAATGGAAAAACAGCTAAATCACGTATGATGCCGTAGATAACAGTTAAACTCGATCAGCTGATGCTTTTCCGCCATCTCGCCGCAAACGAAACTGCGAAATCGCCGTGAAGGGGTGATATTCCTAGGCAGATCATGAAACGCCGGCATTTCATGATCTGACTGTTAGCGACCACTAGGCATATCGTGCAAACTTCAAGGGTTTCAATTGGAAAGATAAATATTAATTACGAATTATAGTTATATTGTATTAGGCGGCTATATTTTACGGTTTTACAACAAAACAAAATGCGAAATCAGCTAAATCACGTATGATGCCGTAGATAACTAACAAACTCGATCAGCTAATGCTTTTCCGCCATCTTGCCGCAAACCAAACTTACGACGAATACTTAAATAACTTAGCGGTTCACTAGTTACACTAGTCACTGGCGCGACATTAAATTCGATTACGACGAATACATTGATCCTATCGATCTGCCGCCTCTTTTATAAGGCATATGGGTTAAACTTAGTAAGATCATGAAATGGCGGCGTTTTATGATATGCCTAGGAATATCTCGATTAAGTTATTTCACGATGCGCCCGGTATGAAGCTAGGAATATCAACGAATGCATTGGTCTGATCGATTTGCCGCCTGTTTTATTAGGCAGATCGTGATATGCCTGGGCTAATCTTAGTCAGAACATGAAATGGCAGCGTTTCATGATATGCCTAGGAATATCTCGATATGCCCGATTTTACGATTTGCCGCCGACATGTATGTTAAATTGTTAATGAAAGGTCTCTTTTTCATGTCCACACTATTTGACATTTAGGGACCTCGACGAACCGCCACCATCTTGGAAAATGTGTACAAGCTTGGAGATATTTTCATTTTACTCGGAATCTAAGTTCTCTATGACAATATGATGTAAGGCAAGATTAAAACCGGTAAAATTCTACACAAAAAAGTCTTCGACACTTTTGCCCTTTGGCCTTTTGGACATGAAAAAGATATCTTTAATTAACATACATACCAAATTTTAAGGATTCTTCTAGAGATTTCGAGGTTAGTCCTAATCCGATTGTGCTATAAGTAAACTAGTGAGTTTTGTTTGCATGCGAACTATGTAATGTAGCGCAACTGTTTTATCAATAGCCGGTCGGCCGGTTTCTGTACGAATGAATCACGAAGGAAGCGAGCACCGCGCGCCTGCACTGCATGCCGACAGGCGGCGCCGAGCCGCCGCCATTTTACTTTGCCAATACGAACCACGTGTTCATGTGCATTTAATTAACTCCTTTACAATTATAGTCCATTTATACAGGTTATACACTAGCACTAACCTAACAATCAACAATAGCAATCTACCAGAGAAATGCAACTATGTACCCATACCTGCGGTTTCTCGCCATTCTGTAAGCCATTAGCCGGTTGTGAAACAGCACGCGCTCCAATTGGATGCACAAGAACTAATTCTAGACAAGTGTATCACTATTTGAACTGTCCGAAGTAATTAGACTAGGTATATGAAATAAAGCGTGTTTGCTTAAGAGCCAACAACAACAACAATCACGGACGAGTGCAGTTGGAAGGTACATTAAAAGTGATCGGTGTCAGTGATGAAATGAGTAGATTCGCAGGAAACCTGTAGCGCGAGTGCGAATGTTGCCGTGTGACTGAGTGGTGCGGTGCGGAGCGGGCATAACGCGTTGTTCAGAACGAGCCAGCTTGCATTGCTACGGCGCCCCGCCACCCACCCGCACTCGCCACTCACTGATAAAAAATAACAAACCATTCACTCCATTACGCATTACCTACTTACTCAGAGCACTATCAACGTTTTGACACAACCGATACAACACTTCCAGAACTTTACTAAAAATCGAAACAACGATAACCCAGTAAACGTAAAGCGCGTACCCACAGATTTCTTTTCAATAAACATTGTACGAGTATGCATCAATCTAGCTAATGGTAATATTCACACGAATATTTGTGCAATATTCTGGTAACTACTACCCTAAAATTATGAAATTTGTGAAACCCACGTACTTAATCCCACATTGAACGACGTTTTTTAATACAGTTGCGAAAAAATAAGAAAAACAACAAGTAAGGAATAAAAACAATATCGAATGTTGCCTTTGGAAACTTAGCTTGTAGTAAGAAAAACGCCTCTTCTTCGACAGGCGTTTCGGCAGCTATTCTATTCCTACCTCTACCTTCCATATCTATTCCGTTCCATTCAGACAACAATTAAGAACGGTTTTTCAAGGCACCAAATATAATGACCACCAAAAAATACTTTGGTACCCTAAATAAAGAAATCTTTCACCAAAAAAAAATACTAAACACCAAAAAATAAGGTCTAAAATTACAAAACTACCATCTGCTTAAATCACGACTGCACTTCAAATTGTATTCAAACACCAAAAATCATGAATGATCACCAAATATAATGAATGACCACCAAATCTTGAAGAGCAAATTAATGCGATATTTTTACCTAAATAAACAGCTATGATTACCAAAAAATGTATACATTTACCAAATAAAGTAAAATGATGCCAAAATTACTAGCCCCTCCCGCTCAACCCCCCGTACCCCGCACCGTACGTGAGAACTGCGACCCTTACAGACACGAAATGCTACTATAAAAGTGGGTTAGGTTAGGTTAGAACTGCGACCCTTACAGAAACAAAATGCTACTATAAAAGTGGGTTAGGTTAGAACTGCGACCCTTAGAGAAACGACGTGCTATAAGAAAAGTGGGTTAGGTTAGGTTAGAACTGCGACCCTTACAGAAACGAAATGCTACTAGAAAAAGGTGACGAAGTGGATTAATTAATTTAATGAAATAACGAGATGATAAATATTTGCACATTTTTATTAAAATGTGGTTAAAATTTTGGTGGTATTTATTATTTTTGGGTTTACAATGATTAATTAGGAGTCATTTGCTTTAATAGGATAGCAAAATGAAAAAAATCGGTTACAATTACACATTAAAATGGAGTTCTAATTTTGGTAATCATTAAGTATTTTTGTGTTTACAATTATTCGCTTGGTCATTTGCTTTAATAGGATAACAAGATTAAAAAATTTGGTTATAATTTCACATTAAAATGGAGTTCTAAGTTTGGTGATGATTTACTATTTTTGGATTAATAATGATTATTTTGGTGTTATTTGTTTTAAAAGGATAAAAAAATGGTACAAATTTGGTAATCATTTCTCATTAAATAGGAGTTCTTATTTTGGTGATTATTCATTATTTCTGGTGGTAAAAACGATTTTTTTTGGTGTTAAATTTTACTAAATCTGGTGATCTGTTAAATACATGCCATTTTTCAATATTCAATATAAAAAAATAAACGTGTTATAATGATAAAGAGGTAAGTAATAAAATATGAAATATGTATATTTTTCGTATTCTTACATTAACAGTAGGTTTTTATGTTGATTAAGTCGTTTAAAGGAAACTAATATATACACTCATCAATAAGTAGTCATGAATTGGAACAAGTATAAATTTAAAAAAATTCGAAATGTAAAAAGCACTAGTTCATGAAAACCAACTTTCCGCACGCTATACAGCTACGTAAAGTAGCACTTTTTGAGCAACTGTATTAAAATAGTTATTTACTATAAAAGTGCGGAACAGAGGAAATTCGAAACGAGTGGCGATAAATTAAAACACGACCGCAGGGTGTTTTTAATCGACACGAGTTTACCTATTCGCACGTGTATCGTACAACGTTTTACAGTACATATGGCTATTCAAACTTTCGCCATATGCACAAAAAGTGCTCTTTTACGCACTAGTGCGAGAAAGTAGCACCATATGTCCTGTAAAAGTATTTACAGTACATATGTCGGAAATGTCAACATTGTCAACAAAATTTTTACATAATGTTATACTATATTGATGATGATTATAATGTGTACAAATAAAGACTAAATTTTTTATGAGCTTTTTTTGCATGTTGCACTTTCCTCGCTATAGTGAGGTGAAAAGTTTTGTGTTACACACGGGTGCAAATGTATTTTACTTCTCGTGTATTGAAACACTCGCGGGTAAAATATAACTATGCACCCTTGTATATCAAATAACTATTTATTTATTTATTTAAGACTTGAACTGAGCAACCAAGACCTCATCCATAGTCAGCAAATCTTCCCACTATATGGGTCTAGGGGACCCTAGCGACATCTACGTAAGAGCGTTACACTTCTTAAACGGCCACCGGACTTCCAAGTCATATTGAAAATTCACTGCTTCTAAAAGACAATTTTATTTTTATCGAACTCATCGATTATACTTTTTTGTAATTTACAAAAAATAAAATTATCCGCGATCCCGGGCACGCACAGTAGTACTATATGCCTTATGGGAACCGGCCGAAGAGATAGTTCAGATCCGGAAACCGCCACCAACATTTAGTATGTTGTTGGGCATGGTATTGGATCTATAAAACTGCCGGGAGACAGCGGCGCCGGCCATCTACTTCAGCGGAATGGCGTCATCAAAATGACTCCCGCCTCGTTGCGAATATTACATTTTGCACCCAAACTATGCATTACACATACACGTGTGCGGTATTAAACGAAAGCCAATAAAATATTATATATTTCACTAATACACTATGTACCAAAATATACAATAGTTTAAGAGAAATATTCGATTATTTGGGTTTTATAACCAAACCAAAAGTCGGACGATAAAGCAATGTAGTAACGAAGTCAGTGTATGGTCTTGGTGGGAATCGCTGTATGTGAGAACAGCATTGCCTACAAAATGCCAAGAAACCGTTTGCTGTGTTAGTGGCGGAACACCGAATTTGAGCAAAACCCTGGCCAGTCAGAGTCACCCACGTCCCCGTCGTCCCTCCTGGGACCTGCTGCAAGCGCGCAGCCGCGCGGCCGCCACCTCGAAGTGCAGCTGAGCTGAAAGGGCGAAAGGCGAGTCTTCTGCGCCTCAAAACAGAACCAAACTCACTAGGGAGGAAACCCGAAACAAAACCGAGCACGCCCACAGGCTCTAAGGTGGCAGCCCCGCCAGTAGGCTAGGGTATAGTGGGCTAATCACTCGCTTACCTGAAACCCAAACTGATTACTGAAACTGAAATAGTGCAAAACCGGACCGATCATACTACGACGACCTTTGGCATGAAAAAACAGGACACGAATTGATTGTTGGAACGTGCGAACACTAAGCGAGGATAGTCGACAACATTAAAGATGCAGTCTCAAGCCATACACTGATACCAACAAAATCAAAATCAGACCACAAATGTGAAAGTTATGCATCAAAATGTAGGTATTTGCTAGAACAAATGCATTAAAGTTAAAAAAAATCGAAATTGGTCATTTCCAGGATAATCCCGCATAAGCTTCTAGTTTGTTATTAGAAATATAAAAAGGATCATAAAACTGCTGGGAGACAATCTCTATAGTGCCCGAGTGACAAATAATGGCGTCATACATGTGACCACTGCCGAAATTTGCAAAATGTAAATTATAACTATACCATGAGTCATACATACACGTGTGCTGTGTGCTACCACAGACGAAAGGTTATTAAATATATTATGATTCGTTAATACATTGTATATAAAAAACAATGTATATTTTAAGAGCTACAAACAAAGAAAAAACACTTTTTATGAAAAAAGTTCATGTATACATATTTTATAACTCAACTAAAAACGTTATTAGTGTTATAACAATGTTGCGCATAATATTAATAAAAAACCAGTTATTCAACTATACGTCACAGCTTAAATTTTTAATTTCTGATAAAAAATGTGGAAGTTGTACAAAAAAAACTAAAGCGCGCCAACAATTCTACCTTAATGCGCTCATATTATGCAAAGAATAGTCCTAATTAAGGGGTATTAAATGAAAGAACATTACATAAAATACATGAAAACGACATTTTGGAGTGGAACCATAATTTATAAAATGAATTTGAAAAAAAAATTAAAAAAAATTGACAGAAGCAAGTACAAAATAGGTGTTGAAGACCCTGACTTCCGAGCTAGGTAAAAAACCTGTGTTACAGAAGTCAGTGTCCTCTCCCAGACAATAGAAATAGGCAGAATTTCCTGTCTACGTGTGATGTATTGTTTACATGCAACTACTGAACTGATTTTGATAAATGAGGCGTCAATTCATTCGCCTTTGTAGCCCAGGTGCACAAAACTTAAATTTTAACCATCTTTCAAAGGAGATTAGGTACGAAAATAAACCGTTGTTTTGCTTATTTATCAAACAAATTCAATATGGGCACTTTTGCACCGGAAGCGATAACGAACGGGTTTGACAAAATTACCTCGTCTAATTATATAATTATTTGTAAGAAATTTAATTATTAAACTAATGTTTAGAAAAAAAAAATATTAATTATGATTCCACTACAAAATATCGTTTTCATGTGTTTTATGTAATGTTCTTTCATTTAAGGCCGTTCCATCGGTTTGCCGCTGTCTTTGTCACATTTAGCAAGAAAGAACGGGAAAGAACATACGCGCCAAGTGTCAATTTTGATCGAATTTTGTCGGTTTTTATTTATTTTAAAAACGTTACCTTACAATATCGAAATTCTAAAGCTATGAAATTACTATTTACGTTAAGATTGTTTTTTCTTCTTTTTTTGTTTATAGTATCACATAATAAATAACCGAGTAAAGTAGGATTAAAAGTCCGAGTTAGAGGTTACTTTGGGAATTAATTGTATCGAGCGAAGTGTCATAATTCGTGTATCGGAAGCTATGCTGTTAAAGATAATATAGTCAAGAACTACATATATTTTTTCCACGTCTACGAATATCAACGCCTCTTAGAAAAACATGATCATATAAGGAGATTTTTCGCCTTCTGGCTCAGGGAACCGCCTTAATACAATACCCAATAATTAGGACTATTCTTTGCATAATATGAGCGCATTAAGTTAGAATTGTTGGTTTTTTGTACAACTTCCACAGTTTTTGTCGGAAATAAAAAAAAATTGCTGTGACGTATAGTTGAATAATTGGTTTCTTTTATATTAGTTGAGCTATAAAATATATATATATACACGAACTTTTCTCATAAAAAGTGATTTTTCTTTATTTGTAGCTACTTAAATATACATTGTTTTTATAAATGATGTATTAACGAATCATAATATATTTAATAACCTTGTTTGATATAGCACACGTGTATGTATGTGACTCATGGTATAGTTATAATTTAGATTTTGCATGCATGCAAATTTCGGTAGTGGTCACATGTATGACGCCATTATTTGTCACTCAGGCACTATAGAGAATGTATCCCAGCAGTTTTATGATCCTTTTTATATTGCTAATAACATACTAGAAGCTTATACAGATTATCCTAAAAATTACCGATTTCGATTTTTTTAACTTTAGCATTACGTTGCACGTGACTACTGTATATACTTGGTTGCAAGAAAACATTGAAATTGAAATATGTATTTCTACTCCTGATATAATAAAAAAAAAACATCAATTTAAAGATAAATTTAATCATCCTACACCAAATTTCCCCATTCATGACCCACCTGTCCCTGTCAACGTCCCAACTCACTACTCAATACACGCCTACTCACCCCACCCCCACCCCCACCATTCTAATAAGGAAAATATAGCTTACCAATGTTTTTTTCTGTTTTGTTATTTGTTTTTAAATAAGCCTCGCAACTCTTAACCCTTAAATGCGTTTTTTTATCTTTTTTTATGGTATGTAATGAACTAATAATAAGGCAGTCTCCATACGCAAATAACCAAAATGTAAAAATAAAATTTAGGGTCATCTACAAAATTGACGATTATCGCGGTTTCGTATGAGGGTTGTCAGTTTATTCTCTCTGAATACCAAGGCATTTAGGAAAACTATTTTAACAAGCGTTTCAACTTAAAACAAGTTTTTACTTTTTCTAGAGGTATAACGAGTATGGCTATTGCTCGTTTTAGGTCGAAAGAGATAAATTCAGTTACCTATTTCGATCTAAGTGTTTCATAGTAAGATGTTAATTGATTTTAAAATAAGTACCTTTAGTAATAGCAAAGAGGATATACTCGTAATAAGATAGAGCGGTACTGTCATAGTAAATTTTGTAACCACTGTAAATTCACTGCCATCTATCGACATACTTTAAAACAAAATGAAGATTTATAAAAATACGTTAAAATGTATTTAAATATGGATAAATGATTTTTTTATTTGCATTAATTATTTTTATGATTTTGACCCATGTTCTTTCACTGATATGCGTTAAAATTATAAATAACAAACGAAACGGTCAACGCCCTCTATACGAGAGTAGGCCAAAACTAGTGGCGCCATCTGAACGAGAATCAAATTTCCGAGATTTTCGAGGCACGTTTTTTCCTTAGACTGTATCCATCTATTACGGAGTTATATCTATCTTTGGTAATAGTATAGTTATATAGTTTACTAACCTATCTTTATTTCTAGTTAAGAAAATTGCTAACAATATTCCATGGACTGTAATAGTTTGAAATAAAGATTTTATTATTATTATTTACGTATATTCAAATTTTCGTTAGAAAACCACGCCGAGCACAACCCAATTCAAATGTTGTAGATATGCCGCTAAGAAATATTTTCGAACCTCGAAAGACTAGATGATTCATATGCTACACGTATCTAAGGACTGTATCGTTTATTATGGGTACAGATAAAACCTGGTCTAACTGTTTACATGTGTATTTTTTTTGTATTACTATGTTCTTAGGGTATTTGAGGGTATCTCAGGGTGTTTTTACGCCATATCTGATATAAGAAGGTTTTACATTTTGTTTATTTTAGGGACTTTATGATGCTTTCAATATCGTCTAGCAAATATAATTTGGCCAAGCCTATCCAGCTTAATTTGAGACTAAGTATTTCACCGACTCCTTGGTACGATTTATAGAAACGAAAGGTTAATATGCTGCCAAAACATGTTATCTAAGTGTCCCCTTCATGATTGCTCAATTGAGTATCCACAGAATAAATGTGGTGAATTTTTATTTTTACATAAAAACGACATTTTACGCAATATTTTGGATTCCCGTCAATTTCTGACGCAAGCGGAACGAGGGAGACGGCTAAAATAATCTACCAAAAACCGAAGCCTTAACGGACATTCATGGCGTTGAACCACGACAAGAGCAGGTGGATAGAAACACTCCATGATAGTTATATAGGACATCAAAGTTGGTGTTGTAGTAAAGAATTTGTTACACCATGCCCAGATGTTTCGCTTTACGAATCATGTGTAATTGCTGTGTTTACATAGTACGACTTTTTTTTGTCTAATATCGTCTTGTTCGTAAACCGTAATTTTTTTTGTTAGTATTTGTCGAAAATCGTTATTGTTACTCGGGAGGATTGGGTAAATTTTGTCCAAACCATACGTTTACGTATAGCTCCCAGGCCGAAATGTGTACCTTATTAAAGCACTAATTAAACACATGTGTAATTTTTAAATAAAAATATGGTACCAAATAAAAGCGGCTAAGTTGTACCCATAATAAACGATAGAGTCCTTAATTTGCAAAATTCAGTGTAGATGTACTATTAAAAAGCAAGGAACAAAGAGATATTTGGTCGGCACGTGCGACGCGGGCCACCTGCCGACAGGTGCAGCGCCAGCCGCGCCTGCACGCTGCACAATCATCGCATCGCTGCCGCCAGCTTGCTAAGCTAAAGCCAGCGCGAATCTACACTTATTTTTCGATTACATTACTTTAGGCTTTTCACGATTTTAGCCATCATTTGAAAAATTTTAAGTAAACTAATTGAATAAATGTCCGGGTTAATGGCAAAACCAAACTAAAACTAAGTCATTCGGGCAGGATAAGATAAAGTAACTAGATTAGATTAGCCCATTAAATGCCCAAAATTTGTTTTAGCTCTGAACTGTGAACTCCTTGAGGATGATCTCCTGCTAATTTTAATGAATAGGCGCGATTTTTATGCAGTTGGTTTTTAAAAACAGACGGAGCTATCTGTGTAGGTAGATCACAAGTATGTAACATACTATTAGTAGAGTGGCCGAACAGGCTTTAGGTTATAAACTGTAATAGATGTCATATATTAAAGAAAAAGTGAGTGAGTGAGTGTGTTAGAGTTGGTCAAAGACGCCTAGTCTTACTAAGATTAAGATGGCATATAGTCGAGAAATTCGGACGGGCACCGCCGTGGCGGGGTGGCCTAGGGGTTCATGGCGTTAGCCGCGATAGCTAAAGACGCCGGTTCGAATCCGGCCTTCACCACTGGAGGGCTTCGTCACTTTTTCTTTAATATATGACATCTATTACAGTTTATAATTTATATATAGTAGTGTTCCACTACTTATAAAACACAAATCAAAAATATTTAATAAAATAATTTGATTTGTTCCCAAAGTTGAGGCTTTAGGTTACTTTTCGCTCATGTCGTCTCGGACATGGGTATCACCTCGGATATTTGGTATCACCGTATCAGTACATCAGTGTGATGTCCTGAATACAAATATAGGAGATGACAAGCGCGAAAGTGATAGGGGGGTAGTTGCTGTGACGTCTGTGACGTCATAAAGTCGGCAGTACAAAGTTTTTTACTTTTTTCTTTTAAACATCACAAATATATAACATACTGTAACATTTTCACTACTTGGTCTAACAAATTATTAGAAATCGTTCAAAGATATCACAATCCACAGTTGACTTTGAACTGCTCTACATTGAAAATGACTGAATGGATCATTCCAAAATACATACCAAGTGACTGTGAATATCCTCTATATAATGTTAAAAAATAAATAACCAGATATATCCAAAAATAAAAAAGTACATCAAGTTGAATAACAGTATAGTTTTCTGTTACATTAAACTGCAACTATTATTAAAACAAATAAAAACCCTGAGTTTACATATTTTTTGGAAATGGTCTTTTCACTAGCTTTCATTCGGTACCCATATTGCTATAGTAAGTAAAGAAAACAACCCCCGCTCCCTTTTTTAATTAACGGGCGCCATTTTCAAAATTTATATAGCCTATGTCACTACCACAACTTGTTTTTCTTCTTACTATAGCAATATGGGACATATGGGTACGAAATGAAAGCTAGTGAAAAGACCATTTCAAAAATATATAGGGGGTCGGTTTTTGGTCTAGGACTTAAGTCTTCTAGAAATCAATTTTCGCTCATTTCGTCTCAGACATGGGTATATTTGGTATCAGTACATTCAGAATAATGTCCTGAACACAAATATATGAGAAGACAAGCGCGAAGTGGTGGGATTAAAAACTTTTTTTTATTATCAAAAAACTTTTTCTAATTTAATTTGCAATTTAAGCCCATTTGCGGGTGTTTGTTATACTTGAAATGTTACACTAAAAACACCTTCTTTCAAATAAAACAAAAATTGTTGAAATCGGTTCACATGATAAAGAACCTAAGAAAAACCAGGTCGCGCAAATTTGCTAATAGATGGCGCTGTACACAATTACGCTTAGTATACTTCTGGTCAAGTCTTTCGTAATTTAAAGTTTGTACGGAACCCTCGGTGCGCGAGTTAAACGAACTCTCACTTGACCGGTTTTTTTCTTTTAAACACCATGTGGGGTACCAAATGAAAGGGCTTTGTGAGTAGATCACAAATATATAACATACTGTAACATTTTCACTACTTGGTCTAACAAATTATTAGAAAACATTCAAATATATCACAATCCACAGTTGACTTTGAACTGCTCTACATTGAAAATGACTGAATGAATTATTCCAATTATTATTACTGCTTACCGATACCGGACATAACACAACCTAAGCCACTAAAGATATGAAGCTGTAATTTTCAACATCAATTAAATACGACCGGTTTAAGTTTATGATAAAATCATATTTTATAAAATTAACCCTTAAGGGGGTGAAATGGGGGGTAAAAGTTTGTATGTAAGATAAATAAAAACAACAAATGTGTTCCAAAAATTCAACTGAAAGGATTTTCATGCGGTTTCACTTATCGTAGACGTAGAGTGATTATTGAGAAAGGTTTAGGTATATAGCCTAGCCTAGGCCTAATTTGTTAAGGTCTTGTGTAACCCGTGCGAAGCCGGGGCGGGTCGCTAATCATTCATATGTGGTCGATAATTATTAAAATGTAGGACACGGTTTGTTTTGTTAAAATAATTATTTTGTTAAAACCTGTTGTTTTAATCGTCTATGCCGCGGGCATAGATATTGAAACAAGAACCTACCTAATAAATAAATAATCTTACGAAGACTGTCTCGAACAGAACAGCATTTGAAGTAGGTACTCGTACCTCATGTACCTAACACAGAACAGAAGGTCCAAGGTAATGACTCGTGATTCTCCTGCTTGATTTTTATTAATATCAACAATTATCATGATTTAAAACTACCTACTCGCGGTGTATGATGACAGGATGACACAATAAAGTAACAATGACAATTTTTGTACTAACCTCAGATCTTGGGAATCGTCTTGTTCAAATATTTGATCATGATCTTCTTGTGATAAATTAAGCTCGCTGAATTGCTGCTCCACGGAATTCGACATTTCACTTATATTCAAGACACAATTATTTCGATAAAATACTGAACAGGTAGAATGACGTTAGAATATCTATGAAAAAAACACTCAAAATTATCACGTTGCCATAAAATCCTGGGTATGTGTGTAATCCGGAGCAAAGAGGGAATACCGGTAGTCCCAGCCACCGTCAAGATGCCCTTCGTCGCGTATCCAGAGCGCGATAATGTTGAGCGTCGCGAGGATACTTCCAGTGGTATGCCGGCCGGTGTGTACATACACGTGGTTCCTTGGTATTCAACGTAGGTATCTGTTTATTTTTGTATTACATAATACGTATGGTCCGAAGTAAGCAAGGTACGGCGCGGAATGCGACCGGTGACGGCGACGGACTGATCGGCGGACAGCGGCGTCGCTTTGCCGAGCGAGCGGCGGACTCGCTCGGTTAACGATTCGGAGGAGAAGGGATGGACGCAAGTAGCACGTGTGCGCCGCCGTGTGTAAGGTACGATGTGCTGGCTATCAAGATCACTTCTCAACTGAGCTGCCTGGCTAACTGATGTGGTACTTCGCGTGTGTGACTAAACGGACGACAACGCCGCCGAGTCGATTCTCTGTGCATCCATTTCGTGCAGATTTTGTTTGAGAATGCGCGCGCTGGGCGTGGTTCTGCTCGGGGCCCGAGGGGAGAGCGAGCGCGGTACGAGTATAGTGAAGCGCGTGTATCGATTAACTTGTATCGAGATTAGTAACAGGACTGACAGGTGATTTTATCTTTTATAATATAGTAAACATTAAAAAAGCTCCAAATCCTATAAAAAATCATTGATTTCTCATGAGAAATAATTTATTTGTTATTGAAGAAGTTACTTACCGAGATTTTAAAGGTCAAAAATAATTGGATGATGATTGGATTGGATGATGGCATGATCACCTGGGTGATATCAAAGAGAATTGAGTGTATAGAGCATTGACATAAATCTTATGACGGGCCTTACGGGCAATAAGAATGGTGCTAGTTCAGCGGTGTCACTCACGAATTCGAATCAATCGTGCAGTCTATAGGCCAGGAAATAAATGCCCAAAAAAAGGTATAGAGGGAAATGCAACACAATTTTTAACTTCGTAGCTTTGTTTGGACTAGTTAGGAGATGAACATATCAAAAGTCCCCGGCCGTAACCCTGGTGCTGGGGGGGAGAGGGGGGTTTGAAGGTTCCATTTTTCGGTTTTTTTATTATATCTCGGAAACTATGCGTCTGAGCGGCTGCGGCTGATTCGGAAAGGTGTCAATGTTGATACCATAAATGAATTCAGCACCCCCGATTCAACGAAAACGTTACCAAACCCGGCCTAGCAGCTTTACTGATGTAGATAATCAAGATAAAAATGAGAGGCCTAAATAAACTTTCAAGAGCGGATATTTCAAAAACTATACAAGATATCGAAAAACTTGACTGAATAAAACTTGTAACAAATTAAATCTCTTTTCATTTTGTATAAGTGGCCAAGTCGCTCAGACACATAGTTTCCGGGATATAATCGAAAAACCGAAAAATGGAACCTTTAAACCCCCCTCTCCCCTCCAGCACCAGGGTTACGGCCGGGGACTTTTAATATGTTCATCTCCTAACTAGTCCAAACAAAGCTACTAAGTTAAAAATTGTGTTCCTAGCATTTCCCTCTATACCTTCTTATTGCTTGGCCTACTAACGCAACTAGTTGCGTTGCGACCAATCGCTCGCGTGATGGGAACTCATCAACCAATCAGGTGAAGTACTTTGACACAATTTTAATGCAACATATGTAATACATACGATGTGGCTGTACTTAATAAATAAAATAAAATAAAACCAATCGTGTGGTGGCGTTAGACTGCACGATTGGCTCAATTGTCATAGTAAATTTTGTAGTCACAGTAAATTTACTGCTATTTTTCGACAGGATTAAAACTTTTAGAACGCCATATGACTTCGACCCATGTCTTTCACTGATGTGCATGTATTAAAATTGTTAAATATCAAGCGGTATCGCCATCTACACGAGTATAGGCCAAAGGTATGACGTCATCTTTTCGAGCATACATTTTTCTTGATTTTCCGAGGCACGTTTTATTTTATCTTGTACACTTCATACTTCATAGATCTTTGGTGACATTATTATCCCAAGAAACAAGGGACGGACTGTCTATATCTCGTGCGAGATGTTGTGGGTTATTCCCACTAGTTACCACCAAGTTGTTACCAGGGAATACTGGGAATTTTTTTCCCACCTTTATCACTTGGGAATTATTTTTCCCAGTAGTTACCACTGGTAAAAGGTGTGTGATTTTTTTTCCCAGTAGTTACCACCTAAATTTTGTTAGAGTTCAATACTAATAAAAACAGTATAAATACAGGGTCTTTTTAGGGTTCCGTACCCAAAGGGTAAAAACGGGACCCTATTACTAAGACTCCGTTCACTCCGTTGTCTGTCTGTCTGACAGACCGTTGAAATTTTCACAGATGATGTATTTCTGTTGCCGCTATAACAACAAATACTAAAAACAGAATAAAATAAATATTTAAGGGGGGCTTCCCATACAACAAACGTGATTTTTTTTGCCGTTTTTTGCGTAATGGTACGGAACCCTTCGTGCGCGAGTCCGACTCGCACTTGGCCAGTTTTTAATATTTTTTGTTATAATAAATTGACTAGTGTTTAATTTCAGTAAACTGCCTTAAAATGATCAAAAATACTAAAACATAAAATAACAAAATTTTGGTGGTTTGGTTACCAATGGTAACTACTGGGAAAAAAAAATCTCAGTAGTTACCACCAAAGAGGTGGTAAGTTGGAAAAAAAAACCCCAGTTACCACTGGTAAAAACTTGGTGGTAACAAGTGGGAATAACCCGATGTTGTCAATTGTTGTCTCTGTTCATTCGTGCTTAGCTTATAGAAAATCACTACACCTTATAAAACTAAGTCCCCCGCCGCGTCTGTCTGTTTGTGTGTATGTATGTTCGCAATAAACTCAAAAACTACTGAACAGATTTTGCATGCGGTTTTCACCTATCGATACAATTATTCTTGAGCAAGGTTTAAGTGTATAATTTGTTTACGCGTGCGAATCCGGGGCGGGTCGTTAGTGACGAGTGAGAGAAAGTGGAGACTCAAAATATTTTCACATTATTGACTAATAAGATTAGGACGTGTAATGCTTTGACCCTTGACCAGGCCGCGAAGAACAAGCGTGTCTTAAAAAGCGTATTATATAGATTCGAAACCGTATGAAACGTCTTGTACGAAATGGTAATAATAATAACAATAGTTGGATATGTTACTGTAACCAGAAAAAAAAGTGGGATACGGTAATCCCATTGCCTGTCTGGGTAATGTACCGACATATTCAATTGTGTGTGTGTGTGTGTGTGTGTTAAGTGTATTCTTTACCAGGCTAAGGGATATATGTATCCCACATAAATACCAGGATACGACAAGTCAGTTGACCGGGCTATGTGCAGAATAGCTCCCACATAGTAAAACTCTAACAAGGCAATGGGATAGAGTCATCCCACATCCTAATTCTGGTCATAATACAAAAATGCATGAATGTTCAGTAAAGTACAAGATTGCAGTCAAAATCTACAAAATAGCAAAAATTGCTCCAACTCTGTTTTTAATTCGCTGAAAATAAGGAATGTTTTCGGATTTCGCCATAAACCACTGATTCAAATGGCTGCCAGACTCATTATTGGATTTGGAAGCATGTTGTGAATGAAGATCATAAATAATATTTTCAGGGATTGATATATGTTTGGCAGTAGATTTAGAGTTAAACCTGACTATGGTAAACGAAATACTACGTGGGATACATATATCCCTCAGCCTGGTAAAGGGTTAAATTCGTACGACCGTAGGCAGCAAAAAAGGAAGTTGTTACTCAGCGTCTATTTACCGAGCAAGACACTAAAGTGTGTACTTAATAATTATTAACCTTTTGGCCGCCGCTGACATAAAGTGAAAAATCAGTACATTTCGTGCCCCACACGCCACGACTTGATATGTTATATTATACGGGTTGTGTTGTATTATCGGGGTGTATGTACGGTAGTACTGTTAGTTTTTCTGTGGTTGTATCAGAGGGGTGTCACTTCGCAGTTTAGGTACATTTGGCCGCCGCGCCTCCCGGGCAGGCGCATGGCAATGGACTGCCGCTCGGCTCGCACGATAGTCGTGTCACGTGGCGCTCGCGCAACGTTGAAAATACACAATGACTTCGAAACCTAAATCTCGATCTAATCCGTATAAAAGATATTGTTCTGTTGACTGTGTCTGATTAAACGGAAGAACAAGGAAGCAGAAAAAACTTTTTTTTTTAAATTTCGGACGATATTGAAGGGCGCACAATAACATTGTGTTTACAGAATCAACGTTTGTAATTCCTACATATTTATCTTAAAAATTATAAATCAGTAGGCATAGGTACAAAAAAATGTCAAGTGACAACCCCGTGCCGACACTCACAGCTCGGTCATATAACTGTGGCGCGTGTTTCACGGTTCGTGCGCCGTTATAAGTTTCAATTTTGCTTGCAGGCGGCGAGTATAGGTATAATTTTATACCTAAATCTGAGTTTTGTAAAGGAGTGATTATTCTGTACGGTAGTACTATTAGTTATTCTGTGGTTGTATACGTGCAATTTTTGACATGGCGATGATGACACTATCACCTGATTGACGTGGCGGCGAAAAGGTTAATCAATAATCGCTGGCTGTTCACACTACCGGGTGAGTACTTTTTTCCGCCGAAAAACATTAATTGGCAGAATGAGACATGAGACGGAAATGAGCCTACATAAAAATATGTATGGCCTAAATGAAAGCAGCTATATTACCGTAAAACTGTACAACTTTGCCCGCTTTTTGCAGGGTTTAACTTTTTTTTCAAGTTTGTTGGTCCATATTGCATTACTTATCTGTGACAATAACATATTGACATACTCTTCTTTGCGTGAGTGAGCAAACCATAGTCGAAATAAGTTTCTGTACTGTAGAAAATGGGTCTTAAACAGGCAGGCCAAAAAAATGAAAAAATTTCAAGATTGCCCACTTTTGCTTACAGTCTCTTAACTCCACGATTATCAACTTTATGGTCATGAATCAAAGTCTATAATCCAGAATAAACATGGCATAGTTTTGTCGTATAGGTATTAAGTCACTAAGTTCAGTAATTCACCTCCAAACTTATGTGGGCAGTCATAAAAAAAAATTGCGATTCTTTATACAAAATCCTAAATATGCTAGGGTTGTCCATCTTCACTTTTACCCAAATTATAAAGAAACAATCAATAATGAACATAATTTTTTTTAACTGCAAAGGAAGTATACAAAAATATATAAATAACAAAAATATTAATTATTCAAAAGCACTTCCATTTTTACTAAGCATTAAAAGTAGGTTACTACAGATAACATAACAAGAAACTTTTTTAAACTGCAAAGGAAGTATAAAGTAATATAAATAAAGCGATTGTTGCTTATATTTCCTCTTAAAATTAGCAAAATAACTTTAAACAACGTTGCATGGTAAATGCCTCCTCGCACGTCAATAATAACATACCTACTAGTGACAACCCTAACGGTAAAAATGTGCTGGGCAATGTTGTGAAAAGTGATACGTAAATACGATCATGAGATTGCCCACGATCATAATTACAAAAGTAATGCATATAACGTGTTGAAACTTCGTCTACATCGTTTCTAAGCTGCATATTATTTACAGTTAAAACTACATCCCTGTAGGACTCTCCTGGACCGATATCCCACCGAAGTTTTTTTAACTTTTTTTGCCCGCCAAAAAACACGTCCTCACTTGAAGCCGGCTCACGCGTGACTGAAGTTAGGCACACGTCAACTAATAGGCCAGTGTTGTCAGCAATATGATTAGCTATAAACCACAGATTGAAAGGGAGGTGTATCTGTTACTAGTTTTATGATATTTCGCTTCTACTGAAATGTGATGCGGTGGGCAAAGCTATGTTGAAAAGGCAAAGTTGTAACTTTCTACGGTAACAGTCCACAAACACCAAAATCGGTAAAGATAGTTTAAAATAATCGAGTAGGACGACTAGCGCAGTCGACCGATATATACTGATTTTTGTTGTCATTAAAAACTAGGTACGTGTTAATATTTAAGTCCAGTAAAATGTTATGATTTTTTGATTTTATTACACGTATCTTATCGACATTAGTCAACCGTGTTCTAATCACTAAAAGCAATAGCAGTTCGTGAAGTATATTTGTTACTGGGTCCGTGCCACGGCGCCCCGCGCCCATGCGTTTTCTACAGCGTTCGCCCGGGGCCCGCGGAGGGCGGTCGCCCGACACCGCCTACTTCGTCTGGTACAGGCGTCATCCGCCTCGTGTCCCGCTTCACCTTAAAATTAAGTAGTCGAGACGTCGATCCAAGGAGAGAAAACGCCCTTGCTTACTTCGGCAGACAGACCACCCTCGCTCCACATTAAGTATCCGGTATCCCTAAACCTAGGTTAAAGTAGGTATTAGGTACATACCCAGCTGAGCAATATAATTATATAGGTATATTTTTTATTCGAACATGTTAGTCATTTTCTAACAAATAACAAATCAAAGCAAGTTTGTCAGCAATAAATAAAGTAAACAGGTAATTTAGCGGTAGTAGTTGGCCGGGCAGCATGCGGCGTACGACAACGGACAGAACAAGACGTGTGCACAGACAGACGCGGGCGGGCATGAACCACTACCGCGCACATGCACGTGCTGCGAGCGCACACTAATTAATCGCACACAACTGTAACCCGCCACTCATTTATACTAATAGCAACACCGGATATAGGTATCTAGAGCGAAGTGGCCAAAATGTGAAACGCAATGCTGTGATGATGCGAGAAAAAAATAAATTCAAGAGAAATAGTTATTTGTGCAACAAGAGAGGAAAGTTGGTTTTTCTTGTAAGTGTTTATTTTGAGTCCCGCGACAAATTAAATGTTAATTATTTTTTAACATTTATAGAGGATAGTCAGTATAGTCACAGTCACTTGGTATGTATTTTGGAATGATCCATTCAGTGATTTTCAATTTAGAGCAGTTCAGTCAAGTGTGGATTGCGAAATTTTTGAACGTTTTCTAATAATTTGTTAGACGAAGTAGTGAAAATGTAACAGTATGTTATATATTTGTGATCTACTCACAAAGCCCTTTCATTTGTTACCCCACATAGTATGATAAAAAAAAAGTAAAAAAACTCTGTACTGCCGACTTTTTGACGTCCCAGCAACTACCCCCACCACTTTCGCGCTTGTCATCTCATATATTTGTGTTCGGGACATCACACTGAATGCACTGATACCAAATATTATATCCATGTCTGCGAGGACATGAGCGAAAAGTAACCTAAAGCACAGATTATATAATAGTTCTTACGAACAGATACTTATCTCTCAAAGAAAACACAAATACCTACCGTTTTGATACCTACACAAAAATACAATGAAGTGACCTTCAACGCGCCGCTCCCCGCACCGCGCGCACCGGCACAAACGCTAGGGTTGCCGACGCTTAGGTATCAGGTAGATATCTAGGCTATAAATGTGTCTTAAAAAACATTACCTACATCTTTAAAACAATTTAATAGTACCTACGTAGCTTGTAACTATCGTAAAAATAATAACAGTAGGTATATTGAGAATGTCTACTTACTTTTCCTCATCCGTCTAAAGAGGAAAAAACTACATTTTTTATTTGTTTTGTTGTTTCTGCATCCATCCACACTACAATCTGTGTTATTTGTTCGTGACGAAGACATTTCTTTGGCATAGCGCGCGGTGACGTGCGTGCGTACTGCGTGAGCGCGTGTGGCATGGCAACCAACTGGCTAGCTTGAGTCCCGCCGGCGGGAAGCGAGTCGTAGGTATAAATCCGAGCTCGCGCGGAGAGTTCCATAGGCCAAAGCCTGTTCCGTCAAGCTACTATATCATACAATAAAGAAAAAAGGCGGCAATCGAACCCCGCGTCTTCAGCTTACGCGGCTTAGGCTGAAGACGCGGGTTCGATTCCCGCCTTTTTTCTTTAGTGTATGATATATATTTCAGTTTATAATTTATACAATAGTAGTGTGACTACTTAAAAAACACAAATCAAAATATTTCATAAAATAATTTGATTTGTTGTTATATGTGAAAATTGTTGGATAGATGGCGGCGCCATCTCTTTCGCTATACCGTAATCCAGTAAAAGGATTCGTATAGGAGGTGCAAGCATTCAGTGCTCGCTCTTAGAGTTGGTCAAAGGCGCCTAGCCTTTCAAAGATAGCATACACCAGAGAATGCGGGTTCGATTCGATTCCCGCCTCGTCCACCGGTGGACTGTCTGTGTCTGTCCGTCCGTCCGTATGTCACAGCCACTTTTCTCTGAAACTATAAGAACTATACTGTTGAAACTTGGGAGGTAGATGTATTCTGTGAACCGCATTAAGATTTTCACACAAAAATAGAAAAAAATAAATAAATTTTGGGGGGTTCCCCATACTTGGAACTCACTCAATTTTTTTTTCATCAAACCCATACGTGTGGGGTATCTATGGATAGCTCTTCAAAAATGATATTGAGGTTTATAATATATTTTTTTGTACCCACCCCCACCCCTGTAACTTCTAAAATAAGAGAATGATAAAACTGAAAAAATATATGATGTACATTACCATGCAAACTTTCACCGAAAATTGGTTTGAACGAGATCTAGTAAGTAGTTTTTTTTTAATACGTCATAAATCGTACACCGCAATTTACCTTTCACTCACGTTTCGCATAAAAAATACATTGTTAAAATTATGTAATGTACGGAACCCTTGGTGCGCGAGACCGTCTTGCACTTGGCCGGTTTTTTCTTTAGTGTATGTTATCTTTTTCAGTTTATAATAAGATTGGATTGTATTATATTCTAATTAGTAAGGTATTGATTTGTTGCATATTATCCTCTTTACAAAGAATTAAAATCATAACACATTTTCCGGGTAAAAATTTCAAATGTATGCGGCTGACCTGAAGATGTAAAGGGGCCCACTGACTATCAGTCTGCCGGACGATATCGGCCTGTCAGTTAGAACAAAAATTTGACAGTTCCGAACAACAGACAGGCCGATATCGTCCGGCGGACTGATAGTCAGTGGGCCCCTTAAGTCAAATTCACGCCTCGACTTTGACAGGTGATGTAGATGGCGCTGTACGGCTCCGTATGCAAAAGTTGACAATTTAGTGGTGCAGTATAACTACTGTCGGGTATTAAGTATAGGTATGTATGTATATCTTGTATCACCTAAAAAATTACACCCTTACCTACCACTTCTTAAATGAACTGTATAGAAATAATGTAAATACGGAGCGCAAAGGCTAAGAGAAAACATCGATTTCAATATTGTATTATGTTATGTGTTGTATGGTATTTATATTTATAGCGGAAGCCGCTCGACCCCAATTACAAAGAAATACCGCAAATCGATGTACAGGTTAGCCGTTTGGCACACTCCTACTAGAGGTCAAAACAAATTTTTTGACCCGCATTTCGTAAAAAAATTTCCCCGGGGGAGGGGGAGTAGTAAAACATTTTTTTTTTGTATGAAAAAAAAAATATTTTTTTCTAAAACCTATAGTGTGGGGTTTCATATGAAAGGGCTATTTGAGGCGATTCTAAAAATATATCACATCATTACATTTCGGCCATTATTTTTTAATTACAACAAAGAGAATTTTCGAAACATACCAAGTCTGGGCTCCTCCAGATACGATATGGCTGATTTTTTTTTGTACAATATACCACAAATGATACGTGATATCCTCATATCCAACCCCGAGAAAGCAATTATGAAAATAATATCATTAACATTTTTTTTTTTCAATATTACAAACTGACACAGTTCTACTTCAATACCTATTTTAAGAGACTTATGGAACTGTACTGCAGATACGGTACATATTAATCATAAAATGATACGTAATATCCATATATCGAACGGGAAATACCTCTTTAACCCTTTAACTGCGCCTTTTCATCAGTTGGTATAGTTTGTTTAAATTTTGACACAAAATATTAAGATTGTATCCTTCAGATACGATATACCCTATCGATTTTTCTTTGTACAATATACCACAAATGATACGTAATATCTTATTATCTAACCCCAAGAAAGCAATTTTGAAAATAATTTCATTTAGATTTTATTTTAATTTTTCAATATTGTAATATTGAAAAGTTATACACATGAAAATATTAAAAAAATATTTAAAATATTTAATTAAATTATTTTCAAAATTGCTGTCTTGCGGTTAGATATCAAGATATTACGTATTAATTATGGTATATTGTAAAAAAAAATCAGTAAGGTACATATATCGTATCGATTTTTCTTTGTACAATATACCACAAATGATACGTAATATCTTATTATCTAACCCCAAGAAAGCAATTTTGAAAATAATTTCATTTAGATTTTTTTTTTCAATATAGTAATATTGAAAAATTATACACATGAAAAAGATTTAAAAAATAAAAAATATTAAAAATATTTAATTAAATTATTTGAAATTGCTGTCTTGCGGTTAGATATCAAGATATTACGTATTATTTATGGTATATTGTACAAAAAAATCAGTAAGGTACATATATCGTATCTGAAGGATACAATCTTGATATTTTGTGTCAAAAACAAAACATACTATACCGACCGATGAAAAGGCGCAGTTAAAGGGTTAAAGAGGTATTTCCCGTTCGATATATGGATATTACGTATCATTTTATGATTAATTTAATTTAATCATTTATTCTCATGTAACTGTGAGACATACATTTTGTTAGTAAAAAACAGTTTCAAAAGCGTTAGTACCTAAGCCTAATAACAATTATATCTATATAATATTGTCTTCGGTTACCGCGATAGTTACTCATGAAATAAAACTATGAAAACGGATTATATCGCGTATATTGAATTTATAATACATCCCGACGTTTCGAACCCTTTACAGCGTTCGTGGTCAACGGGTGACTGAGGAAAAATTACAAAGTGCAAAAATACCCACATACTAAAAATAATGAACAATCATAGACTATAAACTTTAAGGCTGGTTGTACATGCAAAATCGGTTCATAAGGCTAGTTATACACTACAATTATTTTCAAGAAAAGATATATATATATACGCGATAAAAAGTTTTTATCGCGGTTTATACCCCCGGGGAATTTTTTTTAGGAAATGCGGGTCAAAAAATTTGTTTTGACCTCTAGTATGCGTGTGCCAAACGGCTAACATGTACATCGATTTGCGGTTTTTTAATTCGAACGGGTTACACTATTAGGTATAAGTGTAAGGCCTGAGTGGACGCTCGAAGCGGAGCGTTCGGCGGGGCGTGCAGCGTGGCGTCGGGCTCACAAGTGATTTGAAATATCAGCAGCGTGTAGTGCACTAAGGCCTATACGTTTGCATTTGTTTAACATGCACGCGGTGCACGCCGCACGCCCCGCCCCGCTGCACGCCTAATAACTCGAGCATCCTCTCAGGCCTTACACTAACAGAGACGTTGGTCCAAGTGGCTAGCTCTTTTACATGTGCAATGCTAACCCAACAAGCTTTGTGGACGCGCTCGACAATAGGAACGCTTTGCATCACAATAACGGCAACAAACTATTCAGCATTCGCGTGATAAGCCAATCTTTCGGTTAGGCGCCATCCATTTTTATTACGCAAGACGATTTAGGGGGGGGGAGGGAGGTTGAACATATCTTATTTTTTTCTTACTGAAAGGGTTTTCATATAGTTCTTACGTAAGATCACAAATATCGTTTATTTTAAATTAACATATGTATATGAAATTATGACGTTTAAAATAACACTGAACACTGACCCACACTATGCCCACACTCTATGCTATGAAACGCGTTGCAGTTAAATGTTTATTTTTTTTAATATACACTAACCAAAAGTGTACTTATTCACTTTTTCCTGTCGATCCTTACGTAATAGCCAATATACGGGGAGGGGGTCATCAGCCTTTTCTTATTTTTTCTCACATAGGGGAGGGAGGGGGTCAAAAACTGGCAAAATTCGTCTTACGTCATAAATGAATGGCGTCTTAAAGCTGATGCCATGTAAATATCACGACCCAGATTTAGTTCAAGGTGATCGAGTTTTTAACTTTTTAGTCTTGTCCCCTCGTTTCATCCTTCGATTAGTGCTCACAGGACGCCAGTTACATACACGGTGGCTAAAAAATAAGCGCATTCCCGTTGCCAAGGTTTTGGGATTATACTGATTACTGAGCAACTTTTGCTATGGGACCAACCCCGAAATCGCAAAACAAAATTTTACTGTTTCATACATTTTGGCTGGTCCATTTTCTATGGGAGGGTATATTTTTTTTCGAAATTTCGTGGTTGGTCCCATAGTAAAAGTTGCTCAGTATACCTAATCCCAAAACCTTCCTGGCAACGGGAATGCACTTATTTTTTAGCCACCCTGTATACTTCTCTCTAAGTCTGTGTTATAGGTATGCACACCGCAAATTAAGGTGCAATCTATGATTCCTTCCCACCTGTGCCCGAGAGACATATGGGAATAGGTGGCATTCCCATTCGTCCTGACTGGCAGATATGGGAAGGAATCGTTCCCATTAGTGCCCGTTTTTGTTTTTTAAGTAGTCACATTACTTACTACCTAATATATAAATTATAAATAAACTGAAATAGATATCATACACTAAAGAAAAAAGTGACCAAGTCCAACGGTGGCCGAGGCGGGAATCGAACCCGCGTCTTCAGCTTATTGTGTGGTATTGTGTTGGTTTTCACTATCTATGGATTGTGGAGGCCCAGGTATGTACTTTATTTAGCAGTTGATTTTAACATATTAATTTATTGTTTTTCTTGATTTTATATCCTTGAGATGTAAGCACCAGAAAACCTGGTATAAAAAAACAAGATTTGCATATTAAAAACTGTAATAGATGTCATATATTAAAGAAAAAGTGACGAAGCCCTCCATTGACCATGACGAAGTCCTGTAATTTTGTGCTGGCTAAAGCTAGAGCCCTGAATTTTCAGTGACGTATAGGGCAGGATTAGGCTTACATATATTCCCAAGAACATTCAATTTGAACTTGTAGTTTAAGAATTATTGCACGTCAAAGTTCCTTACTTTTGTCACTGACTCACTCACTCACCGATCATCATAATTCTAAGGTACTTCTAGCCAACCAACAAGCTTCAAATTTTAAACATTAGTAGTTTTTAGCTTAACAAGCCCTAAAAAACCTAAAAATATAGAAATATCAGTCACGTTTTAAAGATTTCGGAAATGCAATAAGTAAGTTTGTAGTCCTATATGAATATATGCTATTACAAAGTTACTTTTGCAGTTCCAACAAATAGTAGGTAAAGTAAAGGTCTATGTACGATGTGAGTAGGTATAAAGATGTGTAGAGTATGAGTATGGTATGGCTATGAGTATGGTAAGGATATGAATATGGTATAGGTTCATACCATACATATGGCACTCATGTGTGGGTATGGTGTGGGATGGGGACTATGGGGTATGAGTATTGTATGAATACAAGTATATCTTGGTATGGCCATGAGTATTGTACATGTACGAGTACGAGTAACGTACGGGTGTTAAAACCGCATCAATATTAGATATCTTTAATTTTTAATACACATAATGACTTGGCAATCGCACATAATGCTTTACTCGTACCGTACTCCTAAATATGTGTAATGCTCAAGCTCCATGTGATTAACGCTAGCGCTATGTTCAATTAGAATTATTTTTAATAGTTGACGATGATCCTTATGTCACTATGCAGCCGTGCAATGGCCAAGTCATTATATGTATTAAAAATTAGAGATATCTAATATTAACGGTTTTAACACCGCCTGGCACTGACTAAAATAACCGACTTGGTAGTATCAGAGATTAGTAGTAGAAGTATTGCGTTGCGAGACTGGCATCTTTTTATATGTATTGTTTTTGATGGGATTTATTTTTATGAAAAACATTAATTTGAGTAGCTTTGTTATGATGGTGATAATGATACATGTATATATATACAGGTTGTCCCTAGCCATTGGACAAAGCCAAAATGTACATATGCTTTAGGGTATTTAGAACCAGTATACAAAGTATTATAACAACCCGTGTAGCGGTTACGAAGAAATTAACAAATTACGATTTTTTACTTTGGAGCAGCCTGTATGTGTTAGTAGCTCCTGAGGCCATAAGTATGAAATTTCGACCTTTTTTATTATTAATGATACTAATAAGATTCTGACTTTTGACAAATGTCATCATTGCCGCACATTTCCTAACAAGTCAAAAGCACTGCCAATGATTAATACAGTGTATTTATTTTTGATGTCAATTATTGGAAATAACTTTTGTTTGAAAATTAGTTTTTGTATCTTGTTTCTAATTAAAATAGCCATTTTCATTTCTCATGCTCTGAAAGAGGGTCATTGTTGTTTTAAAAGGTGCGCAGAAAATGATACGTGTCTGCACTAGAGCATTTTACGTTCGAAGTACGATATTTTTAATTTTTTTACGATAAGCAATTGAAATTTGAGTTTAAATGGATTTGTTATACAATTTCCATTGTGATACTTGACTCTCCATTCCATAAATAACGATACTTTTGCCTGAATTTTTAATTGAAAGTTCCCTCAATAAATACTATAAAAATGTATTATTCGTCATGTTTTTGAAAAAACACATGCATTTTACTTTCCTCGTATTCGAAATGAAAAGTAGAGTGTTTAACTCGGGTGAAAGGCATCATTTCTGCCTCGGACTATTGGCGCTCTCACTGCGTTCGAGCGCCAAGACACCTCGGCAGAAATGAGTGCCTTTCATCCCTTGGTTAACAATCTACTATTATGCAACAAGTGCGGAAAGTGTATGATTTCCGACGAGTGGAATTTTATTCACGGCCGAGCAAAGCGAGCGAGTGTATAAAGGAATACGAGTCGGAAATCATCTTTACGCACGTGTATCATACAATATTTTACTATGCATTGTGCGAGTTAATAAAAAAACATATAATGGCAAATAATTTACATAATTATTAAAAGGAGTGTTTTAAATCGACACGAGTTGCGAATTACCTATTCGCACGTGTATCGTACAACGTTTTACAGTACATATGGCCCTTTAAACTTTCGACATTTGCACGAAAAGTGCTCTTTTCCGCACTAGTGCGAGAAAGTAGCACCATATGTACTGTAAAAAAAAATTGAAAACAAAAAGCACTAGAGCGGAAAAGTAGTACTTTCCGCATGATATGGCTCCGTAGGAAACGCACTTTTCGAGCACATGCATTGTAAAAATATTAAAGTAAGAGCATTCCTGAGAAGTAACCCTACATGGGATTTCAGAGTTAGTCCAATGGCTAAGGTCACCATATATATATACTGGGGTATATAGATATATGTATATGACGGACAGTTTGGTACAGTACAGACCTACAGAGTTATTCTTAGTATAGCAGTGAGGTAGTGTAGTGTAGTGACACTAGTGCTAGTGACGCACTATGATAGCGGCCGTGACCGTTACCGCTGCCGAGGCCGCGCCGGATTGACTCTTGGTCACTGACACGAGTGACACGTTACGTAACCGCGCCTCTAGTTGTGGGGAAGACTCACAAATGTTCCTAACCAGCCATATACCGTGACTATATTACATACAGTACCGGCCAATAATATATCACCTTTGAGTGTTTTTGTATGAGCTTATATACAGTAAATAATATAGGTTGGTTTATAGATTGCATATTTTACTAGTCATTTAGTACAAATTTATGATGAATATTGCAATGAAAATATTACAATAGGATACTCAGCATATTACTAAAAACCCTCTAGTAAAAAAATTAAGTTAAAAACACATTTAAAAAAAACCTCTATGAAAAAACCATTACATGAGACCAATTTTTCTCATCGCCCGTACAAAGGAATACTACTAGACTACCTAAAGCAGTGAGGTGGAAGTCACTCACAAATATATAAAAAAAGTTATACCGTAAAAACAATGAGAGGTGATATATTATTTGCCGATACTGATATAACTCTGCCGTGTATGCAAATATTATACTTATTTGGAAAATCGTTGGACTAATAGGTAGAACTAAGAAGATAGTCAAAATACAAAAACAAATTTGCGCTGCCACTACGTGTAGCTATTACGTGTGTGATAATGATAGTGATTGGTTCAGTAGAGTTGGATGGTGCATTATTAACGTATTTATCTACACACATATCATAAACCCTCTATGATGCCTTCAAAATCCGTAAATAATGGCCAACATTAAGATAAACTGTTTTGTTACAGCAAATTTTTTATCTGTGAAAATGTTATTATTGCTAAATAATAACATCGATTTCGATAATATTATTATATTCAAATTTCGAACATGTCTGAAAAAAAAAGATCTATTCTAATATCAGTCGAGATGACGTTTTATTCGAAATGAAATGTCAATTGCATACAAATTTGACAAATCTCGCTTGTTAGTTGGTATCGAACGAATCGAACGATATGGCAATCGACCCCCACTCTAGTTTCTCTGAATTAAAAAAAAAAACTACGGATGCGTGACATGCGTGAAAAAAGTTTTCTTTGCCGCCGTTTGACGTGCAGTTTATCTTTTAATTAGTTTGTAAGTAAAAAATAATTTGTTTTGTTGTTTTTAAAGTAACTCTAGGAAAAGTTTTGTGTAAAATGTATGATAAAGATATTTCGGAGACGCCACCTCATATCCGCGAATTCCGCCAGAGAGCAACTATGCCCCAATGTCGGCTGTAATATGAGGTTAGTGAATATATCATAGAAAGTTTATAATATGTGTGTAGATAAAGCAGTGTATGTAACTGTACATAATTAGGCATTAAAACACTCGTGTGATTCTATTATGAAACGAACGTAGTGAGTTTTACCCACACTTGAGTTTTAATGCCGTTCATTATGTAGCAGTCACATAAACTACTATTAAAGCTAACCTACTAAAATGTTACGCAAACCGAATAGGGATCCTTATACCAAAGATAGTTATAACTTATACAAATCAACAGGTAGGTAGAGCCGTCCGAACGTACAAACCTTCCAAACAGGTAAATTTAACTGCCGAGTAATTTATCTACAACAACATTAACAAGTTGCTGCAGAAGATGGGCGGGTGTCACCTTGTTATACAGGGTCAGAAATGAGTTCATCCGTGGCAGTTTTAAAGTCAGACCCATTGAAGAAAAACTCGCTGAAAACCGTCTTAGGTGGTATGGACACGTAATGAGAAATGGGATGTGGCTAGGGAAAGAGAGAGAACAACATTAACAAGTTATGAATTGACTCTTGTTAGCTGTTATACCGGGTGTTTCCTGTAACAGGAGCATTAAATTAAACTGGAGGCTGTACTCCTCAGCCTCAGGAAACACCCCGGTATATGTATATATGGTACTGACTATACTATAAGTTACACCGTAGGTCTTATAGTTTCATCCTACTCCTATCCTATGTCATTCGAAAACGATTCAATAATATTTTTTTAGGAAAGTTAATTTTTTAAATGTGTACCTAACCTACATAATAACTTTTTATAAATATGACCTACCTACCTATGCACTTTTGCCAACCCACATGGATAAAAACTTGGATGTACCGAGTTCTAACATAAATTCTAACGGCGGCAGCTGTGCGTGCGCCTGCGCCGGCCGGTTAACAGACAGCCCCTCTAATAGGTACCCAAAATACACACAAGAACATTATTTGAAGGTCCCATTGTGCCGGTACACCAGCTGCTAGGGCCTTGGGATTCGAGCTCGCACTATGGTCCGAACCCGAACGACCCACCCCGCCTCGACGCCACTGATGTTATAACGTCATGTTCCTTGGCGTGCCACACCACATCACATCCCTATAACTGGTCAGTTAAATTACTTTAGACTGGTCGTTTAAACCGCCTTTCATAAAATGTACCTACTACATATTTTCAATTGACTTTGTATTATCTACGTACTTGTTCCAGACGAAAAATTATTCTATCTTACCCTTGATTAGGATAGCAGGGTAACGGTTAAATTATACGAACCTTGAATACGGCCAAAAAGTAATAATAAAAATACGAGGTCGTTGCGAACGTTAGAAGGCATCCGCTCACATTTGCTATTATGGCGACCCTTCCAAAATGCGAATTAATTGGCGATCAGGTTTAATTAAAGCATGATATATTCGTATTATAATGGCGGTCTTGTTATAATCACGGGATGGATAGTTCCTATTTTTTTTAAGTGTACGATACAGGAACGACTGTCGGTCAAGAAAATCAGATCAATAAATTGGTTTTATGGCTCCTCTACACGATGGGCCATCATACTGGCCCACTAAGATGGGCCAGCGTGTAGAGAGGGTAGTGGTGTCGGATGGCTTATGGCGCGGCGGGATGGCGATGGGATGGCCACTGTGTCGGTTTCTCCTCCGCACATCATGGCTCCTCTACACGATGGCCCAGCGTAGGCCAGTCTAAGGGACGCAGCTATGCGGTGGAATGAGATAGCAATATCACTTGCTCCCTCTAACGCATAAATGCGTCCCTTGGACTGGCCTACGCTGGGTCATCGTGTAGAGGAGCCCTCAAAGGTAGTGGGCCAGCGATGGTGCGTACGCATCTACACGTGGCCCATTCCATAGTGCGTGCTATCAACCATCGCATGGCTATCACAGGGCTCAGCGCTGGGCCATCGTGTAGAGGAGCCATAACCATCGCATGGCCGTCTCGCTGGTTCAGCGCTGATGGGCCATCGTGTAGAGAAGCCATTAAACATAGTGTGGTGAATATTGACAGCATCTCCCTGGATATTGACATCATGGAAAATATTTTTACACCATGGCTTAACTTAATACAGGAAACCTAAATACAGTTGTTGTTCCTCGGTCTCAAAAAGGCACAAGGCGGACTGGCGGACACGCTATTGACGTTATACCTACATCAAAAATCATTTGCGTTTCTATGTGTGAACGGCACGTCTGTACACGCGGCATGCGTCACTGTGTAAGTTGCTTAAAAAGTTTAAAAACAGTACTGAGCGGTCGGCAAAAGGTCGTCAATCTGCTATCGCGGGGCGAGGTAATTCGAATCGGGCCGGGGCGGTGCGTGGCCATTCGGTATGATAATACTATTACTTATTCTGTAAAAAAGGTAAGCATAATAATAACACGCAACCCTTCCAAAAGGCGGCTAATCCCAGCAAGGTTAACGAGTTTAGTAAATTGTTAGGTAGCTGTTCTTTAGACGGGTTACAAACAGGTACCTAGTACTTAGGTATAATTATGTATTTATACATAATAGGAATAAGTACGCAAACGCATGTACATATATTCATACGATTCAGACTATATTATTGTTCATGAGTTGGGTAGGTGTGGTATGATATGTTGCCAAAATCAATCAATTCACGTCCATATTACATTACGAGTATTTCATAAAGGATTAATTATTTTACCGAACAAAACGAGAGCGCGGGTCATGTTATACAAGGTAATTATTATTTTTCCCCTCACTAGCTCGGAAAGCCGTCTTTTATCCTTTAAAACAAGCCGGGGAAAACGCATTTTATCCACTAGTGGGGAAAGTAATTTGACCTTGAAGCGTGTTTAAGTAGCTTTTGACAGATAACAAAACGTAAAACGCTCATAATAATAGTTCGTTCGATATCAATAATTATTTTATCTACACACATATCATAAACCCTCTATGATGCCTTCAAAATCCGTAAATAATGGCCAACATCAAGATAAACTGTTTTGTTACAGCAAATTTTTTATCTGTGAAAATGTTATTATTGCTAAATAATAACATCGATTTCGATAATATTATTTTATTCAAATTTCGAACATCTCTGAAAAACAAAGAAATTTGATTTGACCTCTATTCTAATAAAAGTCGAGATGAGGTTTTATTCGAAATGAAATGTCAATTGCATACAAATTTGACAAATCTCGCTTGTTAGTTGGTATCGAACGATATGGCAATCGACCCCCACTCTAGTTTGTCTCTGAATTATGAAAAAAGTTTTCTTTGCCGACATTTGACGTGCAGTTTATCTTTTAATTAGTTTGTAAGTAAAAAATAATTTGTTTTGTTGTTTTTAAAATAACTAGCAAAAGTTTCGTGTAAAATGTGCGATAAAGATATTTCGGAGACGCCACCTCATATTCGCGAATTCCGCCAGAGAGCAACTATATGCCCCAATGTCGGCTGTAATATGAGGTTAGTGAATATATCATAGAAAGTTTATAATATGTGTGTAGATAAAGCAGTGTATGTAACTGTACATAATTAGGCATTAAAACACTCGTGTGATTCCATTATGAAACTCACTACGTTCGTTTCATAAACCCACACTCAAGTTTTAATGCCTTTCATTATGTAGCAGTCACATAAACTACTAAAATAAATGGTTTGAGAATATAATAAAAAATACAAATTATAGCTTTATTTAATGATTTTAATAGTCATAAACCTTAAAATTCCATAGGGAATATTTGTTTTTTTATAATGATGTTGCATATAACTGACCGCACGAGTTGAGTCGATGCAATTTCAAAACGCATCGTCAGATATGTCAACATTGTCAAGTGTCAACAAAAATTTTACTTTAAAACCGTTCGTACCGACTCCGACTCTCGTAAAAATACATAACTTCCAGAGTTTTCTATTATAATATCGCAAAAAAATGAGTGATTCCAGTGATGAAGATGATCTAAGGCCAGGATTACATTCGTAAGTTTTACTTACGTAAGTAGGGACACAGCTATACTACAGAATGAGATATGAATATCGTTATCTCATTCTAGCAAATAGCTTTGTCCCTACTTACGTAAGTAAAACTTACGAGTGTAATCCTGGCCTAACGCCTGTGGATGTTGCACTTTCCTCGCTATAGTGAGGCGAAAAGTTTTGTGTTACACACGGGTGCAAATGTATTTTACTTCTCGTGTGTTGAAACACTCGCTACGCTTAGGATACTTTTTATAACCACTCGCTTCGCTCGTGGTTCAACTATAGAAACCTTTTACATGCTCGTGTTTCAATTCGACACTCGCGGGTAAAATACAACTTTGCACCCTTGTATAACAAATAACTATTTTTCTCAATCGATCCCATTTTTTTGTGTGGTCAAATGTCTACAATATGGGACCAAGAAAAAATGCTATTAATGTTATTTGAAGTAAACGTTACTTACTACAGTAGGTATAGGTAGTATAAGTACCCGTATAAAACTATAAACGTGGATTTAACCAATGATTTATTTAGTTAACCGATTTTTATACCATAACATGTTTGCAGACGATAATCCGGATCCCTCGACAATCCGCCACGGGTGTGCTTTTTGCCTGTTCGGATTAGCGAGGATAAACTCAATGTGGGTGAAGTTTTTCTGCAGCCGATTGTAGATTAAGCAAATTAAATTTGATGAACCCAGACTCGCCATCTCATATCAAATTGAACTTATAAAATTAGTTTCTGTCAAAGATAGTTTTTTTTATACTCATATTCTTACTTACCCCCGATTGTACCATCGCCCACACTGCTAACTTTGCTAACTGTACATTACATCGGTGGACATTATTACAAAAGTCATAAGGTCCACCGATGTACAGCAGTGTTGCTGTTTGTACCTACTTTACGCCCCCAAAGAATAGCTTTTAGCAAAGAATAGGATAGAATTTTTTATGAATGGTTATCAGTCGATCAGGTTTGTTTTGAGTTTTGAGGAATGTCTGTATGGGACCCATTGTTTTAAAGCAATACAAAAATCTGAAAAATCACAAATGATGATCAAAGTCTGGCACCCGCACTTTACTGACGAAACGCTTCATACAGAATGAAATTACATCGTGACGTCGCTATCGCTTTGAAGAGTTAGAAGCCGTGGAAAACAAGGAAATTGCGATTTTGTCGGTGAAATATTGCGTTTATATATATAGTTGCCATACATTTTTTTTTTCAATAAAATGTAAGGAATCGAATGGTACCATTATTTTTTTCCTATTTGCAAGTTATTTTTTTTTTACTGATGTATTTATTTATTAAACCCATATATTTCTTAAGTTTATAATTTATTGTGATAAATTGCTCATTTTCTATCAATTTATCTAGATTTAGTTATAAAATTCAACACGTGGAAGACGTGAGCCCCAAACTGGAAGGGTTAACTAGTAAATAAATAAATACCCGAAACTTTATATCACAGTTGCCATCAGATATATCGGAGAAGCCAAGGTACTTACAAATATCTGAACACGCCTCTATTGGCTCTATTGTCAAGGCGTTAAGAGTGCGTGTTCAGGTAGGTATTTTTGAGCACCTTGCATGGCTGCTCCGATTATCTGATGGGGACTGTCCTACAACCAGGTAGGTACTTGCAAAGTTTCATGTCTTTACGCGTTACATATATCGGCGTCTGGAGGCGTGTGTCCAATTCGTCAAAAATGAATTAAGGCGAGGTATTAAGAGGCCGGTGTCGATTTTAGTCGCAAAAATGTAAAATTGATAGATTTAGTCGGTGAAATTGTACACCTTTTGTTACCTAATTGAAATAACAAGTACTGGTTTCTGTTAGCACGTCTTCTTATCTTACCTTTTATCAGATCAATTTTTTGAAAACAGACTTACTAAATTAGTAATGTTGGCTTTTCTGATGGACGTTTAGGTAAACGCGCGTAAAGCACTGATTTTGTCGCTCTTATTTGTAAATTTCGAAAAGTTTGGACGGCTAAACATGGTAATTTTGTATTACAAATATCCTGTACTTGACGTTTATCAGACTACATTTTTATTATTATGACTTTGAAGTAGTGTAAATGAAAGTTAGACAAAATCAATTTTCTCCAGAAATTACTTCAAAACAAGTGTCAATTTCTCTGAAAATCGACTTAATTTCAACATAGTTTTGATACTTAAACAATCTACAACATTTGCTGAAACTATTCTTATACATCAATTTGTATAATTTACCACCATAAATTTTTGATGAATTCCTTCTTTTCATATATTACCGGTGACGCACGCTCGCGACCTCATTATTAAAAGGCAAGATGGGAAGACGTGCTAATAGAAACCAATACTTGTTTTTTAGATATTACGTAACAAAACGTGTATAATTTCAACGACTAAATCTATCGATTTTAAATTTTTGCTCCAAAATCGACTACGGCCCCTTAACAAACCGATTAGTGGTGTTATCGCACCTAAATTATCTACATATTTCAAGGGAACGTCATGCAATCGTTTATTCCACCATCGTGTTCGTGTACCTACTCGTATTCGTATTGGACCGCGAGCCAGGCGCAAATTTCGTCAGTCATCGCCTCCCGGGCGAAAACTCGTATAGCGGTGAACGGCTATGTATGATGAACCCTCGTGAACGTCAGCTCCCGCTCCGTTGGTGAGTTGAGGAATGGCAGCCACCGAAACGCGTAACACGGTCTTTCCACCGCGATACAACCGGCAGACGATTTGTTTTATTAACAATAGCATCTAAACTATCATCTGACAAAGTATCAAGCGGGAGGCAATGACAAAAAAAAATTATAGAGTTTATTTAGCCATTCCTCAACCCACCAACGGAGCGGCAGCTGACGTTCACGAGGGTTCATCATACATAGCCGTTGGTCATGGAAATCTGTTCCTGGCCCGCGGTCTATATATAATCGCGAGGTACCGGATGTACCGGTACCTATGTATGCATGTCGCTAGAAAAATAAATCTTGCCTGGATTTGTATTTCACAATGTAAGTACCAGACACACTGTGTTGCACCACTTGTTGCGTTTGGGCGTGCGGCGTGCGGTGCGGACTGCGGAGGTAGAAGTGGACTACGGAAAATATACCTAGTTTTAAAGCTTGGCGTGATTTGTGCGTGATATTCATGGCAATGATATTGTTTTTTTTAGTTGTGCTAGCAAATATTGAAGCGAACGACCTCACTGGTAATAGTAGTAATGCTTGGTACCCTGCAAGGCAACATTGAGCGCGCCCGCCAATAGCGCGCTGCGTCGGCCACACCCCTCGTCCGTGCAGTGCACATGCACCCCCACCCACCCTGTAATGTCGGCGCACCCTTACCAAGAAATGCAATCTCAATAAAATAAAAATTGACATCGATTACATTCTAAATCATTAGATCAATACTTATTATATTCGACCTACATACATCCAAACTCCAAACAAACTATCAACATAAAATAACGCTGAATCAATGTTCCTTTTCGTTTAGAGCGATATTATACTCGTATTCCTGCAATAGCATGCATGGGAAATAGTTATTTGTTATACAAGGGTGCAAAGTTGTATTTTACCCGCGAGTGTGGAATTGAAACACGAGCAAGCGAAAGGATTCTATAGTTGAACCACGAGCGAAGCGAGTGGTTCTAAAATAGAATCCTGAGCGTAGCGAGTGGATAAAATGCGTTTTTCCCCGCTTGTTTTAAAGGATAAAAGACGGCTTTCCGAGCTAGTGAGGGGAAAACATAATTACTTGGGTTGGATATGACGCCTAAAAATGGCTCGAGTAATCAAAAGCTACGGGCGGACATTCAAAACCTACTTGAAACAAATCTATAACCTACAATCAGCACTTCTAATAACAATTGTACCAAATAAAATTAAAGGAAAGTATAAAAATGATAAAAAGGGTATATTTAAACATTGCAAAGTTATTAACGTTTTTGATAGGTTTTGCTTGTCCTTAGTTACAGAGGAGTGCGAAATTATACCATCATTAGATAAAAATACTCGCTCCAGTAATTTGCGTACCTTAGATTATCTACCTGCATATACAACTCCAAAAAGTAACAATGTATACGGTAAAAGTGTTATTATTTTTACATGCCAAGTCTACAAGTTTGTAATGCGACAATATCAATAACTAGCATTTGACAAGTTATTTGTCAATGAGCAACACCCTTAACTGGGCATTGGTAAACCTTATCTCGTTGCAGTAAGGTATGCAAATGGTCAGTTAACATTGTTTACGATGGTAACTAGCAATTGTTTGACGTCAGACGTCACTCAAACGTCGAGGTATCTTGTGTAGAATTACCAGTCGAATAGAATTGTTAAGAAAAGTAAACAACGAATATTTTTTTAAATATGTATCGGATTAAAGAATAAATACTCAAGATGAGTTCAAAATAAAAAAAATCTGTTGGGGTGTCTCAGGTTTTCAGTGGCTCAAGTATACCGTGTATATGAAATATTTATTAGTGAAGCTTTTATTCAATCGCCCCAAATTTTTTGGGCTGTCTTTAGCAAGTCGCGTTACAGCGTTACAGTATTAGTAAAATTCTACTTTATTAAATAAAGTACATTTCTACAATATTTCACTTTACACTAATACACCTTTTAATAATAATAAAACAAAAATTAAGAAAACGGTTCATATGTCGTTCATTAATAGGTAAACCCCTTCAAATTATGGAAGAGCGGGGCCTTCTGCCACAAGTATATTTTATACTTAAAAGAAGGTTCCAACCCTATTGCCATTTAAATGCACATTGTAAACCAAATATTTTTTTTTTTTCATTTTCATTTATAGCTGAATAAAATAAAGCAGCCTTAGGTATTTCGTGCATTAGGTAATTAGGTATAACAACTTTAGGTGTTACGTGCGATAAGTATATTAGCTTTAGGTATTTCGTTTAATAGGTAAATCAAGTTTAGGGGTAGCGTCTATTAGGTATATCGACTTTCGGTACTTCATCCTTTAGGTATATCGACTTTAGGTATTTCGTTCGTTAGGTATAACAGCTTTAGGTAATTTATCCATTAAGTAAATTAACTTTAGGTATATCGTTATTTCGTTATCTTCGTGGATGCGAGCGGCACAGGATCGGTCGGAGTGGCGAGCCTTTGGGGAGGCCTATGTCCAGCAGTGGACGTCTATCGGCTGACATGATGATGATGATGATGATATCGTTAATTAGGTACATCAGCTTACGTGCATCATCCATTAGGTATATCAAGCTTTAGGTGAAACGTGCGTTAGGTAAAACGTGCATTAGGTACGTCGTGCACTAGGTGTTTCGTCCATTAGGTTAATTGAGATTAGGTATTATAAACTTAGGTCATTCAATGTTTAGGTAAAATGATCGTTAGGTAATTTAAAAATAGGTGAATCGAGCATAGGTGATTCGTCATTAGGTAAATCAATTTTCGGTATTCTGATATGTAACCGTGATAACAACAGGGAATATTACGCGAAACTCTGCGTAGGGGGCGCCAGGGCGCCACTACCACAATCTGAGGGTCCATTGCGAAACAAGAAAATGGAAATTTCGTTAGAGATAACGAACTCACTCACTCTTGCATATTGGAGCGATAGCGAGGCAGATAGCGAAATTTCGGATTCGCGTTCTGTAAAGAAACCGCCTTGATGCATCAATGTCATATTTTATTACCTCTGAAAACTTGTCAAAAACCTGTTAAAGGTACAGTATGTATAAGTTATTAATATTTATCAAACATAAGAAAAATAAAAAATAACGATTTGATGCCAAAAATGCCATACATATTGGAAAGAGCAGATTTTTTACTTTTTTATTTTAAGCATACCATGTGGAGTATCAAATGAAAGGGCTTTGTGAGTAGATCACAAATATATAACAAACTGTAACATTTTCACTACTTGGTCTAACAAATTATTACAAAACGTTCAAAGTTTCACAATCCACAGTTGATTTTGAACAGCTCTAAATTGAAAATGACTGAATAGATTGTTCCAAAATACATACCAAGTGACTCTGAATGGAATATCCTCTATATAATGTTAGAAAATAATTAACTAGATATATCCAAAAACAAAAAAAGTACATCATGTTGAATAACAGTATAATTTTCTGTTACATTAAACTGCAAGTACGAGTATTATTAAAACAAATAAAAAACCTGACTGTTTACATATATTTTTGAAATGGTCTTTTCACTAGCTTTCATTTTTTCATTTGGTACCCATATTGCTATAGTAAAAAAAACAATACCTCCCCCCCTCCCTTTTTCCATTAGCGGGCGCTGTTTTCAAAATATATATAGCGTTACTACCATAATTCTGACGAATTCAACCACACCTCATATGTCAAAAACCGTCCAGACGTTTGGGCTGTAGGGCGTACCAAATAAATTGTATTCAGGACATCATACTGAATGTACTGATACCAAATATACCCATGTCCGAGACGACATGAGCGAAAAGTAACCTAAAGCCTGTTCGGTAGTGCCCCCGCCAAGACAAGCAAAGCGAAGCGCAAGGGCACTACCTACCTTTTCTCGAAGCGCTTCTTCGTTTTTTTGAACCCTCATAACTTAGGTTTAGATTGGATTATACCAGATAAACAAAATTTTCGGGATGTGATGTCAATAGTGGACTTATTAAGCATAAAAATTGCATAGCTCTTATACTTTAGATTTTATTTATATCTAAAAAACCCCGATTTTGTCACTCATTCACTGATGATCATAAAAACCTTTAGGGTACTTCCTAGGAAGCTGTAATTTGGTATTTAAGATAGTATTAGTACACAAACAACAAAAAATTTCAAACTTGAAATTTTTAGCCCCTAAGGGGGTGAAAAGGGGGTTGGAAGTTTGTATGGGGAATCAATAACTTGAACCGATTTAGTTGAAATTTGGTATAAACTGTTAGTTATCTACGGCATCATACGTGATTTAGCTGATTTCGAATTCGTTTTGTTGTAAAACCGTAAAATATAGGCGCCTAATACAATATAATTTTAATTTATAATTAATATTTATCTTTCCACTTGAAACACTTGAAGTTTGCACGATATGGCTAGTGGTCGCTAGTCAGATCATGAAACGCCGGCATTTCATGATCTGTCTAGGAATATCACACCCTACTTATTTGATATGCTTAAACGTCGCCAGGCAAATCGTCAAACGTTGAGGTTTGAACGGTATCGCTAGTCAGATCAGGAAATGGCGGCGTTTCATGATACGCCTAGGAATATATCGATATGCCCGATTTTACGATCTGCCGCCGACATGTAGATAGTTTTTATTATGGGGAAGGATAAAGAATAGTTTTTAACCCGTAAGGGTGGAAAAGAGCGTTAGGGGGGAAAAGGGAGTTGAAGTTTGTATAGGGAATCAGTAAAAAGCAGATTGTATAAAAGATGCTCCCAGATACGTATTTCACGATTTTTAATAGTAAATTACCCCCAACCCTTTAAATTAGGAGATAGAAGATTGTCATAAGTAAGCAACTTACAATAATAAGTGAAATCCCACCAAAAACATTTTCATGTAAAATGTTGCCAAGACGAAACCATAAAGCTCGCACTCTCAAAAAGTTATCAGATCTCTTGTAGAGCCAAGCTTCTAACTCTCCAAGGCCTTACTTCACAAACTCTACACCTTAGTTAAAATATGTGGCTCACTATGCTTTATTTTACGTACCAATTTTTTGTGTCTCACTTTGTAATCCGTCCCATTTTAACAATTTTATTGGAATATCATTTTGTTTCTATAACATTAAATGATACCCATAAATATGGTTTATAATTTATAATCTACTTAAGTTTTCTTCATTAAAGTGGAGCTGGCGTATACGTATTTATAGAATAGCAAAGTAGTCTACTTACTTTTCGATACCTACGGTCCTTATTGCAAAACTTTAGATAAAGGTAACCTAACAATACTGTTTTACGCAACGAATATGAAAATACCTATGACCCGTATAGCCCTGAGGCGCCGCATACTATTTCCATATTTTGAAGAACCAATGACGTAACAAGACTAAAGCTAGGCACACGCACACCATGACACCACACACCGCGCCGGCGGCACGCACGCCATCTTACATGATCTTACGAAAATCACCTGTGCCAAACATACTTAACACAAGCAGAAATATAATTTAAATAAAAAATATATCTAATTGACCCCTACGAATAAAATCGGGACGCGCATTGCGCATTCCGCCTTAAAGTTGAGATACGAGCATCACAAACAAGAAGGGTACTGTAAAAATATTTTCCATAATGTCAATATCCAGGGAGGAAAATGAGGACTAGGTTTGTATGGAGAATCGATCGTCCCCTATTCTCTTAACAACAAAGAAAACGAATCGCCAAACCATTTCAAATCTAGATCTAGATGCATGCAATGACGGAAATCTGAGGAGACAAACATTAGAAAATTGAAACTAATTGAGGACTTCCCCTATTTATTTTAAATTTTTGAGTCAGTTCAAATTCAAGACAGTATTTATTTATTTAATCTTTATTGCACAAAAGAAAAACTTATCGTTCAAAAGTGGACTTAATGCCAAAAGCATTCACTACCGGTCAACCTTAAGGCAAAGCAGAGAGAGAGAGAGAGAGAGAGAGAGTATAAGTTTTTTAAACGTTTAATTTATTGTTTAAACTTATTCATTGGTAATTACACTTTAAGTAAGGTATACAATTTTTGAGACAAACAGGCAGCCGAGTTGGTAGCCTTGGGGTATGGAAGCCATAAAAATGATGTGGTAAACTATTTTGAATAATAATTGATACACGTTAAAGTTACCTGAATTAAAACTATTACTAAATACGGGTCATGCAGTTTAAAATACCCAAAATATTAATTTTGTTTTCGATAAAACCAATATTGACTGAACTAAACCCATGTTAGTGGCATTATAGTCCGGTGGCCGGCTGCATGAAACCCTACCTGATAAAAAATTGAAAATACCTACTCTGTGGGGGTAGCTGAATTTAAGTAGTATCAACTGGTCACACATTTTGTGCAAATGGCAAAAAAGTGGTACAAAAATTCATTAAAAAAACCTCATCGAAAAATAGAATGAAACTTGTATGATACAAGTTTTGTACTATCTTGTATGGTAGAATAGCTGCCTTTGAGGACAGCAAAAAAAAGTGGTCGGCCAAATCCTGTATTGCCAGGTTCCTGTGTCCGACCGAATTATAACTATCCCTTTCCCATCCCAGGGCGTGTCACTCCCCATAAAATTACGTCCCCTGGTATGCCGGCTAGTCCGGAGCAGGCATGTTCCTGGCTGGGTGTGGCGTCTCTTGTCTTGTCTTGTCTTGTCTTGTCTTGCTTAAACGTCTTTCTATGAAAACATAGTTAAAAACGTTATTTTAATGTTATCTAAAATATCCGTTTATTCGAATATTTTGAGTTGTATTATTCGAATATTTTCGGATATTATTATTGGCGGATATTCGAATATTATTCCTATCCGAATATTCGGATTGCAAACCCTACACGTGGCAGCTATATTTTACCTCATCAAAAAATAGAATGGAAAAAACGGATTATAATAGCTAACTTAAACCTGTTGACGTATGTCTTGGTCGGCTTCACCTTAGCCTGGCAGTTTTAGCAGTCCGGCCAGTGACCGGCCACATTTATTAAAAGAAGATTTACATATTGATAATATTGTTTCTTCATTGCTTAAACGATTTTTTTAAGCATGACAATACAAAAAAATAATACACCCACAGCCACACTGGCCGGAGTGCTAAAACTGCCAGGCTAAGGTGAGGCCGACCAAGACATACGTCAACAGGTTTAAGTTAGCTATTATAATTCGTTTTTTCCATTATATTTTTGATGAGGTAAAATATAGCTGCCACGTGTAGGGTTTGCAATCCGAATATTCGGATAGGAATAATATTCTAATATCCGCCAATAATAATATCCGAAAATATTCGAATAATACAACTCAAAATATTCGAATAAACGGATATTTTAGATAACATTAAAATAACGTTTTTAACTATGTTTTCATAGAAAGACGTTAAGCAAGACAAGACAAGACAAGAGACACCACACCCAGCCAGGAACATGCCTGCTCCGGACTAGCCGGCATACCAGGGGACGTAATTTTATGGGGAGTGACACGCCCTGGGATGGGAAAGGGATAGTTATAATCAGCCGGCTATGCAGCCTTAAGCCAATATTGGAAGATAGGTGGGGTAGGTTATGTCGTCGAGGGAGAGCGTTGGTGATAATATGCTTCTCGTCGTTTTCGTTTCGGTCTTCATAACATCTTGTGCCAAGCGAGGCCAATATCATCTTGAGATAACGTTTGCTCGTCGATTCGAGGTGTTGGTTCTTCTTCTTCTGATTCGCTGTCGGTTTCGTCCAGTTGATATATTTCTCTTGCTGCTTTGATGAATTCGCCTTTGTCGTCTGCCATGTTGAGCCACTCAGAGGGATGCCGGGATGGAGCTCTGTAGCTATATCTTATGCGGCTTCTAAGAGATGAGGTTTTGGGCGTCTTAGGATGTCCTAGGTAGCATTTTATCCTCTTTTTACACTCATCCTGCTTACTTTGATGGCAACAATTATCCTTTCTAACAAGTTGTCTGGCATTTTAAAGCACTGCAAAATTAGACAGTGTCTCTCTGACATAATTATACTTTGGCAAAATCAACAAATAGAATATGGATGTTTTGTGCCTACTTCCATTTCCTTTTCATCACCCATTTCAACAGTGCTGCGGTTCTAGCAATGAAAGCAATAATAACTATGAAAAAAAAAACAGGGACTTTGTCTAAAACTAATAATCACCAACAACAAAATAAAAAATTGCATTCGGGATATTTTTACTCTGCATGAGAATGCGATCTCAAAGCGAAAGCGATAAGGTGTCTCTGAAACTAGCATCTCACCGTTTTATGAGAGTTCTAGTAGCGCCCTTAATAGTTCTATAGCCCTAGGTGGTATTTTTTTCCATAGTTCTGCTGATTTACGCAAAAAAAAATTGAAACTTCGCATTATGGCACTCTAGCATCTCCGCCGTTATCAACGCCGCGCTTATTTTAGCGCTAGATTTACGAATTATATTACTTGGAATAAATATTTTGGTTTCATTTATAATTATCCGAAATTATCCGAAATATTCGAATATTCGGATAATACAAATTGTATTATTCGAATTATCCGAATAAGAAAATTGGACGGATATTGCAAACCCTAGCCACGTGGTACCACAAATTCGGTCGGACACAGGAACCTGGCAATACAGGATTTGGCCGACCACTTTTTTTTGCTGTCCTCAAAGGCAGCTATTCTACTATAGGTATACAAGTTTCATTCTATTTTTTGATGTTTTTTTGGATGAATTTTTGTACCACTTTTTTGCCATTTGCACAAAATTTGCCAAGTTAAGCCGCGGCCTACCAAGAGCAGTTGAAGCTACTAAAAGTCAGCTACCCCCACAGAGTAGGCATTTTCTATTTTCAATTTGTTTTCTCGTACGTGTTTTTTTTTCGAATTTTTTTCGATGTGAGTTTGAATTCCGTACGATATCATGTCGTGATAGCACCGCTAGAAAGTATGACACCCCAAACTCCAGGATTTTGTGTTCGATATCTACCTTTGTAATAAACTATGTAAAATTATATCAGCTTTCGTTTTACAGAATGGCAACAATGATTTCATCGTTTTCCTGCTTTCGTAAACATGCATTCTGTTTCCGTTTAGAGCAGTTGCAGTTTTAACAATCCTCATCATGCAAATAAATAATTCATGAGCGTGATCTGGACTGGCCTGAGATAAACAATCTATGACGTAGCTGCGTGTAAAGTGATTCCTTTTCAAATGTACTGTACCTGTGCCTGATACCAACATGGTAAAGTTTATATGTACGCTCCGAGAAATGACTATACACTTCTGCAAAAAGAGTGAAAAGCAGGCTTTTCCTGCAAGTTGTTGATTGTGAGTCCCAAGCAAGCGAAAGATAAGAGCTTGAGGCAATTTTGGTCTCGTGTTACTGTTACACATAGGTAGAATTTTCACATCAGCAGACAAAGAAAAACAATCCAACATGAAAAAATTTAAAGCCACCTTCATAACTGATAAGTTACGCAGGCGGTGTTCACATCAATACTTGTAAGTAGAAGCAAGCAGGGTGTTATAAAGACTGTATTCATTTATTTATTTTAAACTTTATTGCACAATTAAAACACGTATAAATGGCGGACTTAATGCCTCAAGGCATTCTCTACCAGTCAAAAATAGGGCAAAACAGAAATTCTCGAATGTGGGTGCAGTGTGAAAAATAAATAGGAAAACAATTTTTTAACAACCATACTCGTAACAACTACTTACTGTACTTGTCTATTTTGGACAATGACAACATTATTTACAATATTACACAAATTATATTACTACATAATAGACATATTGCTATATAAATACCAAAATATGTACATACATATTGCATATGCATATGCGCGGAGGACTAACTCACTTGTGCTGCACTCAGCAGGTGCTTGTGAAGCATGCGTTTGAAAACAAACTTGTTTGGGGCTTGTCTAATTGTCAGGGGAAGTGCATTCCAGCTTGAACAGTAAAGTAAAGGAAGATGAAATATAACCACTATGGTGAGGAAGTACGGCAAGTTTAAGAGACCCCGGTCTCTTAAACTTGCCGTACTCCCTCACCAGGAACGAATTTTATTTGGACCAAAGGTAATCAGGAGCGGAAGGATCGAATAAGATAAAGAAAAGAGTACATAGAATTCTAAGAGACCTGCGCTGGCGTACAGGAAGCCATTTCAGTTCATGACGATAGTGGGAGATATGGTCAAATTTACGCAAACCGAAAATGAAACGTATGCCATTATTGAGAGTACGGTCGAGCTTGTTTAGAGCATCCTGGGAAATGTTGGTAGTGCACACATCAGCATAGTCTATTAGAGGCAAGATCAAGGCCTGCACCAGCAACTTCTTGGTACTCACCGGCAAGAAGTGCTTAAACCTGTATAAGAATCGCAATGTTCCAGTGACCTTACGCGTTGCTTCCGTGAGGTGTCCATCCCACGAAAGATTCTTGTCAATAACAAGGCCGAGATCCTTCACCTGGTTAGAGACCGCGATCACCGAGCCATCAAACACGATCGGTGCGACCGGAACAGCTTCCAACTTGAAGAGTTGACGCGAGCTCCCCGCAATGATGGCCTGGCACTTTGAAGGGTTAACAGAAATGCCAAAACTACGGGACCAGACGGCGATGTGAGCCAGGTCATCATTGAGGACAGAAATAGCTTCATTCACCTCATGTACCTCTGCTTGGGCGTACAGTTGCAGATCGTCTGCGTACAAATAGTGAGGTTTAAATGTATCGTTAAGTATAGAGACAACTAAGCCGTTTTGTTTTGGTATTAACATTTTATTTAAAAATTACACGTGTTTTTTAATAAATGTTCTTAATAAGGTACACATTTCGTCCTGAGAGCTCGACGTAAAGCATGGTTTAGACAAAATTTACTCAATTCTCCCGAGTAACAATAACGACGTCTGACAAATACTACAAGAAAATTTACGATGTGTGAACAAAACGATATTACACAAAAAAACCGGACTATGAAAGCCGCAATTACACATGATTCGTAAAGCGAAACATCTGGGCATAGTGTAATAATTTCTTTAGTAAAAAAAAAGTTTGGGTCTGTGCATGGTGGCCTTTTAGAGAATATGGTATGTTACTTACGACAACTCCGACTTTGGCATCCAATATAACTATCATGGAGTGTTTCTATCGATCTGCTCTAGCCATGGTTCAACGCCATGAATGTCCGTTAGGCTTTGGATTTTGGTAGATTCTTTTAGCTGTCTCCCTCATTCCGCTTGCGTCAGAAATTAGAGGGAATCCAAAACGTACGTGAAAAAAAATCGAATTTATGTAAAAATAAAAATTTACCACATTTATGCCGCAGCTGCTCAATTGAGCAATCATGAAGAGGACACTTAGATTAACATGTTTAGGCAGCTTATTAACCTTTTGTTTCATAAAATTGTACCAAGGAATGAAATGAATGAATTTGCTAGACGATATCGAAAGCATCATAAAGCCCCTAAAAGAAAAAAAAACGACAGATATGGCTTAAAAATACCCTCAGATCAAACCCCTAGAACATAGTAATACAAAATAATATACATATCAACAGTTAGACCAGGCCCCTATTTCACCACACCAACATTTGTCAGTGACATGTGTCGAGTGACAATTGTCAAGTGACAGGTGTGACAAGTGACAATTTCGTAAACTGTTTTTGTATAGAAGTGCTTATAAACATGACAGGCATTTTGTTACAATTGTCCATCTTTCATTTAATGACAATGATTTGGTGAAACAAGAGTAATTTTTTCATGTCGACATATTTGTCAATTTGTCGGTAATTCTTGACATGAGATTGGAGCTGTGTTAGGCTTGGGTGACAATTGTAGTGTTTTCGTTGTAAGCAAATCCCGTTATCAATGTGCTCATTGAAAATTTACGTTGGCAAAACTTCGTACCCTAAATTTGCCTTTACTAGAGTACAAATAAAAATCGCTTTAATTCGCTTTTAAATTCTTAAGTAGCATTAAATCAGAATTCCGCTATAAATTGTATCATAGGCGTTTAGTAATTCAACATTTAGGATTAGGAATAAGTATAGTCATCATAATTTAAAAAAAATGATGAGAAGTAGGGGACCGGTAGCAAAGTTAGATATGTTTAGGTAGGTATTGGTTTTTTAATAATTTAAGACGAAGTTGAGCATCAACAGTGGATTTTAGTTAGAAAATGAAACTCCGCGATAGCAATAGTAGTAGTATTTATAAGGAAATATATAAAGTACGAATAGATTTCTACACTATTGTCATTGACTTTGCATTTGAAGAAAATAAAACTTAAAGTAAGTAACAAAATCATAGTTCTCTGACGCCTTGTCAACAAATAATGTAAGTAGGTAGAGTTAGACCATGATAAGTGCAACAATTTTGATAACACACGCAGTACGCAGTGCAAGTGTTATTTTAAACGTCAAGCTTCTTTGAAATTACGTATAAATTAACAACTATGGATTTATTTCCGAAATTCTATTATTTTATTTATTATTTATACTCGTATTATAAATAACACTTTCACTGCCTATGCTATTAAAATCCTTACAGACTTATCTTGGTCTAACTCGAATCTATACGCTGCATAACTAAGTTAGTGATGACAACACGACACGGCACATCGAAATCGAAACCAACGATCCATTGTCAAGATTTGACAAATACGTCGACTTAAAAAGTACTCTTCTTTCACAAAACTATTGTCATCAAATTTAAGATGGACAATTGTACCAAAATGCATGTCATGTTTATATACAATTCTATACAAAGCAATCTACGAAATTGTCATCTGTCACCTGTCACTTGACAATTGTCACTCGACATGTCACTGACATTTCAGGCATAGGTATTATCTCTTGTTTAAGCAGGTACCTCCATAGATGCGCTCTAGTTCCTTCCACGTGTCTTTAGCGCAATCAATTCGCATGATTTTTTGCAGAATGTCATCGGTCTTTTCATCGCTAGTTGCCTGCGCATCGTGAGCGCCAATTATGGTATTTCTGTTTTAACTTCGAGAATATCAACTTCCCGGCACTTGAGCACTATTAAAATTTTAAGGTGTTGTAATATTGGGAGGCTAATTTCTCTACTCTCGTGTTTAATGCTTGCGTGGTCCATTTTACTCGGTTACACTTTAAAATTAATATTTAGAGAAAAAATAATCTTGTTTCTGTTTACGACATTTTTTTTGTCTGACAAAACAACAGTTGCCAGGTAACAACATTATAAATAAATAAAGTTCTTGACAAGCTAGGTATATGCAACCTGTATGCAACCTTGTATCAGTTTTATAGTGACATCAGCTGGTGACGTAGTTTCCATAATCGGAAGTCTCCTTTACGCAATTTTTCTTTCTTTCTTTTAAATTGACCGTCATCCTCCATCTTTACTGACGTTAACTATATTCCTAGTGTCCCCCCCGATATCGACCATCTCTCAATACGAAATACTAATGCAATTAATGCAATCGTTATTATCGTTATTACTTCGGTGTTATGACGTATTAAACATAGCGGTAGCGGCAGTAGCGGTGCATCTGAAACGTAGTTTTATATTGATACGTCGAATGTTCGAATGCCCCAATTTGTCGATTTTGTCGAACCGATCTGACATTTTCATTTTAGTACAAAATTGGTACAAAAGCATCGAACTGTCATGTTATCTGGGATAAAAAAAATCTCAGCAGACCTTATTCGACTTACATCTTTACCGAGACTTGTGGGACTGTAGAGGACAGGCAAGCTAATGGGAAGAGAGTTCTGTCACAGTTACATACCTACAACTACATAGTCTCAGTGATGAATTCCCGATCCTGATCGATTTCCGACACAGATTAAGAAACCGTTATCGATTTTATTCGCAAAAATGTAAAATTGGTAGATGTAGTCACTGAAATTGTACACCTTTTGTTACGTAATAGAAATAACAAGTACTGGTTTCTATTAGCACGTCTTCTCATCTTGCCGTTTAACAGAATTTTTTTTCGAAAACAGACGCACTAAATTAGTAATGTTTTTTTTTCTGATGGACGTTTAGGTAAACGCGCGTAAAGCACTGATTTTGTCGGTCTTATTTGTATATTTCGTAAAGTTTGGACTGTTAAATATGGTAATTTTGTATTACACATATCCTATACTCCACCTTTTACAGAGTACATTATTATTATTATGACTTTGAAGTAGTGTAAATGAATGTTAGACGAAATCAATTTTCTTCAGAAACTTCAAAACAAGTGACAATGTCCGTGAACATCGACTTAATTTCAACGTAATTTTGAAACATAAACAATCTACAACATTTGCTGAAACTGTTCTTATACATCATTTTGTATAATCTATATACCATCATACTTTTTTGAAAACTGCCCCTTATCTTCATATACCTATCACCGGTGACGCACGCTCGCGGCCTCATTTTTAAAAGGCAAGACGAGAAGACGTGCTAATAAAAACCAATACTTGTTACTAAGATATTACGTAATAAAAGGTGTACAATTTCAATCGTTACCGGGCTCTTAAGTGTTGCCAAACTAATATAGCACCTACCACCTAGTCGGTCACTAAGTTCTAGCTGTTGTACTATTAGTTATTATGTGCTGTTACTAGGTTTTCAACTGATTAATAATAAAATAAAGCTTAAAATAAAAAAAGTTTAGGCACAGTTTGATAGCTTATTTCGTAATGATCAAAACATGATATAATAATATAAAATTGGGATGGAGAATTTATGGGAATCCTTGGATTCATTAGAAAGCTCCAGATTGCATGAAGACGTAAACACGCGGTCAAATCATGATAATTATACTTTACAAAAGTGTGACCAATGCATTCTTGCAACTTTGCCAGAAGGTTCAATTGCTTGTTTTAATGACCCCTACATTACCACAAATTTTGTGACCTCCTTTTTTTTTACTCGTTAATACCTAAGACATTACATTGCACAACCTCCAAACATTGCATATTTTTCAGTTTCGCGCGAAAACACAGGACCACTACACACACCACTGACACAGACCACTGTGGGTTTAGAGTTTAGACAATTGGGCAGGAATTAGGTTGTATTGTAAGCATGGTATTTATAAATAAGCTTTACAACTGTATACATGAATAATTAAAAATCGCAACCTATTTCCTTTTATTCCGAGAAAACTGGTAAAAGAACTTAGTAACTAACTAGGTATTTCTCATATCGCTTAGGTACGGCACAGAATAACTAATAGTACTACCGTGGTACGGTGACAGATATCATCTAAATACAATTTATAACCTTAAAACATGCTTAAAACGCATAATATGTATTGAGATGACAGGCTGTCACCATACCCAAAAGCTATGTGAAAAATATAAATATATCGAGTTACTAACTTTTTATAGATTTTAAGCCTTAATAACTTTCAAGCATGTTTAAATAAAACAATTGAGTTGAGACTGTCGGACTACACACACATATGTATAATATATGTAGATTAATTAATTATTAGTCAAAATCATTTCAAATGGGGTTGGCAACTGTCAAAGGTTTGCATAGATGGCGCCATTTTGGCTTGCGCCTTTCTCTAGTTTTGTTCTAAGAGATTTGGCTTAAAGGGCTGGGGCATCCAGCCATAAAATTCCTAGCTATGCTGGCGCCATCTGTTAAATACTTCGACCGGCCGACCCCAATGGATGCTCTTTAATACAATGCAGAAAGAATAACAAATACGCTCATTGTCAAGTCTACCTAAGAACACTTCCCGTTGATGTGATACATCGTGCTGATCGTGCACCGGGAAACTCTAACGGGCATGAAATAGTTGCGGCGTTGCGTGCGCGCAGGGCCGGGCCGGGCGTCGCCCCGCCGACCAACTCCCACGAGTCAACGAACGCGCAAAGGAAATGGGACGTCTAGACCAGAGTGGCTCAATTAATCGGAAGATTGGTCACAACATATGCGAATTGCGCCCAATGCAGTACGCCGTACTGCACTCGGTACCTATAAAGCGACAACATACATAACTAGACGTTGCCGAGACATTTCTCACTTCCCGACGCATATTGACAATGCTGTGGTCGATCAATGGTCTGCTTAAGGACAACAAAAGAGCATTTAGTATTTAGTTACAAAAATTGCGAGTGCATTAGTCATGCTGTCATTAGATCCACGAGTCGCCTCACTCGAACTCGACACGTTCATGTTGTGACTAGGTACGATTCCATTAAGTCGCCTTCCACTGAATTTGCAACAAATTGGACGCGATCAAAAGGGGTTCGGCCGCTTTAACAATATGCTTTACAAATTGACTATTCAATTCATATTAGTCTCGGCTCGTGGTCAAGCGCCCGCAAAGAAGATCGAGTGGCATTGTGCGGAAGTCTATAATTCACGTGGAATAAAGGGCGCGCCGAGTCGGGAGATGCACCGAGGAGAAAGTGCACTTTCAAAAGTCAGCGGGAGGGTTGGCAGGCGCGTGCCGCGTGCCCGGCGCGAGCCGTGGACGTGCTTCCTGCACCTGCACTCTACTGATCCAACACTCTCCAGCACCACTCTACCTTTGTCCGCGCTCTTCAATATATTAACGCGCTCCTCGCATCCAGCACCGAACCACCACCGCAGGAATGTGATTTATTTGCAAATAGTTGGATGGATCTGTGCAAAAGAGTGTATGAAGTTCTGTGAGAGGATGGATAAACAATATTATTTGTATTTATCAAAGTCTATGATTATAGGTACTTACTTATGACACAGTCACAAGTGTAGGTATTTACGAAATAGTTGTATTTTTCCTCCGGTGCACTATATTTTTTACTATCCTGTATGTAATATTCGGAATATACTATATGTTTCTCTTTAAAAAGGGGTATGTACCTATGATTGTATATTCACGAAAGAACAAACGGCACCCTGATTGTAATGATTGTCTAAGAAGGAGTACGAATTTCACCATAACGATCATTTAAAAAAACGGTCAACTTATGAAACAAGAGAACGGGCATAGGTCATTGGGGATATCAGAGAACAGGATATGTTCAATTTGCTTTGTTAGTGCCATCGCTGTGCAGTGTGCACGCGGAAACTTGCTGCTTGTCATGTAATGGAACCCACAGAAGGACGCGAAGGCGTGATTGATCGTCTCGACAAGGACCAAACCATGACTATCATGAAGATTTTTCAGTTTGCCAAATCATATCAGACTATCAGACACATTCACCACTTTTTTAATTGACCGATAAATATGAAGTTTTTTTTTTGATGTGTTGATGATGACGTAGGTGTAGGTAAGTACCAAGTACTGTCGAGGCCAAAGATATGTTTACACTTTTGCAGCTTACTCCTGTGTAATAATGCGAAAAATGATATATTTGACGTACACTGTACCAGATCACATCTCATGAAATTTTTATAATTAATTGTTTTTTTTTTTCATATCTCATGCTCTGAAAGTGGGTTGTTGTTGTTCTTAAAAGTGCGCAGAAAGTGATACTTTCTGCTCTAGTGCAGAAAAATGTTGTACTCCTCTTCGTCCCCGTCCCACGAGCAACTTGGTGGAAACAAAATTGAAAAATAGTGTCTTTATTTCCCCGCCTGGAACAATTGGTAATTGTTCTAATTTTACTAATCCCGCATTGAATCGTTTTTTATCAAAAAAGAAGTAAGTAAATTGTTAAAATAAATTATTCTTGATTTCTTTTGTTGAATTGTATTTACTCGATATCATAAGGCGGGAACCAAAAGGAATACACCAAAAATATTTTTTTAAACCATAACCTTGCGTAAATGAGCAAAGGCAGTATCTTAAACAGCCACAGTTAAACGTTTGTACGATATTAAATGAGTTTTTAAAGTTATTTATCAGTTTTAGCACTATATTCGTGAAAATAAAATAAAATATAAGATAAAAATTGCTTATTTTATTCATTAAATTGTTATTTAATATTTAAATTACTTTAAATACTTTTATTATGTTGGCTAAATTTTAGTTTTAGTTTAAAAGTTTTAGAACGAAAAAGTGAAAAATTAAAAAGTAGGAGGCAATCCCGCTGATTTTGAGTTTGTTTAAATATGTGTGTTTTCGTAAATATTGCAATCTTAATAATTTTCGCTAGGGGTTATTTATCTTCACACATTACGGTTACGGTTGCGCAAAAGATTAATTTATAATAGCTAGATTTTTAAAGTATAATTTTAATAAGACATGTAAAGATAATATATGCAGAAATCCTAGAAATATTCTACCCTGAAGAAGGTAAAATAGAAAAAAAAATAGCCCGGTTTTTTATTTCAAACGATTATTATTATTATCTGCAAGCACATCGTCATTTTCCCTGAAACGAGTAAAAAGCAGAATCAAAGAAAATTTACACAATAGGCTACATGACAATTCTTTATGAATGGTATCAATCGATCAGGTTTGTTTTTAGGAAAGCAATATATACAAAAGTCAGAAATGATAGTCAAAGTCCGACAGTCGTACTTCACTCGCGAAACGCTCCTAACAAAATGATAAGTGAACGTGACTTCAAGATCACTGAGAGAACTGCTGAATCGGATAAAATGTAAGGAATCGAATGGTACTCTTACATTTTTCCTGTTTGGTACACTTACTTAAATGTATTGTAGTTTTGTATTGCTCATCTATTTTAGGTTGGTTACTTGACCATATTCACGGTTTTTTTTATAAAAAATATATTTTGCGAAAGTAGTGTTATTTTAGTTTCCGTCCACCTATGGAGCTACTGAGCTAATTTTATTGAATTGAAAATCGATTATATATTTCGTGTTTAGTTCTTATGTTATAGTTATATAAATCATTTTTAGTTGGTTATATAGCTTCTGCCCGCGACTTCGACCGCGTATAAGGTGAACCGTGGTAATTGCCACTGTGGGGTTATTGTGTCTATTCGAGTTATATTTTAAACAACATTAGTTACTACAGCTCCCTCCAAAAAGACAAAAAGGTTAGAACTACTTGGAGGACAACACGTAACATAGAATGCGTTTTACCGAATAATATTCAAATAGTTGGCTATTTTGAGAATTAGTTTCACCCCAGACCTACACGGTGTATAAGTCAACAAAATCCGTTTACATCCTTGTTCTTATTTAGATTTGGTATTTTTTTTTGTTAGCCCGTTATAGTGTTCCACTGCTGGGCAAAGGTCTCTCCTCTTGATCTCCACAACTCCCGTAGTTGTGCTTTTTCCGGCCAGTTATTAATGAAGGTGTCTAAGTCTCCGTCTGGGCCTGCCACGTCCGCGCTTTTTTGCAGCATCCACTTGGTGGCTATACTAGCCCACATATCCGGATGCATGCTGCAGACGTGACCCGCCCAGTTCCACATCAGCCTAACGGTCTTCTCCCTCACGTCAGCTATGCCTGTTTTTGAGCGCAATGTAGTAATTTGAGAATATTTAGTAATAAATGACTAAGACAAATTATGTTATAATTTGTCTTAATCTTTTTTAATAAGAAATGAGATAATTGACTGAAACATACGAACCACAATTTGTATTAATAATACTTCTGTTATTGAAAAAAAACCATGTCAAATTCTTGGACGATATTTTAACTTGGCAAAATGAGTCAATAATGTTGAGGTAATTGCGTCTATGTAACGTATACTTGATACGTAGTTTTAGCAGCTATTTAAGAAATTTTCGACAGTAGACAAGCTCGCGAAGAAAATTTTAGCCCTTCGAATAGACAAACTTTTCTGCTTGCCAAGCTTTGCAATATAAGGAATACATTTTCCAGTAACTTTTACACGAAAAACACTTTCGCCCGCACTAAAATAAAACCTCTTTGATTTTTTTTGTCTCTTCTCTTCTCTTCTTCCTGCCCTTATCCCACGTTATGTGGGGTCGCCACAACATGTTTTTCTCTTCCATTCTCCTCTATCTTTCGTCACCTCAGCGCTCACTCCTTCCTTTCTTATATCCTCTTTCACACAATCCATCCATCGTTTTTTGGGTCTACCATTCGCAACATTCATCCTTAACATTCTTTTGCCTATATGGCATTCATCCCTCCATCCCTCCTCATCACATGCCCATACCACGCTAACCTACTACTTCTCATCTACTCGGTTACTGGTGCTACTTTCAAACTTCCCCTAATATACTCATTCTTAATCCGATCCTTTCTCGTCACTCCACACATCCATCTCAACATTCTCATTTCCGCTGCGTGCACTCTTCTTTCATCCGTCACTTTCGTCGCCCAGCATTCTGATCCATACATTCCAACAGGTCTCACGATCGTCCTGTAAATTTTCCCCTTAAGTTTTAGAGGCATTCGTGGATCGCAAGTTGTTCCAGAGACCTTTCGCCATTTCATCCATCCCGCATTTATTCTATTTTTCACGTCACGGTCGATGCGTCCGTCACTCTGGATCAATGACCCAAGGTACCGAAAGTCGGAGCAGACTGGTAGGGATACACCTTCTAAGGCAATGTGGGAAAAACTGGATAGGATAGACCACAGAAATCACAGACCGGGTGCTGCGCCTGCGCAGCTGCCCTAGCACTATCGCATATTCTATTATCTGTCGCACTCATGTTGTAAGGTGGACGTGTATAACATTCGTACCAAATGGCATCGCTTTACCCCAAAATGTCATACCGTTTCCCAATAGAAAATGGACAAGATCGAATCTGTTCGAATCGGGTCTGTTACTAGTTTTCTTTGTTGAAAATTGTTATTAGTATAGAAAGAAAATAAAGCCAGTAGAAGTTTTGTATGTACTTAATATTGAACTAGTACCAGACATAGATATTTAAATGTTCATGTCGTATTTTATGTTATTTCAGAGAGTTGTTTAATAAAATGAGAGCATAACTTAATTGGAATGTATGGCGGCAGCTAGGCTCGTGTGACTCATCTCATAAGAGAACACAAAAGCATGTGTGTACAAACAATTTACCTACTTAGCTGGTACATCAGCTGCCGACTGTACCATGAAGATTTAAAAAATAGTTTATAAGTTACCGCTTTTTAGTTAGCTTGTTGACTTGTTTAAGTACTTAAATGAGTTGAATGTTACTATCATCAAGTCGAACCAGAGCTGGCATACCGCGAACCCGATGTCCGATTGACTGACAATCTCATGTCAGGCAAATCTCATCATTTCACTAATTGAGAGGTGGGGGTCGAAATATCCTCAAAATCCGAGACGTAAATAATGGAAATGGACGCCGACGACAATGCGCATTAAGTAATAATTATCAGAAAAAAACCTAATTAGAAACCAGAAGGTAAGTCCTGCCATATGTTACAGTTACAGTACCGTACCTGTCGATAGATACATTGCAGAATCGCTCTTGCACACTTGTTATTTATAATGTAATAGCGATAGAGGAGATAGGTACGTCGTGTTTTAATTTCACTTTTCAATGAATGGGTCGGCTGTGGATATGGGAACAACACGATAAAAGGCGAATTAAAATGCAACGTAGATACAAACTATCTACCTAAACTTGAATCAGTCAGACGCGACGCAGATGATATCGATTTCATGTACCTATTCTTTCTGCATTATACGTATTGTACGGTACAATACGTACCTCGCTAACGTTAGGTTAGGTAGGTACAGTCAAGGATAGAAATGTCGATGCGAGCAATTAACCATAAATACTATGTACACCTAATAATCGGCATACACGTCGTCGTGTAACTCGTACAAATATTTTTGTTAAATGGAGTTGGCAACTGCCAAAGGTTTGCATAGATGGCGTCAGCATAGGTTTTACCTGTCTTCAGTTTTGTCTGGATTTGGCTTATAAAGGGCTATACTAGAGAGCATCCAGGCCATAAAATAATAATAATAAAAAAGTATTTAACACAATTCTAGGGATTGACAGGCAGGTAAAACCTACGCTGGCGCCATCTGTAAAAAACTTGAACCGGCCAACCCCATTAGGGACCGCATTCATATACCCTTGACTGGCTGTACTGTACTGACTGTACTGAGTGTACGGTAGACGTAAACACTCAACCTTGCAAAAGTTAGCATTATGCGAGGCGTAGACTAGCAAGAACTTGCATGCAATTTACGTTACACTGCCGGCTACTAAGGTAACTTGCATTCAACAGTTTGATCAGATACCTACCGCTTACCGCACCGCAATGTAATGAAAATTGCATACAAGTTCTTGTTAGTCTATCTAAACCTTGGTTTATAAACTAGGACGGCAATGCAAAAAAAGACTAGTTTAATTGACATGTTGTTATTTTTTTTATTACTTATACCTACTTACTTGTTATAACGTGCACTGACACCAAAAATGTAGTATTTTCTATAAAAAGGGACCTTATTGTCGATGGCGCTTACGCCGCACAGCGTCGCGCGGCATTGTATTTATATTTGAGCATCGTTTATAATGCGCCATCGACAATAAGGTCCCTTTTTATAGAAAATACCACAAATGTTTACATGTGTCGGCGAAATGCTGTTAGGTCCTATGTATAAATCATACATTTACAGTGTACACCTACCTACTTGTTGAAGGTAAGTACTTTACATGATCTACCATTTTTTATATGTAGGTGCGTATTATTTAACTTATGTTGTTTATAGGTATCCTTTAAGTAAGTATCTACCGGAAAACCAGTAAACGAAACGGATCTTGACAGTTTTGTTTTATGTGATAGCAAAGATAGATATAACTCCGTGATAGTCAGCAAACTAGCTGACGAGCCGCCTGAATTTCTATAGAATATGCTAATTTATTAGATATACAATTATATAAGTTAACTTGTTATAACTTACACATAGCTTGGTGAAAAGTGTTACTTAAATGAAATATACTTACAACAGACATAATATTAGATAATGTGTTGTGTTAAATTTGTATCGTGTAGCTTTGCATCGATGTAATGTTTAAATGATAGTTCATAACAGTAGCCAACGATTGTATATCTTGACCGATAACTTTTTTCCAAACAGGAAAATACAGTCAAATGGCGCGAAAAATGTTTATTGAATGACACTCACCTATCATCGTACGTTGGGGAAGCTTCCCCGGAAGCACCTTGGGACAAGTCGCCGTCCATTTTTTAATATTGGTCAATCAGGTCAAAAGGGTTGGTTGTATTGTAACAATACGAGAAAGCAGAGCGCGCGCGGTACAAACCGGTGCGCGTGATGCGTGCACTACGCGGAACTATGGAGTGCGGTGGTGAGGAGCGGAGCGAGCGAAGTGCTGTGCCCTTTCCGCGGTACTCCGGCAAACTACAAAAATTGTACCAGAGCCGAGCGAACGAGCGCGGAGTGAACGAACTGCGGGGCGGCGGGGGCGGTGGGCGGGGGCGACGAGGTGCTGGCGCCAGGGTTGTCACATGCTGCCATTCTGACTGAATGACGGAGTCACTATGGCCATGCCGATTGCCGAGCTTTAGGGCTAGGCCTCAAAGTTACAGAAATGAAATTACTTGGCTACCTTTAGATCTGTATAATTCAATACGATTTTCTATTATATCATTTATATCAAATCAAAGCTATATAAAAGTAGGTAGGGTTAGGCGGTTACTTGGAGGTTAGGCGGGAGCTTGCTCTAGCGTCCTATATATTTAAATTATTGCGCGGCAAGATCAGTAACCCAGAGGTACTGGCCACGGTGAACCTGTGCGCGCCCTCGCAGTATGTGTGGCGCCGACACCAACCGCAGCAGCTGCTAGCCGTGCCGCGCGCGCGCACCGATCTACTGCACGAGGCGCCGTGGACGAGAGCCTTGCGTACTTACACTGTACACTCAATCAAGTTGCTACCCGGATTGATGTGTTCCATTGTTATGACAATGACTTCATCAAAGTCACTTTTTGTGTTATGTTATACTTAGAAATAGTTTTATAAATATTTGATTGTCTAGTTTACATTTTGCTACACTATCGTATTGGGAACCTGTTATGATAGCTGTATCGTTATTATCAATAAATAAAAAAATATTAGCAAGTTCACAAGATTCGAGTTAGTATGATGTTTAACATGAGTCGTGAGCGAGTCATGACTAAAGATAAAAAGCACTTGGGCTGCGCAACGCAAATACATATACATAATATACCTATGTATAATTATAACGATGTTTTATTAGCGCTGCAGCAAGCCTGATGCGGCAGAGAAATGTGAACGCAACCATTTAAATGTATGAAACCTATACCCGTCACGACACAACACGACAGACAAATGTGAATGCGGCTTAATTATTTTCATTTCATGAATCGATATAATGCTTTGTAGGAGATTTGGAGCTAAAACCGGACTAGACAATTGAAAAAGTGACCTTGACTTTAAAAACAATAGATTAAAATACCCACGCACGGCTCCGTGTCTAAAGGGGCGATATCGGCCTGTCAGTTAGAACAAAAATCTTACAGTTCCGAACAACTGACAGGCCGATATCGTCCGGCGGACTGATAGTTAGTGGGTCCCTTAAGCATACGAGGGGTTAATACAATTATAACGCCTAGTAATTACAGAGTCAAGATGTCAAGATGTCTAATTGTCTGTGTGTTTACGAATAAAAAGTATTCTATTCTATTCTATAAGATATAATTTTTTGAGTCATTCTACTTATGTACTCAATGTATGGGAAAATGAAACAAATTAATAAAGTTTTCAAACCTGTGTGACATATAATAATATATTATGATACATCTAGGTGTAAGTACTGTTTAAAATTCACCACTCTCCCCCCTCCCCTCCACCTGATGCTCGTGCGACGTGCATTATATTTTCAAAACGGCTAGACCGATTTTAATGAAATATACTAAAAATCACCGCAGTGAAGCCAGCTATCAAACAAAAAAACCACATTAAATTCGGTTCTACGAGGTCACAGGTAGACACACACATACCGAAGACATAATTCAGGGAAATTACGGCATAATTAATGGAAGACTTTTTTCAATTGGAAATATTGGGATATGTACGTTATGGACCATAGTTATTTTTCATCAACTCTTCCCCCCCCCCTCTGGGTCACCCCCCCCCCCCACACACACACACCGCAGGGCCCGAATCGCGGCTTCTCTCAATCTAAATTTTTAAGGAAACCGTTCAAGATACAGAAAAAGTGTGTAGGAAGTAGGAACGAAGTGATCCCTAATAAATTTGTTATCAATCTCTTACACACTATAGTGCTATCACTGTTTTTGTGCAATCTGTCAAAGATGTTTTTTTTTTAGCATTTGTTTTTTTCTTTTTTAAAGATAATTTTTTCAAACAAAAATAAGATCGCCAAATTTTATTTTATTTTAGTAAACAGTTAATATGTTCCTTAAAAGGAAGTATTTATTATTAAACTCCTTCGTTTGACGATAATAACGATGCTATGCCATTTTGAAAATACATCGTCTTGTAATAGGTATTTTCAGTCAGCGAATATCGTACGTACATAACGTACATATCCCAATATTCCCAATTGAAAAAAGTGCCGTAATGCCGTCATTTCAGCTAATTTCTCTGAATAATATCTTTGGTATTTGTGTGTCTACCTGTGACATCGTAGCGCAGAAACTGATGAACCGATTTTAATGTTTTTTTTTTTTGTTTGATAGCTGGCTTCACTGCGCAGCGGTGATTTTTAGGTATATTTCATTAAAATCGGTCTAGCAGTTCGTCAAACGAGTATGGTTATTATGTTATTTTAAGGTTATACAAGTACTTATAGCTTGAATACCGTCCAACTTGTAAAAAACACATAGAACCCTTTTTGGTTCCAAATTTAACGAGGTTTAATTCTGTCCTTGACACTTTTTTGATATCTATTATAGTTTTTTGTGCGAATGTCAAAAAACCACCAAAGGGGACACATTTTAAAGTTTGGGGGGGGGGGGGTGTCGAGCGTCAGGTGAAAAACCGCAGCACCGGACTTCGCCGCGAAGTACGGAGCAGTGTGACAACCAACCGTCTTAGATAAGTTATACTGTAATAATGTTCCTACGTGCAAACATCTAACTGGCGACCCTAGCTAAGTTGACGAATCGGTGCGAGGGGCCCGGGGTGGCAGGGCGCCTTGACACGACGGCGTTACTACGGCAACGGCGCCGCTGACGGAGACGCCCACGCGCCGGCTTCGCTTCGAGCAATCGTGAGCCACGTGGCTAGGGCAAGTAACTTACATATCTTACTCGTACTGATGAACAACTAGTCAACAACAATTGATAAGTAACTATGCGGAAAAATTACCCTAAATGACAACACGAATATAGTTTGTCACTTTATTGGGGTAGTTAGCTTGACACCTACTTCAAAGGGAAATTTCAAGAGATTTGCTCTGCATGGATAGGCAAAGCTTTTCAATCTTTTCATTCTATCTTCTGTAGCTAGAAATAGTAGAAATTGTACTTAATAAAAACAAAGAAATTAGATCGAGTAGAAGTTTTCAATATTTATGCCAACTCCAAGCATCATGTAATTTAAGTACCTAAATGAGTGGTTTTAAAATGAGCGTAACTTGGATTGTATGGGAGCGGCTTTTTGGCGGCGGGTTTGTGTGACTCAACAGGCATGAATGATGAGGCGTTGTACGCATAAAACAAAGTTGCCCCATGTTGTTTTAACGTAGTTAATAGTAGATTGTTAACCAAGGGATGAAATGATGCCTTTCACCCGAGTTAAACAGTACTTTTCATTTCGAACACGAGGGAAAAAAATGCGTGTGTTTTTTTACAAACATGACTAAGTATAATCTTTATAGTATCGTTATTTATGGAATGGAGAGTACACCAATCAAATCTTACAAAAAATTCTGATATATTTCTGTATTTTTTGTATGTTCTATGGAGTTCTTGGAGGAATATGTAACTATGTTTTGCAAGCAAAAAAAGTTGTGTTCCCTGCGTAATTTGCGAAAAACTGTAAAAACTTCGGACCTTTTTCAGTTTTTGCAATTTTATCATAAAACTGGGTTTTTGGTCATAACTTGCTGTGTATTGTTGAAAGTACATTAAAATTTGAACAATTTAAGCCCATTTACAGCGCCGTATGTCAAATAGTTCTTGAGAAGGCTTTAAAAAAAGGGTATTTTTTTCTTTTTAACGAAACTTTTTGTTTTGCCTATATTTTAAGACAAATATCGGCGGTACCGCTCATGCTATGAGATATATTGCAATAAATAAAGTTGTAGCAAATTTAATTATCTTTCATATAAGTGCAAGAACTTAAGCTCGTCACAGACGGAGCGATAATATGTCGGCAAATACCGTAAGATACGGTACGGACAGAGATCTTGGCCTCCTGCCGCCCAGATTTTTTTCGTCAAAGATGGGATACAAACCCAGAGGGCTTTTTTAGGGTTTCGTACCCAAAGGGTAAAAACGGAACCCTATTACTAAGACTCCGCTGTCCGTCTGTCTGTCACCAGGCTGTATCTCATGAACCGTGATAGCTAGGCAGTTGAAATTTTCACAGATGATGTATTTCGGTTGCCGCTATAACAACAAATACTAAAAAGTACGGAACCCTCGGTGCGCGAGTCCGACTCGCACTTGGCCGGTTTTTTTAGGTTTACATGGTTCTGACCCAAGACTAACGTATGATTACAATGTCATAGCATTGTATTATGGGTGTGTGATTTTTTTGGCATCATATAGGGTATTAGTAGAAGGTTAAGAAACCAAAGAAAATTCGATGTCTTTTTTATAGGACTCTGGGCCGCTACCTTAAAAAAAAACTGTTTTCCTAAATTCCAGGTCTGTAGGGAGTGTAGGGGTCTTTAAAGTCACCATGGTACAGGAAAATGTAGGTCGTGCCGCAAATCTGACTTATTCAATACGGGAAATATATGAATCGTAAACCACTGGCAGTAAGTTCGGGTTTTGCGCTGCCGCACCGAATAAATCTTATTTATACTTGCTCGTACGGTATACCATTTAACGCATGAAAAAAAGCAAAACGAAAATACCCGCGTATTTACCCGGGTAGTTACCCATCTCCAGCGGCAACCAATGAGAATACCCGATCAGGGCGGGCCGGCCGGGCCTGCCGGCTGAATGGGGCGCCGCGCTTGCGCCCGGTCTATCGATCGCGCGGCCACGTGGGCGCGCCCCGAGCGCCGGGCGCCGGGCGCCGGGCGCGCCGGCCGCCGCGTGCCCACGTGGCCCGGGCTCGCCGGCAACATCTCCCGACTCACCCCAAGCGTTCCTAACCTAACCCCGGCCCAACTCCACGCCTATGTTTTATACTCGCAAGTCGCATATAACGACTTGTTAGTTTATTGAATAACTATTATGTACCTAAACCGAACAATTATTTTATTTTATTATAATTAGAAAAATGATTTAGATTTAGACAAGAAGCAAGAACAAATGCTTAAGAGTCCCCAGCAAGCTCGGTTCTCCAAATTAGTTTAGTTACGCTCAATTTTTTTTTACACGACTAGTTAGATTGCTCTGAAACTTTGTACTTACAATAGGATAAGATATATCTAGTCTTATGTTACATAAACTAATAACATTTATGTAGCTTCAGATACTATAGTTAAAAAATCCCGACTCACCCCAAGCGTTCCTAACCTAACCCCGGCCCAACTCCACGCCTATGTTTTATACTCGCAAGTCGCATATAACGACTTGTTAGTTTATTGAATAACTATTATGTACCTAAACCGAACAATTATTTTATTTTATTATAATTAGAAAAATGATTTAGATTTAGACAAGAAGCAAGAACAAATGCTTAAGAGTCCCCAGCAAGCTCGGTTCTCCAAATTAGTTTAGTTACGCTCAATTTTTTTTTACACGACTAGTTAGATTGCTCTGAAACTTTGTACTTACAATAGGATAAGATATATCTAGTCTTATGTTACATAAACTAATAACATTTATGTAGCTTCAGATACTATAGTTAAAAAATACAGCAAATTTAAGTTTTTGCATAAAATAGTTTTTGCTCTATTTAATTTGTTTTATAAACAGAATTTATATAAACTAATTACAGGACTAGATATACCTCATGTCATTGTATGTGCAAACTTTCATTACAATCCAATACGTAGTTTTAAAATGAGAACGAAACTCCGTTTGTATGGGAAGGTGAAATTCGGCCGGGCTTGCTGGGGACTCCCAAGTTTCCTAACAGTAAACTTAAGCAACTGGTCTAGGTACCTACTTAAATAAGATTAAGTCGATGTGTCTCCCTCACTTCTTCAAGCCTTGAACGCATATATATATGCCATAGAATATCCAGTTCTCACTGAAATTGCGCTGGTTTTCGTCCAATTACTTATAAGAGTTATTTGCCATTTTAAAAAAAAAAATTTAAAGTCCCTTACTTTAATATATATGGTATTTGTTTGCTTATTAGTACATTGTGCAACGAGGGAGGGTAAATAAAATTTTGCAAACGAGGTCTATAGATGATTTAAAGACTCGAGTTTGCAATATTTTTACCCCCGGAGTTGCACACAAAGTTTTTCATTAAATAATAAACGTTAGTAAGTATTTTGAAAGTAAAACTCATTTTATACTTTGACTCTTAATTCAAGGAAAGATGTTAAGGGGATCCCATGCCCCAATGACCTTCGATTTGAATCCCTTAATTTTCTAATGTTTTTTGTAGCTTATCATATTAACAGCAACGGATTTTAGCAATATATTATCCCATATTTACTTCAAAGTTCATTGTTTTCGAAATATTTGACATCAAAGTTGAACAATTTTAGGCAAAAAAACTGGTTTTCTGGCCATAACTTTTGTGTTAATTAGTTTAAAATTAAAACCTTAGACAAATTTTTAGAGACGTCTAAGACGAACCCAAATATGTAGATTTCGTATAAGTAAGATCTTTCACAGCAATCGAGATACGAAAAAAGTGTTTTTTTAGACAATGTTTAAAACAATCATAAATAAATAAGTATTCATTTTTTTCATAATCCGGTAGACAAAAATGGAGATAAAAGATTGAAGAACCGATAGCCGCTTGTCTTATAATTCTATACGTAGTGCAAAAGTAGGAGATACGATTCAAAACTTGTCAAAAATCGATGAAAACCTCAGGTAGCCCCTTAACTATAAAGTTTAGGAATAAGGAAATGCTTACTTGTTATTTTAATATTAATTATTTCTTTGTTACTAGGTTTCAAGATTAGTGTGGGTGAAATGTAGTATATGCATGCAAACCGGCGCTGGCGCGGTGTCGCTCCCCGTCCCCACGCATTGTATGAGTCAGGGATGTTGCGAATATTCGCATCCGCATCCGCAACCGCGGAACTTCCGCATTATTTTCGACATCCGCATCCGCATAAAATGGATGCGGAGCTTAATGCGGATGCGGATGTGGAACAAGTAGGTACAGGAACGTCTTAGCGGCGGCGTAAGTGCTAGGTAATTTCGTCATTAGCCAATAGGAATCTCGTTTCGTTTTTCTGATTTGTCGATCGAGCACTTTAGCTGACGGACAGCGACACGAAGTGAAAAGGCTGATTTATTTGGACTTTAGTATAGAAATGCGATTGTGGGGCACCTATATTTTTGTCAAATACTAAAAGTTTCATTTT